>NC_071116.1:9845000-10160000 GCF_024256425.1 Clarias gariepinus | reverse complement strand
CCACCTCAATCTGGCCTCTCTGACTTTATCTCCAAAACATCTAACGTGGGTTGTCCCTCTGATAAACTCATTCTTGATCCTATCCATCCTTGTCACTCCCAAGGAGAACCTCAACATCTTCAGCTCTGCTACCTCTAACTCTGCCTCCTGTCTTTTCTTCAGTGCCACAGTCTCTAAGCCGTAGAGCATTGCTGGTCTCACCACTGTCCTGTACACCTTTACTTTCATTCTCGCTAATACTCTTTTATCGCACAACACACCTGACACTTTTCTCCACCCATTCCAACCTGCCTGTACTCGCCTCTTCACTTTCTTTGAACACTCTCCGTTGCTCTGGACCGTTGACCCTAAGTACTTAAAATCCTGCACCTTCTTTACCTCTGCTCCCTGTAGCCTCACCGATCCTCCTGGGTTCCTCTCATTTACACACATGTATTCTGTCTTGCTGCGGCTAACCTTAATTCCTCTGCTTTCCAGAGCATACCTCCACCTCTCCAAATTTTCCTCCACCTGTTCCCTGCTCTCGCTACAGAGCACAATGTCATCTGCAAACATCATAGTCCATGGGGACTCCTGTCTTACCTCATCTGTCATCCTGTCCATCACCAGAGCAAACAAAAAGGGGCTTAGAGCCGATCCTTGATGCAGACCCACCTCCAACTTGAACTCTTCTGTCACACCTACAGCACATCTCACCACTGTCTTACAGCTCTCATACATGTCCTGCACCACTCTAACATACTTCTCTGCCACTCCAGACCTTCTCATACAATACCACAGCTCCTCTCTTGGCACCCTGTCATATGCTTTCTCAAAATCTAAAAAGACACAATGCAACTCCCTGTTACCTTCTCTGTACTTCTCTGCCAGCATCCTCAAAGCAAATACTGCATCTGATGTACTCTTTCTAGGCATAAAACCATATTGCTGCTCAGAAATGCTCACCTCTGCCCTTAACCTAGCTTCCCCTACTCTTTCCCACAGCTTCATTGTCTGGCTCATTAGCTTTATACCTCTATAATTGCCACAGCTTTGCACATCTCCCTTGTTCTTAAAAATTGGCACCAATACACTTCTCCTCCATTCCTCTGGAATCCTCTCACTTTCCAAGATCTTGTTAAACAAACTTGTCAGAAACTCTACTGCCACCTCTCCTAAGCACTTCCATACCTCCACAGGTATGTTATCAGGACCAACAGCCTTTCCACTTTTCATCCTCTTCAACGCCCTTCTCACCTCACTTCTACTAATATTTGCTACTTCCTGTTCCACAACAGTCACCTCTTCTATTCTTTGTTCTCTTTCGTTTTCCTCATTCATCAACTCCTTAAAGTACTCCTTCCATCTTCCCATCACCCTCCTGGCATCTGTCAGTACATTTCCATCTCTATCTTTAATCACTCTAACCTGCTGCACATCCTTCACATCTCTATCTCTCTGCCTTGCCAACCTGTACAGATCCACCTCTCCCTCCTTACTGTCTAGCCTAGCATACAAGTCCTCATATGCTCTTTGTTTGGCCTTTGCCACCTCTACCTTCACCTTACTCTGCATCTTCCTGTTTACTCTCTTCAGTCCTCTCAGTGTCCCACTTCTTCTTAGCTAGCCTCTTTCCCTGTATACACTCCTGGACTTCCTCATTCCACCACCAAGTCTCCTTGTCCACTTTCCCCTTACCTGATGATACACCAAGTACCCTCCTACCTGTCTCCCTGATCACATTGGCTGTAGTTGTCCAGTCAACTAAAAGCCCCTCCTGACCACCCATAGCCTGTCTCAACTCCTCCCTAAAGACTTCACAACATTCTTCCTTTCTCAGCTTCCACCACTTTGTCCTCTGCTCTGCCTTTGTCCTCTTCGCCTTCCTCACCACCAGGGTTATTTTACACACGCCACCATTTTGTGTTGTCTGGCTACACTCTCCCCTACCAACACTTTGCAGTCACTGATCTCTTTCAGGTTACAACGTCGACACAAGATGTAGTCGACCTGAGTGCTTCTGCCTCCACTCTTATATGTCACCCTATGTTCCTGCCTCTTCTGGAAGAAAGTATTTATTACTGCTATTTCCATCCTTTTTGCAAAGTCCACCACCATCTGTCCTTCTACAGTCCTGTCCTGAAGACCAAACCTGCCCATCACATTTTCATCACCTCTGTTCCCTTCCCCAACATGTCCATTGAAGTCTGCACCAATCACCACTCTCTCACCTCTGGGGATGCTCTGCATCACTTCATCTAACTCACTCCAGAATTTCTCCTTCTCTTTTAACTCACATCCTACCTGTAGGGCATAACCACTAAGAACATTGAACATTATCCCTTCAATTTCCAGCTTCAGACTCATCACCCTATCTGATACTCTCTTCACCTCTAGAACATTCCTTACAAACTCCTCTTTCAGAATAACTCCTACTCCATTTTTTTTTCCTATCCAGGTTTCTAGACTTTTTATATTAACTGTATCACGTTTTGTTTTTTATAGGTGGCTGTTGTCGAATTTGTGGTTCAGTGGAACACTTCCAAAAAGACTGTCCAGACCATCAGACCTCAAGTGAGTTAGTTTACCCTCAAATTTACTATTGAGTAGAAGACACAAACTATAATTTTATATAAAATAACATTGATTGATGAGTTTTAGGGTGCTTTCAGATGTGCACCAGTTGGTCATTTATTATTGATTCTGTTGCACTTATGTGTTGACCATAAGGCAACCAGAAGTGAGCCCAAGTATACCATGATTGCTGCAAGACAGTAATTTGATGCAAAATCAAACTTTTGGAAGTTGTAAGAAAGGGGCAGGCAGGTTAATACTAAAAAAAAAATTACACGGGTCTATTCAGGATTGACACACCAACACAGGGGATAACCAAGGGAAATATGCAGGTGGGATGATGATAAGATTAAAAAAAAAAAAAAAAAAGGAAATACACTGCTCAAAAAAATAAAGGGAACACTAAAATAACATATCCTACATCTGAATGAATGAAATATTCTTATTAAATACTTTGTTCTTTACATAGTTGAATGCGCTGACAACAAAATCACACACAAATTATCAATGGAAATCAAATTTATTAACCCATGGAGGTCTGGATTTGGAGTGACACTCAAAATTGAAGTGGAAAAACACACTACAAGCTGATCCAACTTTGATGTAATGTCCTTAAAACAAGTAAAAATTAGGCTTAGTAGTGTGTGGCCTCCATGTGCCTGTATGACTTCCTTACAACGCCTGGGAATGCTCCTGATGAGGTGGCGGATTGTCTCCTAAGGTATCTCCTCCCAGACCTGGACTAAAACATCCGCCAACTCTTGGACAGTCTGTGGTGCAACATGGTGTTGATGGATGGAACGAGACATAATGTCCCAGATGTGCTTAATTGGATTCAGGTTTGGCGGGCCAGTCCATAGCATCAATGCCTTCGTCTTGCAGGAACTGCTGACACATTCCAGTCATGTGTCTTGCATCAGGAGGAACCCAGTGTGAACCTGCTTTTATCTGTAAAGAACACAGGGCGCCAGTGGCGAATTTGCCAATCCTGGTGTTCTCTGGCAAATGCCAAACGTCCTGCACGGTGTTGGGCTGTAAGCACAACCCCCACCTGTGGACATCGGGTCCACCCTCATGGATTCTGTTTCTGACCGTTTGCGAATACACATGCACATTTGTTGCCTGCTGGAGGTCATTTTGCAGGGCTCTGGCAGTATTCCTTTTTGCACAAAGGCGAAGGTAGTGGTCCTGCTGCTGGGTTGTCGGCCTCCTCCACGTCTCTTGATGTACTGACCTGTCTACTGGTAACGCCTCCATGCTCTGGACACTACGCTGACACACACAGCAAACCCTTTTTGCCACAGCTTTCATTGATGTGCCATCCTGGATGAGCTGCGCTACCTGAGCCACTTGTGTGGATTGTAGAGTGTACCACTAGAGTAAAAGCACCGCCACCATTCAAAAGTGACCAAAACATTATCCAGAAAGCATAGGAACTGAGAAGTGGTCTGTGGTCACTACCTGCAGGTCCACCCCTTTATTGGGGGTGTGTTGTCTATTTCATTTGCACAATAGCATGTAAAATTGATTGTCAGTGTTGCTTCCTAAGTGGGAAGTTTGATTTCACAGAAGTGTGATTGACTTGAAGTTACATTGTGTTGTTTAAGTGTTCCCTTTAGTTTTTTGAGCAGTGTATTTAAATGATTGGCATGATTTTAAGCATGCCAACCTTTACACATATTGCTTAGGAATTTAGCATTTTAAAAACATAATTTTTTTTTTACCCCTGTTAGAAACTTGAGTGCTTGAGCTAATGAAGTGCCTCTTTAATATATATATATATATATATATATATATATATATATATAATAACTGTATATATAATAACTACTGTTTTATATATATATATAAACTATTTGCCCCTTCCTGATTTTTTTATTCTTTTGCATGTTTGTCACACAAAATGTTTCTGATCATCAAACACATTTAACTATTAGTCAAAGATAACATAATTGAACACAAAATGCAGTTTTTAAATGATGGTTTTTATTATTTAGGGAGAAAAAAAATTCAAACCTACATGGCCCTGTGTGAAAAAGTGATTGCCCCCTTGTTAAAACATAACTTAACTGTGGTTTATCACACCTGAGTTCAATTTCTGTAGTCACCCCCAGGCCTGATTACTGCCACACCTGTTTCAATCAAGAAATCACTTAAATAGGAGCTACCTGACACAGAGAAGTAGACCAAAAGCACCTCAAAAGCTAGACATCATGCCAAGATCCAAAGAAATTCAGGAACAAATGAGAACAAAAGTAATTGAAATATATCAGTCTGGTAAAGGTTATAAAGCCATTTCTATAGCTTTGGGACTCCAGCGAACCACAGTGAGAGCCATTATCCACAAATGGCAAAAACATGGAACAGTGGTGAACCTTCCCAGGAGTGGCCGGCTGACCAAAATTACTCCAAGAGCGCAGAGACAACTCATCCGAGAGGCCACAAAAGACCCCAGGACAACATCTAAAGAACTGCAGGCCTCACTTGCCTCAATTAAGGTCAGTGTTCACGACTCCACCATAAGAAAGAGACTGGGCAAAAACAGCTTGCATGGCAGATTTCCAAGGCGCAAACCACTTTTAAGCAAAAAGAACATTAAGGCTCGTCTCAATTTTGCTAAAAAACATCTCAATAATTGCCAAGACTTTTGGGAAAATACCTTGTGGACCGACGAGACAAAAGATGAACTTTTTGGAAGGTGCGTGTCCCGTTACATCTGGCGTAAAAGTAACAAAGCATTTCAGAAAAAGAACATCATACCAACAATAAAATATGGTGGTGATAGTTTGATGGTCTGAGGCTGTTTTGCTGCTTCAGGTCCTGGAAGGCTTGCTGTGATAGATGGAACCATGAATTCTACTGTCTACCAAAAAATCCTGAAGGAGAATGTCCGGCCATCTGTTCGTCAACTTAAGCTGAAGCGATCTTGGGTGCTGCAGCAGGACAATGACCCAAAACACACCAGCAAATCCACCTCTAAATGGCTGAAGAAAAACAAAATGAAGACTTTGGAGTGGCCTAGTCAAACTCCTGACCTAAATCCTATTGAGATGTTGTGGCATGACCTTAAAAAGGTGGTTCATGCTAGAAAACCCTCGAATAAAGCTGAATTACAACAATTCTGCAAAGATGAGTGGGCCAAAATTCCTCCAGAGCGCTGTAAAAGACTCATTGCAAGTTATCGCAAATGCTTGATTGCAGTTATTGCTAAGGGCGGCCCAACCAGTTATTAGATTTAGGGGGCAATTACTTTTTCACACAGGGCCATGTAGGTTTGGATTTTTTACTCCCTAAATAATAAAAACCATCATTTAAAAACTGCATTTTGTGTTTACTTGTGTTATCTTTGATAATAGTTAAATGTGTTTGATGATCAGAAACATTTTGTGTGACAAACATGCAAAAGAATAAGAAATCAGGAAGGGGCAAATAGTTTTTCACACCACTGTATATATAAAATTCATGATTATGATTATTTTAGTTAGGAAGAAATATATATATTAGGGGTGGAAAACCGATTGACAACAGTTTTTTTATATTATTTATTTTGTCTCGGAAAACATGAATCAACAATAAAGTTTCCAATATAACAATGCACAAATAAATGTTATCCTTAATTATATTACGAGTGATTTTAAATTGCTCTTTACTTTTCATTCCTGGAATAGTCAGACACCCTTTATGGATACTCAAAGGGCATTTGACAAGTGACGTTTAAAAGCTTTATACCAAATGTGCATTGCTACTTTTTCTTACTTCTCATGGAATTTATCAGCCCCTTTTCTGACCTGTATGATTTTTATTTAGATAGTTAAAATGATCAGTAATTGACAGTCTGATTTGTTTGTGTTTTGTGAGTTCTCAAAGGTCTCAGAAAAACTGGAAGTTGGCTGATAATCATAATTATAATACAGTGGAACATTGGATTACGAGCATCCAATTCATTCCGGAAGCAGGCTCGTATTCCAAAACACTTGTAAACCAAATCGAAGAATTCCTATAAGAAATAATGGAAACTAAAATTATTCGTTCAACAGTCCAAAAAAATTAAGGCATAAAAATAATTAACATAAAATATTAAGTAAAAATATCAAGTGTGTGTGTTTGAGAGAGAGAGAGAATCTAAAATAAGCTCCCTTCTCGCCTTACAGTTACCCTTCCTCCACTCTTTTTACAGACACGTGCACACAACGAAAACACTGTTTTATCGGAAAAATAAACAAGAAATCTCCCTAATGACATTCGATTGAGTGACACACTAACAGAATCACTGCTGTAAAGTAAAATAAAACAAATTAACCTGCACATTATGTTTAAAAAGAATCACGACAGCACTGTTTCTGTGAAAGAGAGTGTGTGTGTGTGTCCAATGACGCGTGCGCACACAAACACAAAGAGCAGGCTGAGCCTTGAGCAAAGAGAGAAAATGGATTTTAACCTTTCTAATGAGACTTTCTTTTGCTTTACATGTGCACTGTACACACATGCATACAGACACAAAATAAAATGTTTTACACGCACACACATGATGGTCACAGTGTTATAGTGAACAGTACACGCATGCACGGATGTTGATTATACCAGTAAGAGACGCGCACTAGGACCCAGCAGGGGAGACGCTCGGCCTCAAAACAACAAAACGCATGCATGATACTTGGTAAACCAAGGCTTGTTCGTTTTCCAAGTCAAAATTTATTACAAATCTTTGCTCGTCTTGCGGAACACGCAAAACGCATTACTCGTAATCCGTGGTTTCACTGTAAATGTAGTTTGAGCACTGGTGTCACTATCCCACAAAAGAACAGCCACAAGTGTCCCTGTGTCCACAGGTGTGACTTTGCGTAGTGTTAATATATGTCTATGCATTGTAACAAACTATGATAAAGAAAAAAACACTCAATTACTCATGACCTCTCACAAGTATGAAATTACTATAGCCCATACTTGGCTGAGGAGCTTAGTTATTTATTTATGTAAAACATGCTGGTGCAGCATTGTTAACTACTACATAAAAATTCATTTTCAGCTGACATTTAAAAATTTACAGGAATAACAGCTGTACTGTTTTTTGTTTTTTTTGTTTGTTTGTTTGTTTTTAAACAAACTAACCTTTTTCTTAGTTATGGAAGCAATCTGTGATTTAAATTTGTGAAGAAAATGTGCAGCCGATACTTAATAATCAGAACAGACTGTATAGACAACATGTGTATCATCTTCACCTCTCACAGTGCGATGGGCTAGGTAAAAGCCTAAATGATTTAGGCTAAACTACACAATGATTTAGTTAAATATGTTTTTACGAGTTGTTTTACAGTTGTGTTACACTCATATGTGCCTGACCCAATAACCTGAAGTTTGTCCCCCTCCAATTTTCTGGGAAGGCAAGGAAGTTCACATAATTTTAGCTATGTTAAAAATGTTTTAACTTGGTTTGCAATCATTTTGTAAGTATTTCTAACCTTCTGTAAATACTTTTTTTTGTAGCAAATGCCATCACACTTGGTCGCCTGTCCAGCCAGATTAGTGCTGATTATGAGGACATAAATGTTCCAGTGACACAAGTGTTGCTCAAGAAAGTCAAGGTGGTGGTTTTCTGAACAGAGCCAATCAAGTGTGAAATATTTGGCTTGTGTTTTAAAAGATAATCAAAGCTGTGGGGGATATTATAGATATTATGTATACGCTCTATCCACTTTTTTAGGAAAATATGTACAACAGCATATTCATGCAATTATTCAATTAGCCAATCATGTGGTGGCAACACTCTGATTGTTGTGCAAGAGAAATTGCATTTCAGAAATTAAAACAACAGATTTTTTTTTATTATTCTAATGTTCATTCTTAATCTTCATGGTTTAATGACTGCATTGCTTAACCTATCTAAGTTTTCATTGTTAACTTCACCTGTTATTCATCATCAAATGTTGTCGGACACAAGTATGTACAAATGTATTTTTAACAGAACATTTAATTTTTGTCATTAATTTTTGAAATTAATAGTACATGCAAGCAATTATTTTGTGATTATTTCCACAGTAAATAAATTGAATCTATTTGCAAATGTAACTGAAAAGGGTTTTTTAATTATCGATTAGCCTTTTAACAAGATAACCCTGGATTAGCTATTCAAATATTATGTTTGCTGAAATTAACCCTATTTACAACCTATATACAATAGATCTAAAAAGTCTGTACACCCTTGTTAAAATGGAAGATTTTGTGATGTAAAAAAAAAAAAGAGACTAAGATAAATAATTTCAGAACTTTTTTTACTGTTAAAGTGACCTGTAACCATCAGTACAATTCCAATTAAAAAGCAGTTTATTTATTTATTTTAGCAGGGGGTGGATGAAAACAAAATAACCAAATAATCTGGTTGCATAAGTGTACACGCTGATATAACTGGGTATGTGACGGTGTTTGCAATTAACCAATCACATTCACAACTTATGTTAAATATTTCTCAGCACACATTTGCCATCAATTAAAATGATTGCTCTGCCAGTGGGATTTTCCATTTCCTTAGTTTCATCTTGCTGCAAAGGCAATAGTCTTTAATGAGGTTAGAATACATTCAATAGATCCTATTTTGGAAAGGTATCAGCCAGAAAAAGGGTATAAAAGAATACCCACGGTAAAACATGATGGTTTCTGCATCATTCTTTGGAGCTGTTTTTCTTGAGCCTGAACTGGGGCTTTTGTCAAGGTCAATTATTATGAAGAGTGCTAAATACAGGTCAATTTTGACCCAAAACCCTCAGGCACCTGTTAGAATGCTGAAGATGTTGAGCAGTGAACTCCATCTTCATGATAACAACCCAAAACACACTTCCAAATCAACAAAATAAAGGCATCTCATGAAGATGGTTAAAGTTTTGGAATAGCCTAGCCAGAGTTCAGACCTGAATCCAATTGAATGCTAACCTAGGGGGTTGCAATTTGATTAATTTGCATTACTTTTGCAAGGAAGAATGGACAAAAACTGACAACATGGAGGTGGCTTCTGCTTCCTTCACCCCTCTGTGTTTTAGAGGTCACCATTAGGACCAAGAACTATTTTGATTCAGTCTCTCCAGCTCCCTCTTCACCTGACTTTTGACAGGGGTCCAGTTGTACTGGAACAATCCAGGATATCTTTCACAGCACAGTAAACTCAGCCTGATTTAGGAGGTTCCTATGCAGTGAAAGACATCTTTGCCTTGTCCCAGTACAGCTCTGAATCCTGTTATCTGCAGAAGTTCTCAGATGACTCAGCAGTTCTGTACAGTAAGTGGTGGTCAGGAAGCAGGGTATAAAGTATTAAGCAGTAATTAGGATAGGTGTGGGAGAAATCACCTGGTCCTCAATGTAGCCAATACCAAGGAGATGTGGACTTCAGGAGGGCTAGGCCTACACCAAAAGCATTTAATATTCTGGGAAAGGAAATTGAGGTAGTGGAGAACTACAGATACAGTACCTCCGAACCTATCTTAACAATAGGCTTGACTGGAAATGTAAAATGGATGCTGTCTCCACACACATATGACATAGCAATACTTTTTTACATGCTCAGTTAGAAGGCACACACTGAGATGCAAACTCTAGGACAGAGCAGGTTTTTACATTCTTACTCTATTTTTTCTTACTCATACATACACTCCCTCCCTTGCTTTTTCTTTTTTCTCTCTCACTCTTATGCTACTCCTGTCTTTGTCTGTCCAAGTCTAGAATTATGTTTTGTAAAGTAATATTTACTATAGTGTTTATCCCTGAAGTTTCTTGAAAAGATGTTTATTTTGATATTGAAAGAGCCCTAATCATATTTTTCATCTGAATTAGTTAATGATTGTATTTAGATAAAGCACCAATGTTGCTGGTATGATGTGCCTTGCATTTCCCCATACACAATGACTTTCAATTCAACAAAATATACTGAACAAAAATATAAACGCAACACTTTTGTTTTTGCTCCCATTTTTAATGAGAGGAACTCAAAGATCTGAAACATTTTTTACATAAACAAAATAACCATATCTCTCAAATATTGTTCACAAATCTGTCAAAATCCGTTACGATGAAGAACTGGAGTCGAGACCCCACACTCTAAAAAGAAATGTTTAGACTTAACAAAAAAAATTAACGCAACGTTTTGCATTAGTCTTTTTGAGTTATGACAACTTCATTTGAAATTATTTTAAACCAACAAGCTTCTTTGCGTTGGGGGAATTAGCTTTTCCTCTTCAGTCAAAGATTATTTTAATTACCCCTTACTTATTAACTGTTAGACAAAAGGCAAGTTTTTAAGTTGATAACTCGTATAAATTATGTTGCTCCAAATGGCTTTAACATATTGTTTTAAAGCAATTTTATATGTTGTTTAATTACTATAATAATTTATACAAAATTTCAAATAGCAACCATTTAAAAAATTAAGTGACTCCAAGTAGATTTTTTTTTTCAGGTTTCTTTTTATGTAGGGTTTTTTGGTTTTTGTTAATGTAGTAGATAAAAAAAAAAGACATTAGTTCAACCATTATTTTTGTGCAATTAGCTTTTATTTTCAACTGCAGTTGAGTATGTGAACAAATTATATATAAATCTTGCACAAAATGCAAATAAAAAACTCAAAATTCAACTGGTCCTCACTAAGAATAACTAAGCATAATAAATTATGCTATCACAAAAAAGTTAGGCAAATCTCTATAAATATAACAGTCAAAAGCCAAGTAGCTTGTTATAGAACATTCCAAAAGACTAAGCTCTGAATGACACCAGTCATTTCCAATGAGAGAGATAAATTTACAGTTTGCACTCACAGCCCATTTTTTAAAACAATATTGACAAACTTAACAACACACTAATCTAATTAGATTGATAATGTCTATTGAATAACTATTGATGCAAAATATTAATTTCAGGTGGACACATACACCTCAGTGATACTGTCAGAATCACAATGCCAACGTTTTACATACCCTTTAATGTTATGAAACACAAAAACCCAGACAAATATTTACTTTGAATTGTATTACAAAAGTAACTAAAATACAAGCAAACTAAAATAAAAGAAACACTCTGCTTTTACTTCTTTGCTACTACAATTTGCCTACAGTGGAAGCACACATCCATCTATGTGAATGAACAAAAGACTTTTAAAAACTGTGGCTGTGACTGAAATTAGTTAACATTATGTAGCTTACAGTCAAATGGTCAAATTAGCAAAACTTGAATAATGTTTTTCCAAACAGCTCTCTTGCTGAGCAGATATCTCAATGAAACAAGTGCAAATTTATTACTTTAGTAGAACTATTAGATGTAAATTTAAGTGTTACTCACAATGAAATTTTGTTTATATTGAGTTTGGTTAGCCTATAAGTCTGCTAACACACAATCTTACCACTGGAACACGTCCAGGCATAGGGGGTAGGATATAACTTTAAAAAATTAACTTATTATGCCAACTTTTTAAAGTTAAGACAACTTAAATTTTGTTTTCAACCCATTAACAATGAAATTTAAGTTTAAATTACATGCAAAATTAAGTTAATATAATTACCAGCATTATTATTTGATCACAACTTATAAAAATAAAGTTTGCAACTTAGAAAGTTCATCTAAATCAATTAATTAGAATGTTTAACTTGCATCCATGTATTAAATCAAGTAGTGGTAAAACGTCCTCTGAGTTAGTTTTTAGAGTGCAATGAGGACGACGAGCATGCAGATGAGCTTCCCTGAGACGGTTTCTGACAGTTTGTGCAGAAATTCTTTGGTTATGCACTCCGATTGTTTCAGCAGCTGTCCGAGTGGCTGGTCTCAGACGATCATGGAGGTGAACATGCTGAATGTGGAGGTCCTGGGCTGGTGTGATTACACGTCGTCTGCGGTTGTGAGGCTGGTTGGATGTACTGCCAAATCCTCTGAAACACTATTGGAGACGGCTTATGGTAGAGAAATGAACATTCAATTCACGAGCAACAGCTCTGGTGGACATTCCTGCTGTCAGCATGCCAATTGCACGCTCCCTCAAAACTTGCGACATCTGTGGCATTGTGCTGTGTGATTCAACTGAACCTTTCAAAGTGGCCTTTTACAGGTGGCCAGTCTAAGGCACACCTGTGCAATAATCATGCTGTCTAATCAGCATCTTGATATGGCACACCTGTGAGGTGGGATGGATTATCTCGGCAAAGGAGAAGTGCTCACTATCACAGATTTTGACAGATTTGTGAACAATATTTGAAAGATATGGTTATTTTGTGTATGTAGAAAATGTTTCAGATCTTTGAGTTCATCTCATAAAAAATGGGAGCAAAAACTAAAGTGTTGCGTTTATATTTTTGTTCAGTATATTAACATCCATTTTGCAATCCAGTTCATGTCCATTTCATGTTGCACACTGTGCCTGTGACTTCATTAATTGTACACTCTGAAACGTGTTTTAAAAATGTAGCATGCCATCGTTGAATTTTGGAATGAACTAAATTCTTTTCTGTTACTTTAAAGTGCCATGAAGGTGTCAGAGCACTTTTATTAAGTAGATTTTAATTGCACTCTTATAAGTGCATATTAAAAAATGCACAGCAGCATCTGTTGAATTTTTAGATTAACTAATGATTTTTTTAAGGTTGATTTTTTTAATGGTATAATTTTCCATTCAAATTTTAAAGTAGCAGTTCTTATGAAATGCATGCACGCACAAACAAACAGACAGATCAAAATTCCAACATATTGATGTGTTCTATTACCTATCTTATGTCCTCCCAAATATTTTTTTTTCGCCAAGATCTTCAATGTACAAACATGCCAATGTTACAGTTTTATTCTATGTATAGATAACAAAAACTGTATAATTAATAAGCAGTCGTTACATATTTTCTGTTGGTAAAAACATTTTTGTTGATGTGACTTTGACAATGAAAATAATTTATACTTATAGGAAATAACATTAAAGGTTATTTTGTCTACCCATATACTGTACAAACAAAATATTAGATGAGTTTATTAAGTATATGATGTATGAAGTAATACAATGAACATATAATTATTTAATGAAATGTAATATCATTCAATTTAATGCCTCAATTACCCATCCCCCTTAAGATTTTCTAAACGTAATTCAGTCAATTCCATAAAAGAAAATAAAAAATAAAAAAATCTTTATCCTGACAAGAAAGCCAGAGCTAATGGTGCAAAAAAGAGATGGAATCGATTCAAAAAGAAACCCATTTTCTTCAGGGCACAATCAAACGCCTTATAGTTCAATTGTAACTTGTTACCCTTATAGCTGTATTCATTGTATGCAGTACAATATTTTTCTAGGATCTTGGATATAAAGTGAGATTTGATATTGACCTAAAAAGTTGGCCTGACAGTGGTCACAGTCAGATATTTAAATTAAATTTTTATAAAATTTTATTCTTATAGTGCTTTTAACAATTGTCATTATCACAAAGCAGCTTTACAGAATAAAAATTATGGAAATGTAAGAAAATATGTATAAATCAAAATGATCAGTTTATCCCTGATGAGCAAACAGAGGGCAGCATTGGCAATGAAAAAATCCCTTCGCATCCTCATTTGGATGATAATGGAAAGCAGGAATTGTTTTGCAGTCATACTGTGTGTTAGGCAGCTGGAAGTTCAATATAACAGATGATTCTTTTTTGGAGGCTTAGGTACAAAACTTTAAAAAATTCCAGTCCTGAACTATTGATCACTAGCTGTAACAAGTACTCAAAGAACAGTTGTCTGCATCAGTCGAGGCTAGGACTCCACTAACACTCCTTTTACTCTTCTTGGGGATTTCCACCTCCTCTCTGACAAACTCCAATCCTCTTTCCTTCTCCCTTTCCTTAACTCCTTCTCCTTAACACCAAATAGCTGCCCTCCCATACACAAGAGAGGGAATTCTCTTGAACTGGTGTTCTGCTGCCCTTCCCCAGTCACAGATATTATTGCTATCCCTCTTCATAAAGCCAATCTTTAACTGGTATTCTTCATCATCACCCTTCCTATCGTGTCTAAAGCTAAACACCAACATTTTTCTTTTGCCTGCAGAAACCTTCTTCATACTATTTCCCTTTCCTCTGTGTCTATCTGTACCCCCTCATTTGTCCCAGACTCCTTTTCCTCTCAACCACTAGAGAATGCAACTGATACTTTTTTCTCCTCTCTCTCCTCATCCATGGACCTCCTATGCCCTTTGTCCTCTAAACCAAGGAAGATTTCTTGTCCTGCTCCTTGGCTATCCAAGGTATTATGCAACAACAGGAGAGAATTAAGAACAGCAAAGAGAAGATGGAAGAAATCACAGATTGATGCAGATTTTGTATCTTACCGAGCTCTTCTCTCCAAATTCTCATGCGATGCGACTTCTGCCAAAGCCGCCTTCTACAGGAAAAGCCTCTGCGCATGATCCCTGTGAAACCTCAATGATCCAACCAATCTGGATTCAAAGTGGCACATTCCACAGTGACTGCCCTTCTGTCAGTTACCAAGAACCTCCATGCTGCTACATTTACATTTACATTTAGGCATTTGGCAGACGCTCTTATCCAGAGCGACTTACAAAAAGTGCTTTAATGTTTACAATGCTGCTAGATCAGCTAAGCTGTCATCTGTCCTTATCCTCCTGGACCTGTCAGCTTCATTTGACACAGTGAACCAAAAGATTTTTGGAATCTTTGTAACGGCATGGCAATGTTCTGCTTTTTACCTAGAACATAGATCAAATGGTGTGACATGGAGGAGATCCAAATCTACCCAATGCAGACTCTACTCCACTTGTGTCTCACAGGGCTCAGTACTGGGTCCTCTTCTATTCTCCCGCTATACCTGGTCTCTTGGTAAGATCATATCATCGTATCACTAACCCTAAGCGAGATCATGAAAACTCACCCCACTGGTGTAAATAACTGTCATAGCAATGTCACGAGTTAGGAAAAAGCGCATAAAATTACAATATTTAATCATCAACCATTCCATAAAATATTTAACATACAAAACATGGTGTAAAAACATTTTATCAAATGTAAACAAGTTTGCAAGTAAAGTATGGTAATGCAAATATATGTACAGTGTGCTTGAAAAAGTAAACAACATACTGTACAGTACACAGAACAAATAAAATTAAATACAAATTAATATTATATAAAAATACATATAAGGGTACGGTAGATTTTTCTTTTTTCGTGACTTCTGTGCTGCAAAATAATCAATTATTTCATATGATACAGTCTTACAAATTTCTTACAAAGAGATAATGTTCAATGTTGTTAGTGGTTATGCCCCACAGGTAGGATGTGAGTTAAAAAAGAAGGAGAAATTCTGGAGTGAGTTAGATGAAGTGATGCAGAGCATCCCCAGAGGTGAAAGAGTGGTGATTGGTGCAGACTTCAATGGACATGTTGGGGAAGGGAACAGAGGTGATGAAAATGTGATGGGCAGGTTTGGTCTGCAGGACAGGAATGTAGAAGGACAGATGGTGGTGGACTTTGCAAAGAGGATGGAAATGGCAGTAGTAAATACTTTCTTCCAGAAGAGGCAGGAACATAGGGTGACATATAAGAGTGGGGGCAGAAGCACTCAGGTCAACTACATCTTGTGTCGACGTTGTAACCTGAAAGAGATCAGTGACTGCAAAGTGTTGGTAGGGGAGAGTGTAGCCAGACAACACAGAATGGTGGTGTGTAAAATAACCCTGGTGGTGAGGAAGGCGAAGAGGACAAAGGCAGAGCAGAGGACAAAGTGGTGGAAGCTGAGAAAGGAAGAATGTTGTGAAGTCTTTAGGGAGGAGTTGAGACAGGCTATGGGTGGTCAGGAGGGGCTTTCAGTTGACTGGACAACTACAGCCAATGTGATCAGGGAGACAGGTAGGAGGGTACTTGGTGTATCATCAGGTAAGGGGAAAGTGGACAAGGAGACTTGGTGGTGGAATGAGGAAGTCCAGGAGTGTATACAGGGAAAGAGGCTAGCTAAGAAGAAGTGGGACACTGAGAGGACTGAAGAGAGTAGACAGAAGTATAGGGAGATGCAGAGTAAGGTGAAGGTAGAGGTGGCAAAGGCCAAACAAAGAGCATATGAGGACTTGTATGCTAGGCTAGACAGTAAGGAGGAAGATGTGGATCTGTACAGGTTGGCAAGGCAGAGAGATAGAGATGGGAAGGATGTGCAGCAGGTTAGAGTGATTAAAGATAGAGATGGAAATGTACTGACAGATGCCAGGAGGGTGATGGGAAGATGGAAGGAGTACTTTAAGGAGTTGATGAATGAGGAAAACGAAAGAGAACAAAGAGTAGAAGAGGTGACTGTTGTGGAACAGGAAGTAGCAAATATTAGTAGAAGTGAGGTGAGAAGAGCGTTGAAGAGGATGAAGAGTGGAAAGGCTGTTGGTCCTGATGACATACCTGTGGAGGTATGAAAGTGCTTAGGAGAGGTGGCAGTAGAGTTTCTGACAAGTTTGTTTAACAAGATCTTGAAGAGTGAGAGGATTCCAGAGGAATGGAGGAGAAGTGTATTGGTGCCAATTTTTAAGAACAAGGGAGATGTGCAAAGCTGTGGCAATTATAGAGGTATAAAGCTAATGAGCCAGACAATGAAGCTGTGGGAAAGAGTAGTGGAAGCTAGGTTAAGGGCAGAGGTGAGCATTTGTGAGCAGCAATATGGTTTTATGCCTAGAAAGAGTACATCAGATGCAGTATTTGCTTTGAGGATGCTGGCGGAGAAGTACAGAGAAGTTAACAGGGAGTTGCATTGTGTCTTTTTAGATTTAGAGAAAGCGTATGATAGGGTGCCAAGAGAGGAGCTGTGGTATTGTATAAGAAGGTCTGGAGTGGCAGAGAAGTATGTTAGAGTGGTGCAGGACATGTATGAGAGCTGTAAGACAGTGGTAAGATGTGCTGTAGGTGTGACAGAAGAGTTCAAGGTGGAGGTGGGTATGCATCAAGGATCGGATCTAAGCCCCTTTTTGTTTGCTCTGGTAATGGACAGGATGACAGATGAGGTAAGACAGGAGTCTCCATGGACTATGATGTTTGCAGATGACATTGTGCTCTGTAGCGAGAGCAGGGAACAGGTGGAGGAAAATTTGGAGAGGTGGAGGTATGCTCTGTAAAGCAGAGGAATGAAGGTTAGCCGCAGCAAGACGGAATACATGTGTGTAAATGAGAGGGACCCAGGAGGATCATTGAGGCTACAGGGAGCAGAGGTAAAGAAGGTGCAGGATTTTAAGTACTTAGGGTCAACGGTCCAGAGCAACGGAGAGGGTTCAAATGAGGTGAAGAGGCGGGTACAGGCAGGTTGAAATGGGTGGAAAAAAAGTGTCAGGTGTGTTGTGCGATAAAAGAGTATCAGCGAGAATGAAAGGAAAGGTGTACAGGACAGTGGTGAGACCAGCAATGCTCTACGGCTTAGAGACAGTGGCGCTGAAGAAAAGACAGGAGGCAGAGTTGGAGGTAGCAGAGCTGAAGATGTTGAGGTTCTCTTTGGGAGTGACAAGGATGGATAGGATCAAGAATGAGTTTATCAGAGGGACAACCCACGTTAGATGTTTTGGAGATAAAGTCAGAGAGGCCAGATTGAGGTGGTTTGGACATGTTCAGAGGAGAGATTGTGAATATATCGGTAGAAGGATGCTGAGGTTGGAACTGCCAGGCAGGAGGTCTAGAGGAAGACCAAAGAGGAGATTTATGGATGCAGTGAGAGAGGACATGAAGTTAGTCGTTGTGAGAGAAGAGGATGCAGAGGATAGGGTTCGACGGAGGCAAATGATTAGCTGTGGCGACCCCTGAAAGGGAACGGCCGAAAGACAAAGAAGAAGACAGTCTTACTAATTTCATGATTGATACTAGCAATAGAAAGTCCTGATAAGTGCTCTTGGGCCATTGTGGATCTAAGATATGTTTTGATTAGTTTGAGCTTGAGTTTTGTTTACTGTACATGGTGGACTAGTTGCCATCCTAAGTTGCTCGCTGTTAAATCTACAGTTAAAACTCCTGCCGCTATACTTTAGCATCAAGGTAACGTAGCAACACCAAATGACAGAGAGTGCTCACTCTCACGAGCATGCATGCAAAGATACGCACATAAGTTCCCTTTTTAATTTAGCAACTGTATGGTGCTACCTTGCAACCTCTACAACCTTAGCAAATGTATGTGACACAAGTCTGTCTGTGATCATTAAATTGATTTTGAGCTTGCTTTTCTTCCTCTTTCTTCCAATGTGCATCACATGGATTAAAAAATTCCACAGTGAAAAATCAGCAACAGGACAGACACGTTGTAAGAGGGAGTATAAAAATCAATTTACTGTATTTGCACAATCCATATTACCATAGAAATTAAAATATCAGGAACTTTATTTTGACAGCACCTTTTCTGTCATGCAACTGCCTAATAAGGATGTGCATAATAAACTGCTTACTGAAACATTAATAAATGTTAAGGGCATATCTAAAATGGGACATTTTTAAGACATTTTTCAATTTCTATCAAACGTGAGCAATTTGAAGAGATATAGTGGAATCTATGTATATGAATACTATGATGATTAGGGCACTCCAGTTCTACCAGTATATCTCAGGCAGTGTCATGCAAATTAGGGGTGCTTCTGTGCATGTTTAAAATCTTCCATGCTTTTATTTGTACTGTTGTTTGTATTTCTTATAATTTTCAGCAATTTGACATGTGTCCTGATTGGGGTGTATTGGCGGATGTTGATCGCCGTGGGCGGAGAGAGCAGGCATAAAGGCAGAGGGGTATTTTAACAAAAAGAGTCTTTTAATAAGGGTTGTCACAACAATAATAAAGACACAAAAACAAAGGAACAAACAAACTCAAATAATACTTAAAAGCATGGGGGTCAACATGGGCTCTCTTGCAGGACACAGACAAAGGGACACCAACAGGCACTAATATCTGTTAGACTACGTTTAAGATTGGTAGCGAAACACAGGCTGAAGGGTGCCTAACACACGTCCTGTGGGGGCGCTATCGGTGGCCCCCAGGCACTTCCCTTGTCCTTTCACCCGAACCCGATGGGCTAGCTCCATCAGTTGACTGTGTGGTGGAGGCAGCACCGGATCGCTGTTGTAGGCCAGGCGGAGGGGCAGCACTGTATTGCTCTGAAGAGTAGAGCCCCTGAAGACAGTGGCCGATGCACCCTGCCCGGTGGATACAGCGCTGAGATGTCGCTCCGAAGGGGCGGAGCCTCGAATAAGGGCTACTGGACGAGGTGAGGCTCGCGGATGCTGCTGCGGCCTCCACGTGAGGCTCGCGGATGCTGCTGCGGCCTCCACGTGAGGCTCGCAGATGCTGCACTAATACCTGTTACACTACGTTTAAGATTGGTGGCGAAACACAGGCAGAAGGACGACCAACACATGTCCTGTGGCGAAACACAGGCAGAAGGACGACTAACACACGTCCTGTGGCGAAACACAGGCAGAAGGACGAAACACGTAACAGGACACACAAACTACACGTGGAGCTGAAACAGGACACAACAAGGCAAGACGGGAGAGACAAGGACAGACACGTAGAGACAAGGAGAGACAAAGAGGCTCACTGGGATCTAGGGAGTCAGGAAAAACCGAATGGCTAGAGACACAAAGGAGCTATGGCTAGAAGCATGCTAGTTAGCTCAACATAGATTTTAGCTAAACACACTCCTATCCAAACACACATCTATCTACTGACCTGGGGGCTGTTCCATAAACCAAGATTAGAGTATAAGCCAGGCTTATTTCGGTTAGCCAGGCTTATTTTTGCTAGATTCGGTTTCATAAATCAAACTTAAAAAAGTTCAAACTCAGTTACCCCGGCAACTTATGCTGGCAAATTAACCTGGTCCGGGGCAGGCTAACTGTCAGGCTAAGTCTGAGTTCAGGTTTAACGAACATACCATTTATACTCACCTGGCTGGTAATTCGATGTTATTTTATTTAACTTAATTTTTTTTAAATAAATAAGGAAATGTACTTTACTAATAAATGTAAGAAATTATAAGGTATAAATACACTAAGAAATGTTCAAAACCTCTGTGTTTAATTGGTGAGTTTGGTAATTAATTAATTAAAAGTATATAAATAGGGAGCTGAACTCGTTTCCAAACTTAACCATGGCGTGTCCTTTCATAGATGAGGTGGTGGATGAGGGAGCTATAGTCTTGCGGAGGGCATTTCAAAGAGAGAGAACTTTCAGAGACAGGTCAGACCCATTGGCTTTTAATGACAGCTACCTGTATGAGCGATATAGGTTCTCAAGAGATGGGATTGCATATATTTGTAGATTACTAAGCCCACACATTGCAAATAAAACACGCCGCAACAGAGCGCTCACAGTCCCACAGACAGTGTGCATTGCACTTCGCTTTTTTGCCAGTGGAACATTTTTGTACACAGTTGGAGATGCAGAGTATATCAGCAAAGCATCAGTTTGCCGCTCTGTACGAACTGTGTACCTTTCTTTAAAAAGACTACTCAATGTGTTCATCACATTCCCTGGCCACAAAGCTATTCGTACCATTAAACATGCCTTTTATGGAATAGCTGGTAAGTTCAAATAACTCTATAAAACATGGAAATATTTTTTGACTACATGGGACATATTTAAAACAAACAAACAATTTTCCTAGGTTTCCCAAATGTTATCGGTGCATTGGACTGCACCCATGTGCGTATTAAGTGTCCGTCTGGTCCACATGAAGCGGACTTTGTGAATAGGAAATCATTACACAGCATCAATGTACAGGTACGGTCCCACTGAGATGATATTGAAGGCTATGCTCTAGCACTGAGTGTTCTGTACTAAGCTGGGCACCAGTGTTTAGTTCATTGCAATTAAAATGTAGTGACCTACAAGTTTAATTTATTTTAGATGATTAGTGATGCAGATTGCATCATCACAAATGTAGAGGCCAAATGGCCAGGCTCTGTGCATGACTCCAGAATCTTTAGAGCCTCATCTCTCTACCAACAACTAGCAAGAGGTATGCTAATAATCACTTAAATCACAAAAAGTCTTAAAAAAAAAAAAAAAAAAAAAAAAAAACACATTATATATCTATATATATTCATTCTGTCTATGCAGGAGAATTCTCAGGAGTTTTGCTGGGAGACAAGGGATACCCATGCCTGCCTTACCTCTTGACTCCCTATCAGGAGCCCCAGACAGAGGCACAGCACCGCTACAACATTGCCCATGCACGCACAAGAGGTCGTATAGAGATGGCATTTGGGCTGATAAAGTCAAGGTTCCAGTGCCTGAAGCACCTCAGAGTGACTCCACCTAGGGCATGTGACATTGTAGTTGCTTGTGTAGTGCTCCATAACATTGCTTGTCTGAGGAGAGAGAGGCAACCAAGGATTGTTGAAGAGGAAGACTGGGGCAATGAAGCCGTATTGGAAGAAAACGAAACAGGCAGACTTATACGAGACACATATGCAAATAATTATTTTGCTTTAAGGCTTTAAAATTTTCCACTGGCCCCTCAACTTTCTCCTTAGTTGAACAAACACACAGAAGTCAAAGTATTTAATGTGATTTGTCTTTATTCAGAGTGAATCTGCCTGTTAGGGGTGAAAACACAAATAAATGTTGTGGAAAGTGATCAAAAAGGTAATGGTTTTTTTTTCTTTTCCTTTTTAAAAAATGGTAGTTCTACTTGCATTTTTCTGTAGCTGTTGAATTTCCAGCTCCAACTTCCTCATCTTCAGTTTTTTATACTGGATGTCGATATCAGTCGCTTCCATTTGTTTAAGGAGGTAGCGTTTATACACTCCTTTTATGTTTTCTGGGTTCTGTAGCAACATAGATTTAAAGTTATTTCATTGAACACTCTTGGCACATTGTTTTCATTTCTTAATACTCACTTTTTCACATGTGGTCCCAGACTGAGAGGGCTCTAGAACAGTGTCAGCATCCTGAAAACACATTATGATCATTTTATCACACAAGTACACTTTTTAATATTCAATACAGTATCGCATGGAACCTGTGACTACCTCAGGCCTCCTTGAACATACAGACACAGTCTCCTCATCTTCCTCAACTGATGGGCCTTCTCCCTGTGACCACTGATCAAACTCATTAGCTTACATGACTGATTTAAAAGGTCTCATACTCACAGGCAACATGATGTCTGGTGGATCCATAAAGCATACAGAATCTTTTGTCACTATGAAACCAAACATGATAGAAAAAATATTTTTTTTTACCAAAATGCACCATTACAGTAGCACAAGTACCTCTACGTGACATTACTGCTATGATGTACTTAGGCTTACAATGCCTAAGGAAGGAGGAAATCAGTTAGTCAGAAAGGAATAATGATAATAAAACACACACACACCTTTTATATACTCACTCCTTATACTAGGTGATATCATTTTAGATGATGTCCCCCCCTCTATTCCCTCAAGGACGGGCCTCCCTTTATTAATTTCCAAAGCCAGCTCCTCTGCAGGAGTGAAGCTGGCTGGTGGTGGCCCTCCCCCAGTGCCAGCAACCTCAGTCTTCTTTTTGGTCGCTGCAATTAAAAAAAAAAACTGAATAGTTGTAACTTTAGGCTGGCATTGATTACATATGTACATACCATTAGATTTACTTACCATTCTGAACTATATTTTTATATTTTATTTTCACCTGCTGCCAGGTTCTTTTTCCTTCACTTAAGTTGCTGCTGCGTGAAAGCAATTAACGTTACTGTTATTCACACACAAACTTTGCAATGTATTGTGACACACATTCAATGTTGATAAAGTATTTTAAATAGTTTACACCGCTACTTACGCATTGAGACGATCAGCAATTTCCTGCCAACCTTTCTCTCTTGCTTTATTTATTGCCGCTGTATTGCCTTTTTTGGTAATGACATCTTTAAATTCTTCATATGTTTCCAATAGCAAACGCTGTTCCGTTGCCGTGAACATCGCTGCTCTATCTTTTCCTTTTGTTGCCATGGTAGCCCACAGTAAATCGATTGACCCATGCTCGACTTTTCAGGACTTTTAAACAATGGCGTGCACGCGCAATTATCTAGACTATTTAAACCTGACTCAAATTAGTAAGATCACATGATCCTCAATTTACTGTTATGGAACCAATTTAAGCGCGGATGTTTAGCTCGGCTCATTCAAGTCAGGTTTGGGACTTTAATCCCCGCTTTTCTAAGCGGCTTTTATGAAACAGCCCCCTGCTCTAGCTAAACACACAAGAAAACAGGGGGACAAAAACCACAATACTTACAACACCACACATGACATGACTGAATCAGCTTCACCAACATAGACACACAAAACATATACAGAAATTATTGCCAATATGAGAGCCCAAGTCAACACAACTTAAATCAAAATATAAACTAAACAAAGACCAAAACAAACCAAAATGTCCACACAAATGACAGTAGTTAAACTAATAATGCTCGACCCAGTTTCTTCTTCTTCTTCTTCTTCTTTTGGTTTGATGGCGGGTTGCAAACCAACTTTAAGGTGCATACCGCCACCTACTGTGATGGAGTGTGAAGAGTATGAGCTACTTCCTCCTAAATCCTATTATATAACCCACTATTCTTAATAAATCTCATGACTGCTTTTATTTGTTTTCCAGAATTTAGACCATCATTTAAAAAACTGTTTATGGTGAATTCCTGGCACCCTACTGCTTGTAATTCTTTCTTAAGAATCCTCCTTTCTTTTTTCATATATCTTACATTCCTTCAACACATGTTCTATAGACTCTTCTGTCAAGCAGACTTCACATAAACCTGTACTATGCTTCCCTATTAAGTGTAAAGTATTATTTAGATTTGAATGTCCAGTTCGTAACCGTGTAAAAATAACTTGTTCTCTTCTACTTAAGTTGTGAACTATTTTGCTTTTCTTTATGGTTTTTTGAACCTCGTAAAAATGCCGACCTGTATGACATGAATCCCAAAATGTCTGCCATTTCCTATTACATGCCTTTAAAACTAACTGTTTTCCATCTGATCTACTAAGTAAAAGGTTTATATTTGGTTCTTCCATTTTTAATGATTCTTTGGCTATTTTATCTGCTTCCTCATTACCTTGAATTCCCACGTGTGCTGGGACACACATAAATCGAATTATAATTCCCACTTGTTGTAAACTGTATAATCTGATCATGATTTTTGTTAAAATATCACTTCTATTTGTTTCCATTGACTGTAAACTTCTAAGGACTGCCATAGAGTCAGAACATATTACCACTTTATCAGGTCTAATTTCATAAACCCACTCTAGTGCCATTAGAATTGCTGTCATCTCACCTGTATATACTGATGTACCATCTGTTATCCTTCCAGCCTTTCTCACCTTAAACTCTGGAACATAAAATGCAGCCCCTGTCCTTCCAGTATCTGTATTCTTAGACACGTCTGTGTATATTTGAAGAAATGAATAATGTCAGTTTTTAATATATTCGTTTACATATGTAATTAAACAGCTTCATCCATTTCCCTTCTGTTCTCGTGCAATTTTAAGTCTATTTCAGGATGAGCTATTATCCAAGGTGAAATTGGGGATAATACTACTGTTGGGGTAAATGATATTGAATCTAGTCCGTCTTCATTAACCCATCTCTTTATTTCCCATGCAAAGCCTTTACCTGTTGTATTTAAAATTTCCCAGCAGTCATTCAAGACTTCCCTTACCGGATGATCATCTCTCTGTCCCTTTAAGTTTATCCAGTATGCCATAGCTAGTTTCCGTTTTCTTATAAATAATGGCATTTCTGATGTTTCCACTTGCAAAGCTGCAATGGATGTAGTTCTAACTGCTCCTAAAATAAGTCTTAATGCCTTAGCTTGCATGACATCTAGTTTCACACAAAGTTGATGATGCTGACTCATAAACTATGCATCCATAATCTAGTGCTGATCGCATAAGACCAACATAAATGCCCTTTAAAGACTGTTTGTCAGCTCCCCAATCTTGTCCTGCTACTGCTCTCATTAAATTTAAAATTTTTCCACATTTCTTTAATATATATTCT
This sequence comes from Clarias gariepinus, assembly GCF_024256425.1. NCBI lineage: Eukaryota > Metazoa > Chordata > Actinopteri > Siluriformes > Clariidae > Clarias > Clarias gariepinus. The sequence goes on along the minus strand of NC_071116.1, from coordinate 10,134,455 downwards.
ATATGGTCTTTCTAGGTTAATTTATCATCAAACCACAATCCTAGATACTTAAATTTTGTTACTTTGTTACTTGGTCTAAAGAAGACCCATATAATTTTAGCATTTTATTCTCTTTAATTTTTTTCCTCGTGAAAATCTGGTAACATGTTTTGGATATTGAAAATTTAAATCCCCATTCTAATGACCACTTTCCAACCACTTCTATAGCTTCTTGAATTTTATCCATATTAAAAGTTATATTCCTTCCTCTTTTCCAAATTATTCCATCATCTGCATATAAACCACCGTTAATTCCTGGGGCTACTCCTTTAAAAATATCATTAATCATAATGTTAAATAATATAGGACTAATCACGCTTCCCTGAGGCGTTCCATTTTCCACACTTAAAATTTGAGACATTACACCACCCACTTGAACTTGAATTGTTCTGTCAAATAAAAAACTTAAAACCCAATTAAACATTCTTCCTTCTATCCCAATTCTTTTCATTTTAATAAGTAATCCTTCTTTTAATAGCATGTCATATGCTATCTCCATATCAAAATAAACTGCCACTAATCCCTCTTTAATGGCTATAGCTTTTTTTACATCTGTTTCCATTTTTACTAATGCATCCAATGTTGAACGGCCTTTTCTAAAACCATACTGATTAGGTGCCAGCACTCCCTTACTCTCAAGTACATAATTTAATCTATTTACAATCATTTTTTCCATCAGCTTACATAAATTTGATGTAAGCGCAATTGGCCTGTAGTTCCCTGCAATCTTTCCCTGGTTTAGCTATTGGAATTACTATTGCATGTTTCCATGACTTTAGCATTTTTCCCTCTACCCATATCTTATTATACAAATCTAATACTACTTTGAGTATTCTATCATTTGCATTTTTAAGCATAATATAACAAATTCTATCTTGTCCAGGTGCTGTTTGTTTTATCCTGTGTAGTACTCTTTTAAGTTCCCACATTTCAAAGTCCGCATCTAAAGCTCCTTTTCCATCAGGTCGTTTAGTATAAATGTCCTGATTTTGATTCAACATTTTCTGTCTTTTCATTCTGTAATTCTCATCAAGTTTTTCTTTACTATGAGCTTTCTGAAAGGTTTTAACTAATATTTCTGCCTTTTCCTTTTCTGTAACAGCTTTCCTCCCTTCTCCTAAGATTACTGGCATATTTCTGGTTTTATATATTCCAATCATCTTCTTCAACATACTTCATACCTCCCCTAATTCAGTTTCCTTCCCTATGGAATCACAATAATCTCTCCAATATCTCTTTTTTGCCTGCTTAATTGTTCTTCTAGCTTTTGCTCTCTTCCTCTGATATTCTATTACAGCTTCTGGTGTCAATGTTTTTTTCAGCACTCTAAATGCTTTATTTCAGTTTTTAATTGAATTACTACATTCATCGTTGCACCATGGAACAGCTCTTTTCCTCCTATTTCCTTCAACTTGTGGTATACTTTCTTTTGCTGCCCTGGCTAAAATCAAACTTATCTTCTCTGTAAGCTTATCAGTATCATCCTCTGTGCTGCAATTCATTAATTCTAACTCACATATTTTCTTATACCTCTCCCAATCTGCTTTATCAAATTTCCATCTATTTTGTTTTATCATCATATTCCTTTGCATTTCTAATCCTACCGTGCAACTTACTGGAAAATGGTCACTTCCAACTGATGTTTGCTCCATCACCTCCCACTGACACTTCACTGCTATTGATGCTGAGACTATTGTTAGATCTATGCATGATTTTATTTGTTTCCTGATGTCAAATCTTGTACCGCTACCATTATTTAAACATACCAATAAATTGTCTTCCATATATTCTTCCACCACTATTCCATTTTTATCTGTGTTTGAACTTCCCCATATCACACTATGTGCATTAAAATTCCCGCACCATATTACTATACCTTCTTCTTTACTCCAAATGTTGTTTAACTCCATTAAAGATATTTGTTCACACGGGTTGTAATAGTTTATTATTGTTACTTTCCTTAACGATGTCCATACCTCCACCTTAATACATTCATATAGTGTTTCTACCCTTACTTCCCTATACGCCACCCCATTCTTTAAAAACGTTGCACACCCTCCACCAGTTGCTCTTGATCTATCTTTTCTAATATTATTTGTTTTATTTGTTTAACCTTTGCCTGTCCAGGATCTCCTGAGATTGCATTATTCTCAGTTTGCCCTAGTAATGTCTGAATTTTCTTAACTGATACTTCTGTAATACCTAGCTGACGAGCTGCTGCAGATATAATGATTTTCAGTTTCTCTGTTCTTTTGTTAGTTTGAGCTGTACAGTTGATGACTTCAGCAATAAATGCAATGAAGCTTACTTTGCTAATCATAAGCATATTTGCATCTACACTTGTTTTTGACCTTTCTGCTCTCCTGTTTGATGTTTCAATTGCATTAGATCTTTCAGAACTCATTCTGTTTTCTTGCTCATTTTGAACCTTTTTAACTGCCTGAGCATAAGAAACATTATGCTCTGATTTTTACTTCATAGCTTCCATGGCTTGTTTTTGTGCTATGCATCCTAAGTATGCTGCACTATGTGGACCTCCACAGTTGCAACACTTAGGTTCAACTAGATCCCCACATTCTTCATAACCGTGTTCCCCTCCACATTTACAGCATCTTTTCTTTCCCTTACATACATCTGCTACATGGCCCAACCTCTGGCAATTGAAACATCTCAATGCAGGTTTAATAAAAGGTCTAACAGGGTAGCAGATATATCCCATTTTGACTTTTTCTGGAAACTTTTTCCCATTCACCGTTATCATTACTGTTTTACATGGCTCTTTTTTCCCATTTCTGTTTGACAACAATCTTTTCACATCTATTACCTTTTCATTCATTAACTGGTTCCTTAATACCTCATCTAATAAAGACATCGGGACTCCACTAATTACTCCTTTAATGCCATTCACCTTGCCAGGCACATGGCATTTAACTCCTAATCCTCCTAACTCCTTCATTTTGATGAACATCTCTTGTTGTTTTTTATTCAAACAAAATACAATTACCCGATTGTTGGTTAGGTACCTGGCTGATTTTATTTCCCCAACAGCTTTTTTAAGTACCTTTGTTAATCGCATTGGATTACTCATTTCATCCATCGTCTCAATCATCAAGATAACTTTGTACTCATCCTCCTTTCTGATCGTTTTACTCCTTCCTTCCCCTTCTCCGGTGAATTCCTCAGAGTCTGAGCCTCTGTCTTTGCGTTTTTGAGACATCTGTTCAACCTGAGCCATCTGTTCAACCCAGTTATCAGAACTCATTTAATTTAAATCGTCCTCTTCATCTAAACTATCCCCTTCATTCCCTTCATTCACACCACAGCTGTCGCTTAACCTGCCACGCTGTCTTTCCTTCGCCGCACGAGCGGAGCTGCAAGATGCGGAACACGCCATGTCGTCCCCCTTCATTCTAGTCCGGGCGGAGAGTCCTATGCCTCGACCCAGTTTCCCAGACTAAACAGCTATTTATAGTTGGATTAATGGCTACCTCGGCTCAGGTGTGCACTCGCATCACCTGACTGAGGTGCCTTCTGGAAAACTGAGTCAGCCAACAAAAACTACAACTGAAAAACAGTGACCTCTGGTGGTGGTCCCTTACTACATGTATTAATTATACAGAGCTATTATTATTTAATATAATCAGTTATTTTTTTTTACCGTGTAAACTGTATCATGATTAATGGGTCCGTGTGTTGCAAGTACAGTGATATGTTCATGTATTCATGTTCTATTGTAGTGAGAAAAATAATGTGCGCTTGCCGTAAAGCCAGGCGACCACCTGTATTGCTTGTTCGACGGGCCGACACTGTATTCAGGTCCTTATTCAGTCCCTTTTTATTTCAAGGCTGGACAATCTTCCCAAGACCTCTCACACCACCCCACTTCTTCGCTTTCTACACTGGACTTCCTGTAGCTGCCTGCATCAAATTTAAAAACCTGGTGCTTCCCTACAAAGCTAAAAACTGCCCAGCACCCACTTACCTCTCAGCTCAAATTTGCTCATAGTAGTAGGAAGACATTCATCTAGACTATTTTCTGTTCGGGCACCTACAGTAGGTAGTGGAATGAACTTCCTCTAGATATTTCTTTGGCAGTCTTTAAACAATGACTTTAGACATATCTTTTTCTTCAGTACATGGACTAATCCTCCCAAAAAACATCTCAATAGTGTTTGAATGATGGTACTTAGTTAGTAACCTAGTAACCCAGTGTAAGGATCTATCCAATGACGGAAACTACAAAGTACTTTTGTATGTCGCTCTGGATCAAAGCGTCTGCCAAATATCCAAATCTAAGTGCAGGACCCTTGTAATGGTGTAGTGGAACCATCCCCTGTCACCACATGCATCCCAAGCAGACCACACTGGGCCTCTATACGACGAGATCTCCAACCAGAAGCGGGGGCATTGGGATGAGTCATATCAAGAGGGCAGAGGGGGGCTGTATCACTGGCATCTTAGGAATGGCATGTGTAGCTCGACAGAGAGACACAGTGAGAGAGAGGAGAAGAGAAGAGTCACATAATGTATAAGGTAAATGTATATTTATTGCAAAGTGCAAGCAAGGTCTCAGGCATCACTAATTATGACAGCAAAACTAAAATGAAGACCTAAAAGAAAACACAGACATGAAAGTAAAGCAACTAGTCACTTTACGGTTAACAAACCTGAGTGATCAATGAGAGTCGAGAAGACATCATCCAAGCATACCAGATCATCATAATATTCTACGTCCATGGGTCCCCCAGGGCTGCTCATTTACCTAAATCTATTCACAAAAATGCTTGGCTAAATGAATAGTTTTTAGGCTAGACTTAAATACTGAGACTGTGTCTGAGTCCTAAACATTAATTGGAAGGCCATTCCATAACTTTGGGGCGAAGTAGGTTTTCGTAAGACACTAGTGGTTCACTCATGTACTGTGGTGTGAGACCATTTAGTGCTTTATACTGTAGGTCAATGGTAGTTATTTAAAAATCAATGCAAAGCTTAATTGGGAGCAAATGCAGTATGGATAAGGTCATGTGCTCATATCTTCTGGTTTTAGTGAGGACTCCTGCTGCTGCATTCTGGACTAACTGGAGCTTGTTTATGCACCTAGTTGAACATCCATACAGTAAAGAGTTATAATAATTTAACCTAGAGGTGATAAAAGCATGAGGTAATTTTTTCTGCATAGTTTATTGACAATACATTTCTTATCTTGGCAATATTTCTGTGATGAAAGACTGGAATCTATAATACAAAGGTATTTTACTGTTATACATGAAAAAACAGAAAGGTCATCCATATTAGTATCATTTAGTGTCTTGATTTGCCAGATTTTGCTGGTATCTGTTATATTGTGCGAATTGTACATTTATTACACAATGAAAACTGTATATTGTAATAGTAATAGTAGACTGTAATTTTTTTATATTGTTAACATGTTGTGGGGGTCGAGGTCAGTAAGGACACTGACTGGTCTCAGGTGGTGTTTGTTGTGGTCATGCTGTTTATTGAGGATTTTTTATATATTTAATAAAACTATTAAATTTTTCATTGGTCTTTTGTGTTTCATGCATAAGCAAATGAGCCATAAGCAAATGAGCCATAAGCATATTGCATAAGCATATTATTAAGAAATAGATATTTAATCAAATTCAATATATTATAAAGTATATTGTTAAATATAAAATTACATACATAAAAGATATGTTACTGCATGATCAGTTTTTGCAAACCAGTAGTTTTATTATGGAGTGTTCAGTGTTTAACAGTAGTTACCAGAACATTTAATATATTTAAATATTAAATTAAATATATTTAATTATATTTCTCAATATATGAAATGCAGCAATTCCTTATGTATTTAGATCAGAACACCAAACCATGATTATCCAAACTTCAATAGCAAATTGATAATATGATTAGCAACTATTAAGGGCAACTATATAATTAAGGGTGACTTTAGTTTAGTTCAACATCCTACAAAAGACAGATCCTTCAAAAAAAAAAATTGCCAAGTTTAAAGAATCTACCATTTTGAATTCAAATTTTATGTCACATACAGTCATACACAGTACGATATGCAGTGAAATGCTTATACGACCACCGGTGACCTTAAAAAGAAAAAAAAAACTATATATAAGAAATAAATATTAATAAAAAGAAATAAAATACAAAGGAAAATAAATGTAACTAGTAAAATAAACAAACTGTACAAATAAGGGCATGTAAAAATATCACATAGGAATATGGGGGGAAAATATATATATAAAAATTTTGAAATGTTTTAAAGTGGCAAAGTGGCAAAGTGTCATGTGCAATGGCAGATAAACATGTATTGTATGAAAAGTTACATGTGCAATGGCTTCAGATATGTAAATATGTATTGCATGAATATGTCCATGATTGTCCAGTCAGTGTCAATGTTTAAAAGATATTACTCCTGTGTGGTGTGATGTGATTGAGAGACCTTATCGCCTGCGGGAAGAAGCTCCTCCTCAGTCTCTCTGTGTTGGCCTTCAGGGAGCGGAATCGCTTCCCAGACCGCAACAGAGAAAACAGTCCATTGTTGGGATGGCTGAGGTCCTTCACAATTTTCCTGGCCTTAGTCCAGCACCGCTTGCTGTAGATCAAGAGCAGGTCAGGGAGCTCGGTGCGGATGATGCACTCAGCTGATCGCACCACCCTCTGTAGAGCTCGTCTGTCCTGCATGGTGCTGTTTCCAAACCAGGTCGTAATGTTTCCCGTCAGGATGCTCTCTATGGTACAGGAGTAGAAATTCCTGACTTAGAGAAATGCCACCTTAGAGGGCAGATCTCAGATCGTCGCGGATGGTTTTATCCACCCACGGCTTCTGGTTGGGAAACGTTCTAATAGTCTTTTTTTCCATGGTGTCATCTGCTAGTTTCCCAATGAATCCCACAACCGCTTCCGTAAACACGCTGACGTCATCATCGGAGCTGTTTGAGGTTGGCACTATTAAAGTCCCCCGCCACAATAAGCGCAGCGTCCCGGTGTTGTGTCTGGTGCTGTGTGAGTGCCTCATGCAGCTCGCATAAGGCAGTGTCCGTGTCCGCTTGTGGTGGAATATAAACGGCACTGATTATGACCTATGTAAACTCCCGAGGTAGATAAAAAGGATGACATGATGGACAGTAGTTCCAGGTTTGGTGTGCAGGAGCGTGTAAGAGGAACAACGCTCGCGCTGTTGCACCAGCTGCTGTTCACCATTAAACACACGCCGCCTCTCCTTGACTTCCCTGAGTCCCGCGTCCTTTCCATGGGGTGAACCGAGAAGAACTCGGCCGACTGGATGGCGTGGTCCGGCACTGCTGGGTTCAGCCATGTCTCGGTGAAGCAGAGGAGGTTGGAGTCCCGTATGTCTCTCTGGAACTTTATCCTGGCCCTGAGGTCATCGAGCTTGTTTTCCAGTGACTGGACGTTGGTGAGCAGTATGCTAGGCAGAGGTGTGCACGGGCTTTCAGCCTGTTCCTGACGCCGGCTCGTTTCCCTCGGGGCCGCTGCTTCGCGTCGCGTCCTTTGTTGTCCCTCTGGAGCTCACTCAGCCAGCTCGGATCCGGAGTTAAAAACGTCGAATTGTGAGTACATTGTATACCAATAGAAACAAGAGTGTCTCTATCATAACTAATGTACTCCATGGTAGTAATTTGACTGGTTTTAAAATGCTGTAAACTAACTTAAAGAACAAAAACAAAGAAAAGGTGGTCGGAGCAGTCGTGACGGCAGCCGACCTCACCAGCGCCATCTTGATTATCAAAGACTTAAAGACAGACTCACACAAGATAGTAAGTATAAGTAAGTATAAGGATCAGCAATGGCAGGTTTATGAGATGCAGTTCTTTGTCAGGAAAGCAGTTAGGCTAAAATTACTTCGGCTGGGTGGATGACGTGGACTAACTGTTTACTTTTCCTTTGTGGGAACAGAAGAGCATCGAGGAGTTTTGCGCTGAAGATGACCACACACCACGGAGGCACAAATGGTGACAAGGAGACAAACTGGAGCACTTCTAGAAACTAGGATTATAGGTTAATAGTCAGGTAAGTATTCAGTTCTTACTTGCGTTTGGAAAAAATTGGTCCACTTTCTGGCCTGACTGTGACACTAAGATTGACGAAGATAATGAATGATTAAATTCTGAAATTACTGAGAAATAGGTACTTAATTAATGACTTGGAAAATAACAAGGCCCCTGGTCGAGATGGCTTTCCAGTAAAGTACTTCAAGTCTTTTTTAAAACTATTGTTAACTCCTTTAACAAACATGATTCAAGAATCACTTGAAAGAGGTTCACTTCCTCACTCTCTGGAAGTGGCAACAATAACACTACTCTCTAAACCAGGAAAAGATAGACACCAGGGGTCCGTTCTTCATACGTCGCTTGACACATCCGAGATGAAGTGACACATCTAAGATGAGATCATCGTGCTAATTACGATCTGGCTAAGTCGGTTCTTCGAGCTCACCTGTTGTTGATTAGTATAGCTGGATGGAGTTGTCTAGAATTATTGCGTTGGTTTAAAAGGCGATATGCATCGACAGTAGAAACACTGATCACAAGCCCTTTGATTGGTTGACGAAATGGAAAAAGAGCGGCTCAACTTTTTTTGTAACACGTGTTATGCGCTAAAATGCCCCCTGTCATGGATTGCCCCCCCAATTCATAAGGTAATGGTTTACAAATTACATGAGACAATAAAATAAAATAAGCAATATGAAAATAAATATGTTGTACATGAAAAATAGAAATATTATGTATACTTTTATATTGTTTATTTTATAATAAAATTAGTTTCATCCAATTTATTATAAAACATTTTTTAATATTTTATATATATATATATATATGCATATTTTTATGACAAACCACTGAAAAATAAATGTGTTATAAAATAAACATTATACAAGACTTTGTATTAATGGTCTTGACGGCTGTCTCGTGCCTAGGGTTTATTATAATAGTAATATCATATTTGATAACAATAAACCTATGAATTTATGTTCAAATATAATATTTGATAGCGATTATGTGTGTGTGAGAGGGGGGCGCGGGGGGTCCATGGCAGGGGGCATATACTTTTCTTTTTCCACAGTCAGTCGTGCTCTTTAACCAATCAGATGTGACCTCGCCATTTCAACCAATCATAACCCGCCAGGAGCGCAGGCTAAATCCTGTTTACATGAAATAAACCTGCTCCCGAGCAGGTTCAAGCTTACGGATATGTTGCTATGACAACAAATGCGAGAGGCGCATCGAAGAACGAAACAATCCAAGATCAGGACAAATCCACAACAATCAAATCCAGCTAACTGAGTTAGCGACGTACGAAGAACGGACCCCAGGTATGATCATACAGGCCATTAAGTCTTCTCAATGCTAATTATAAAATTCTGACCAAATTACTTGCCTCAAGATCGGAAACTAATGCCCAAAGTAATACATTCAGATCGGACAGGATTTGTTAAGAACAGACTAGGCGCTGATAATGTCAGAAGATTTATATATAATTAATATTGCTTAAAAGAAGAAATTGTCAATGTTTATATTGTCCATGGAAGCCGAAAAGGTCTTTGACAAAATTAAGCCTACTTTTCTTTTTGAAACACTAGATAATATGAGCTTTGGGTCTAGGTTTACTGGATACTTAAAACTCCCTTTATTTAACTCTCCTAAAGCACAAACCCTTACCAATAATATAATGTCAAATACCATTAGTTTATCTAGAGGACGTAGACAAGGCTTTCCCATTTCTCCCTTATTATTTCCCTTGGCCATCAAACCTCTTGCTGTAGCAGTAAGATCTCATTACAAAATAAAAGGAGTTGAAATCAATACTAATGATCACAAAATTTATATGTGTCACGTTCGGGGTGTAATGGCAGGTGTAAAACACCGTGGCCGGAGAGAGCAGGCATAGAGGCAGAGGGGTTGTGTAACAAAAAAAAAACAAACAAAAAAAAAAGTCTTTATTGAACAGTAACCACAAAAGTATAAGTAAAAACTCAAACAAGAAACAACGAAACTCAAACAATACTTAACTTTGTGCTAACAGGGGCTCTCTGGCGAGACACAGGCAGAAGAAGGACGAAGAACACACCCTGTGGCGAGACACAGGCAGAAGAAGGACGAAGAACACACCCTGTGGCGAGACACAGGCAGAAGAAGGACGAAGAACACACCCTGTGGCGAGACACAGGCAGAAGAAGGACGAAGAACACACCCTGTGGCGAGACACAGGCAGAAGAAGGACGAAGAACACACCCTGTGGCGAGACACAGGCAGAAGAAGGACGAAGAACACACCCTGTGGCGAGACACAGGCAGAAGAAGGACGAAGAACACACCCTGTGGCGAGACACAGGCAGAAGAAGGACGAAGAACACACCCTGTGGCGAGACACAGGCAGAAGAAGGACGAAGAACACACCCTGTGGCGAGACACAGGCAGAAGAAGGACGAAGAACACACCCTGTGGCGAGACACAGGCAGAAGAAGGACGAAGAACACACCCTGTGGCGAGACACAGGCAGAAGAAGGACGAAGAACACACCCTGTGGCGAGACACAGGCAGAAGAAGGACAAACACGTAACGGGACACACAAAATATGCTTGGAGCTGAAACTGGACACAAGTAGAGACTAGAGGGAGACACAGAGACTAGAGACAGGAGAGAGACGGGACTAAGGCTAAAGACATGGCAGTCAGCTAGGCATGGCTTTTAACTAAACATGGTTAAGATTGCTCTTAACCATGGCAGTCAGCCACACATACACCTAGCTAAACATGTCTTCAGCCCCAACATACACTAAGCGACACTTACCTAATAGCTCAACACACTAGGGAATTAGAGCACAGAAACACAGACGGAGGATACCCAGTGGCCAGGCGAGGCGGCACTCCCAGGCCAGGCGAGGCGGCACTAAAAAGCTAGACGGCACTCCAAAGCTAGGAGAGGCGGCACTCTAACGCTAGGCGCACTGGGACACTAGGGAGGTAGGAAACACTGAACAGCTAGAGACACAAAGGGGCTATGGCTAGAAGCATGCTAGTTAGCTCAACATAGATTTTAGCCACGCTCCTAGACAAACACACACGTAACTACTTACCTGACTCTAGCTAAACACACAAGAACACAGGAGGACAAAAACCACAGTACTTACATACATCCAGGACAGGACTGAATCAGCTCCACTAACACAGACACACAGAACATACACAGAAACATTGCTAATATGAGAGCCCAAGTCAACACAACTTAAATCAAAATATAAACTAAACAAAGAACAAAACAAACCAAAACAGAACAAAATGCCCACACAAATGACAGTGGTAAAACCAAAAATGCTCGACCCAGTTTCCCAGACTAAACAGCTATTTATAGATGGATTAACGGCTACCTCAGCTCAGGTGTGCACTCGCAACTCAGTCAGCCAACAAAAACTACAAATAAAAAACTGCGACCTCTGGTGGTGGACCCTTACAATATGCGGATGACTGTTTTAATATATCTAATCAATCCGCAACTCTCTATTCCCCCTTTATTAAAAGTATTTAAAGATTATAGTGATACATCTGGTTACAAATTAAACTATGATTAAAGTATAGCTTTTCCCATTAATATATCAGAACAGGAAAAAAAAACATAATTAAACCATTAACACTATGCAATAATGGGTTTAAACACTTAGGAATTCATATTGAATCAACATTTTATATATATATATAAACTACTACACACTCCTAGACAGAGTGAAAGCCAATATGCAAAAGTTGAAAAACTAATATCATTAATAAGCAGAATTAGTGTTATTAAAGTGAATATTTCACCTAAATATATGTATAAGTTCCAGTGCCTCCCTTTGAATATCCCAAAATTTTATTTTAAAGAATTAGATAAAGTTCTATCAGGTTTCCTTTGGAAAGGCAAAAACCCTAGAGTAAAACTTCTTAAGCTTTAAGCACCGTATAAGGAAGGGGGACTAAGACTTCCTAACTTTAAACATTATTATCTAGCTTCACAACTTCGGCCTATATGGATTTGGTTACACCCTGACAAGGTTATAAATATAACAATGGGAGATGAGTGCTATTTCGTTAAAGATTACTCCGTTTTTTAAATCTAAAAGAAGATTATGCACATTTACTAGGAATCTATTAATACTTGATTCTTATGTTGCTTGGGTGGTATCACAAAAATTATGTGGCCTTGACAACATCCCACTTAAAAATTTACCATTGTTAGAAAACATTGTCGTTCTCCCATTATTGATGGAACCCTCGAAGCATGGGTAAAGATGTTGGAAAAGTTATATGTCAATGATTTTTTAATAAGTTTAGAATTATTATCCCAGACATATGGTATCCCAAGACCTTTTTTTTTTAATACTCAAAAGTCAGACATTGAATTAAGGAAATTACTCCTAAAACATTTCCCAAAATCCCAATAGCATCACCATTTGAAAACACTTATCTGTCTGGATTTATTTTTTACATTTTTTAAAGGTAAAGTGCAGGTTAATTTGTTTTATTTTTACTTTAGATTTTGTATGAATTATTTTTATGTATTTAGTTTTTTTTGGCTGTGAAACGAATAATTTGAGTTTCCATTATTTCCTATGGGAAAATTCAATTTGGTTTATGTTTTGGAATATGAGTCCACTTCCAGAATGAATTATGCTTGTAATCCAAGGTTCCACTGTTTTAGGAAATCACTAAACACTTCCAATAAAAAAATATATATATTTCATCCTTTTGATGAAACTGCAGGAAAGAAATGCATATTAACAATCAACTCATTCTGGTTAAGGAAACAATGGATCAATGAACTCACATCATCACTCACACTGCACTCCTGAGAAAATAATTTTCAATGTTAGGAAATAAAAAAAAAGAAATCTGGAGCTCATTCTTGGAGCACTTACCATCTATTAAAGGAAATTAGATGCAAGGGAGGGAGGGGGGAGAGAGGGGAGGGGAAGAAATGTTATGTATATATAAGTATATATGTATGTATGAATATATGTGTATTATTATTATTATCACCCCCTTTTTAATTATTATTTTATTTTATTTTTTAAGAAAGGGAAAATGAGAGAAAAGGTGGTTTTATACAGTATATGTTATGTTTTACATATAGTTTTTTAAAAATAAAGCTATACAAATAAAAAATTAAATAATAAATAAAATTAAATAATTATTTTACCTGGAGTTACATTAAACTAAAGCCCTATTAATCAGAGGTCTAATTAATGCTAGTTTAAAGACTTAGACAAATTGCCATTGCTAAAAGAAAAATAGGGCATTTCCAATTATTCCTGGGATTACCTCTTTAAATAAAGTCATCGGTACAATTTTTTCTATATCTGGAATGGATGTGAAAGGAGATGCTTATACCTCTTGAAAACGGGTTCAAATAAGGAGAGTCAATAAGATACTTGTCATTAAAATATTGAACTATAAAGGCTGTAAGTGGTGTGGCAGTGTCCTTCATGTGATTAGTTTCAGAGCAGTCATGTTTGCAAATTCTGTATTATCTAGAAATCTTAACATTTAATGTTCCGCAGTTCTGTACATTCCTAGAATCTAACCAAACATTTAAATAGATTTGTTCTGTGTAATGGCAAAAAAAAAAAAAAAAAAAAAATACTGAATAGTTACATACTGAAACTAAAATCATTCACTCTAGCCCCAGAGAACACCTCCTAAGATTGTAGAGCAGTCTCACTGGTGCAGAGACAGCCAAGACACAAATGCTCTCCATTGTGGTCGATTTTGTGCAGCCATCATCAAGTCACCGATAGTGAGCTGAATGGGTCTCTTTTCTTTTCAGCTAACAAGATTTAGAAGCAAACACCCAGGAGCTGCTTAACATTATTAATAAAAAGGCTGGAAAGTTGGGCAAAGGCTGACTGGGTGCCTTAATAATTTTTGGTTCAGAAATAAGTAAACTGAGATATTTGAACTGGTCCACCTACTCAGTTAGTTCCCCCATAACTATTCAATTCAATTTTATTTGTATAGCGCTTTTAACGATTTACATCATCACAAAGCAGCTTTACACAATCAAAAGAATTAAGTTTGTATGAAATGTAAATGTGTATGAATCAAAATTATATGATTGTCCCTGATGAGCAAGCATAGTACAACGGCGACTGTGGCAAGGAAAAACTCCCTGAGATGGTAATAGGAAGAAACCTTGAGAGGAACCAGACTCAACTGGGAACCCATCCTCATCTGGGTGAAAACAGATAGCAGGGATTGATTTACACATAATTCTATTTCATTTTTTTGCTCATTTCACATTAAATACTTTTACATAAGCACTTTCATGCATATTTACTGTGATTAATGTAAATATGTTAATGGTGATAAAAGAAAATACAATTTGCAGTTTGAAAAGATAGATTTACTTCATAATACATGGAGTAAAGGCCCCAAGTTGGCTCATTCTAAATGCTCATTCTGTGTGATGCTAAAATAGTCTGTGTTTAAAAAACACTATTCAATGACCTATTTAATGACTTACTCAATGACCTATTCTAATTCAATGACCTACTGTATATTTTTCAATGTGCTTTACTGTTCAGCAATTTAGTTAGGTATAGCTTTGCATTACAATCTCCTAAGTATAACCTCATGAACAATCATTAATATGAATTTTTTTATACTAGGTCTCAGATATTATATTTTTATAAACGATTTTCCAACGATTCAAGTATCTTTATTATCACCATACCAGTATAGTTAAATTAAAGGAATCCATGCAGTGCAACTCAAATTATGACGTTCTACACAACACATCAGTCGCTTAAATTTGTGTAAACATGCGGATTGTGGGTATAACTGGGGATAATGCATTTGATAGGTGTTCTATTTTTGTGTGTGCATTTTTAAGTTAGCAGCATTTAACTTAGAATCCTAAGAAAGTGCTGGGCCTTTTGGCTACAGCTGAGGTTTCTTCGGTCCAAGAATAGAGCATAGAGAAGTGGGATCAGCACACAGCCTTGTGGGGCCCCTGTGTTGGGATAGGTAGGTAGAAGAAGGATACAGTACGAGCCCAACCTGACCATTTGTAAACGATTGTTCAGGACGTCCTTGATCCTGAAGGCAGACAGATGAAGTGATTTGGTAACCAAGCTGTCAGTGAGCACTCTGTTAAATGGAAAACTATACTCAATGAAGAGTCAATCAATAAGCATTTTGAGTACTAATACACTTATACCCCCATTCCGCTGAGTCTAATTTGCTCCCAAATCTATATAGATGCAAATTTGTTACGACCTCTGGAGAGCTTGGTAGAGCACTTTACAGAATTTTTTGGGCTTGGTTTAAATTCAGGAGGGAAGTTGAAGCATGTTAAAAAATTTCAGCTGCCCCCTACCAACACCTTGGTAACGCATTGGTATAAATTATTGAGCACCGTTATCAAGTCATTATACATTTTAAGTGCATTTATAGAGTTTTTATTGCCTTCTTTCCTGTTTGGCAGCATTCATCAGCAAAAAAAAGATGTATGTGAAAAGTAATGACAAAATTATTAAAGTGATACTTTTAAGCAAAAGCAAAAAAGAAATATAGTGGTGATTAAACATGATTTAAACATATATTACAGGTTAAAGTTTGATGCACAATAAAAAATTTTTAATTTAAAATATCTGTCATCAATAATTCCTGTTAATTTCATAATAAAGTCTGATGACAAATTTACAATATAATTTTTATTCCTAAAATATGTGTACGTTGGTTTAGGCTGCAAAGTACAAGACGCCCCCACTGCGCATAGGCCATACACCTTAATCAGCATGGCTCTGTCAAGAACTAACCTGAGGTGACCAGAAGACGTAGCTTTAGCGGTTAGCCCTGTGTAGCGTGACTGGTAAACCCAAACGCGGAGTGACACGAATAGGCAGGATAATCACGCAGTTAGTCTAAGGACTCTCACGACTGGGGAGCAAGGGAAAGACACAATCTAACCCGCGTACTATAAATACACACTCAGCAAAAAAGCGAAGCCAAAAAGGTGAGTCCTCACAGTTAGATGACCGTAAACGAGGCGACATCGGGCAACTCAATGACTGAGCGTTGTACTGTGTGGTTTGTTTACTCCTTTTATACTTCCTGGTTCGCGACCACATTACTTCCGGGTCCTAGTGCCGGTCGCGGCTTGAGTGGGCATGACAGTACCCCCCTGTACAGGACTGGCTCCTGACGGTCCTGGGGTGGAGGATACCCGACGACGGTAGTCTCGAATGAGTTCGGGGTCGAGGATAAACCGGGCCGGAATCCAAGATCGTTCCTGAATCTGAAAGATCGAGAATCCGACGCACGGTGTAGGCGGGACCACCGTCAATGATGCGGGGGGTGGGTGGAATCATTGGAGAGGTGATGAAGGGTTTGAGTTGAGATGTGTGGAAAACTGGGTGGATCTGGAGCGCCGCAGGCAGCTGGAGCCGGTAGGTGACAGGGTTTATCCTTAGGGTGATGCGGTATGGTCCTATGAAGCGAGGTGAGAGGTTCTTGGATTCTGTGTGAAGGTGGAGGTTCTTTGTGGATAACCATACCTTGTCACCTACTCTGTACAAACGTCCCGGAGGGTGTCGACGGCGGTGTTAAGTAGTGTATTGCTGATTGGCCTTCTGGATAGCGAGGTTGGCTTGATTCCAGAGCCGTCGACACCTACGGACCAACTGTTGGGCCGATGGTACGTCGACCTCCGGTTCTTGATGGGCAAACATCAGAGGTTGGAAACCATAGCATACCTCAAATGGGCTTAGGTTGGTGGCTGATGAGACGTGCAGGTTGTGGGAAAGTTCTGCCCATGTGAGGTAGCGGGCCCAGGAGCGCTGGCGGTCGGCCACAAAACACCTTAGGTAGCGCTCCAGTTGTTGGTTGGTCTGTTCCGTCTGACCATTAGTCTGAGGATGGTATCCGGATGACAGACTACTGGTGGAATTGAACAGACGGCAGAAGGCCTTCCAGAACCGGGCGGTGAACTGGGGCCCCCTGTCCGAGACGATGTCTTTGGGGAACCCATGCAGTCGGACTACGTGTTCCAGTATTAGTTCAGCGGTGGTTTTGGCTGATGGAAGTCCGGTGAGGGCCACCAGGTGCACAGCCTAGGAGAACCGGTCAACAATAGTGAGGATAGTGTTTTTCCTTTCGGAAACCGGCAGGCTCGTGATGAAGTCCAGGGCGATGTGGCTGATTGGTGCGCCAGGGCCCGGGGGTGGCTGATTGGTGTCCTTGGCCCTGGCGCACACCGGGCACGCCTGGACGAACTCAATGATGGCCACCAGAACGCCCGTCGGATGAATGAGAGGGTCCTCCGTGTCGCTTGGTGTCCGGCGACCGCGGAGGAGTGGCCCCATTGGAGGACGTCTGATCTCACGTTCTGGGGTACGTAGAGTCGTCCAGGCGGCACGCCTGCCGGTCCGGTCTCTGCAGCCTGTGCCTGGCGGACCCTTGTCTCCAAGTTCCACTGAAGAGGTGCGATGATCCGGGAAGAGGGGATGACAGGAACGGGATCCGCCCGGGGAAGGTCTTCGTCGTGCTGTTTTGGTCGTACTGCCCGGGGTCCAAGAACACCTAGGCCGACGCACTTTCAAGACAGCACGACGAAGACCTTCCCCGGGCGGATCCCGTTCCTGTCATCCCCTCTTCCCGGATCATCGCACCTCTTCAGTGGAACTTGGAGACAAGGGTCCGTCGTAGTACTGTCGTACTGTTTGAAAAAGAGAGCCCACCGTGCCTGTCGTGGATTTAGTTGTCTTAGGTTCCTGATGGTGATGAGGTTCTGATTGTCGGTCCAGACGATGAACAGCTCACTGGCGCCATGGAGCCAGTGACGCCATTCCTCCAAGGCCCACTTTATGCCCAGCAGTTCGCGGTCCCCTACCCCGTATCGCTGCTGAGTGGGGTTGAATTTTTTGAAGAAGAAACCACACGGGTGCAGTTTCTGGTCTGGACCTTGTTGAGAGAGAATGGCGCCGGCGTCCACATCCGACGCGTCCACCTCCACAACGAAAGTTTGGTTGGCGTCTGGGTGGAGAAGGATGGGAGCGAGGTGAAACGATGACACAGATCTTGAAAGGCGGAGATGGCAGCAGGTGTAAGGCGAAACGGGTGAAGCGAGGGCCTGGTCAAGGCAGTTAATGGTGCGGCAACTGTACTGTAGCCCCGGATAAAGCGGCGATAGAAGTTCGCAAACCCCAGAAAACGTTATAGCTGTTTGAGGGTCCTGGGTAGGGGCCAGTGACGCACAGCTTCGAGCTTCTGTGGATCCATGGCCACACCCAGGGGCGAGATGACAAAACCCAGGAACGTGGTGGAGTGCTTGTGGAAAGCACATTTTTCCAGCTTACAGTACAGTTGGTGAGCGAGCAATTTCTTAAGAACCGCCCAAACGTGTTGGATGTGTTCCTTGAGGTTATGGGAATAAATGAGGATATCATCTAGGTAGAAGAACACCCATCGGCCCAGCATGTCTCTGAGGACGTCATTGATAAATTGTTGGAAGGCCGAGGGTGCGTTGCAGAGTCCAAAGGGTATGACCAGGCTCTCGTAGTGTCCAGTGGGTGTGATGAACGCCGTCTTCCACTCATCGCCCTTTCTGATACGCACCAAGTTGTAGGCGCTCCGGAGGTCCAACTTCGTGAAAATGGTGGCACCAGAGAGGGCGTCCAGGGCAGAGTTGGTGAGTGGCAGCGGGTGTCGTTTTTTTATTGTGATCTTGTTCAGCCCCCGATAGTCGACACACGGGCGAAGTTCGCGAAACCCCGCGGCGGCTGGTGAGGAGGAGGGCCGGATGGTACCGTGGCGCAGGGCGTTGGCGACGTACTCCTCCATAGCCGGTGTCTCGGTGGTCGATAGAGAGTAGAGATGGCCGCGGGGGGGGGGGGGGGGCGACGGAGCCTGGCTGAAGTTCAATCGCCAGGTCGTATGGGCGATGAGGTGGTAGGTAAGTGGCTCTTCTTTTGCAGAACACTTCAGCCAGGTCTCAAAATTCAGGTGGAATGGCGTCGGTGTCTACATCGGGGACCTCGGACTCCTTGGAACACGTCCCAGCCGGTGCCCGGAGGCAAAGCTCAGTGCAGGTCGGCCCCCACTGAAGGATCCGGTTCTGTGCCCATGAGTTGAGAGGGTCATGCTGCAGTAACCAGGGATAACCGAGGATGACCGGGGGTGATGCGATGGGTGTGAGGAAAAACTGTAAGTGTTCTTGATGCTGATTGACTGTGAAAGTGAGAAGTTGGGTCTGGTGAGTGATGGGGCTAGATGAAAGGGGCCGACCGTCGACGGAGGTGATGTGAAGTGGCTGGGATAATGCCTCGATCTTTACCCCCATTTCTTTGGCATAAGTGGAGTCAATGAAATTCCCCGCAGCACCGGAATCGATGAACGCGGTACTTCGGACCCGTTTGTGGCCAAATTGGACGGTTACCTGAACCGTGAGACGCGAAGTGGTGGTATTGGTAGTGGTGGAGAGGTGGATGGCGCATTTCCCGGGCGTAGACAGGCTCAGGTTATATTGTAAAAACAAAACAGTCAAGACAACATTTAGGAGCCAACACAATTGATTAAGACAAAATCCTACAAAACAAAAGAAGGAGATAAAAAAGAAAATGAAAAATATATGTAACGAATATAAAGAAAATGCAATCCAGTGTCTTCTTGTGCCAGTCCCAAGTCTGGATAAATGCAGAGGGTTGTGTCAGGAAGGGCATCCGACGTAAAACGTTTGCCAAATCAATGATGCGAATCAGAAATATCATTCCCATACCAGATTGGTCGCGGCCGGGTTAACAACGACTGCCACCGGTGCTGTTGACCTACAGGGTGCCAATGGAAATTGGGCTACTGTTGGTCGAAAAAGGAGGGGAGAAAGGCGTGTTAGAGAGCAGATAGAGAAAAGGAAAGGCAAGAGTTTAGGAGTGATAGTAGGGACTTTGAATGTTGGAACTATGACAGGGAAGGCAAGAGAGTTGGTTGATATGATGCAGAGAAGGAAGATGGATATACTGTGCGTTGTCGTGGAAATTAATTAGACTCAGGCTTTCGTTTCAGAAGATAATGACCTTTTTTTATCATGCAATAATGGCCAGGGGAGACTACAGAAATTCAATTCAATTCAATTTAATTTTATTTATATAGCGCTTTTAACAATGGTCATTGTCCCAAAGCAGCTTCACAAAAAAAAAAATGTAAAGATTTTTTTTTTTTTTTTTTAGAAAAGAAAAGAAAATATTTGGAAGTGTGTATGTGTGAGAAAAATGTGTCTAGATAATAATGAAATGAATGAATGATGAATGAAATGTCTCTGATGAGCAAGCCAAGGGTGACGGCGACAGTGGCAAGGAAAAACTCCCCGAGATGGCAATAGGAAGAAACCTTGAGAGGAACCAGACTCAACAGGGAACCCATCCTCATCTGGGTGATAACAGATAGAAATAACATCATGTGTTTTGTGCAGGTGAAAGTTCAATATAACAGAAGTTATTTAAATTAACATGAAGTCCAGTTCAGCACAGGGAGTCAGTAGGTGCAGAGGGCAGATGGAGTTAGCATCACTGGAAGCACAGGAGCAGGATGTGTAGCTCCAGCCATCATAAAGCAGAATCTAGCTGAAGCTGGTCCTTCTCAAGATGCCTTAGAAACCTCGCAGGGTTGGCCTTTGTCTACTGAAGCTGGCACAATCTCCAGATGTCTCAGGATGGGTGGAAAAATACAGAAAAGATGGAGAGAATTAGCGTAGTTGCCATTCAGGATAGGTGTACTGGAGTATGAGGTTATGGGATGAGTTACGCGTATGCCAGATTAAAGAGATGCGTCTTGAGCCTACTTTTGAATTGGGAAACCGTGTCTGCTCCCCGAACAGTGTCTGGAAGGCTATTCCAAAGCTTTGGAGCCAAATATGAAAATGCCCTGCCCCCTTTTGTAGATTTTAAAATTCTGGGAATTACCAGAAGTCCGGAATTTTTTTATCTTAAGGGACGTGGTGGATTATAGCGTATCAAAAGACTGGTTAGGTATGAGGGAGCTAAACCATTTAAAGCCTTGTATGTAAGTAGTACTATTTTGTAATTAATTCTAAATTGAACAGGTAGCCAGTGCAGGGATGATAATATAGGTGTTATATGATCATATTTTCTGGATCTAGTAAGAACCCTGGCGGCTGCATTTTGGACTAACTGTAGCTTGTTTATTGGGGATGCAGGACAACCACCTAGTAATGCATTATTAAAGAAATCACCACTAATTTCTGACTGCTCTTCCTTTAAATACACTCCGATACAATAGAGCTTATACAGTACACTGGCAGTATACAGTGATGTCCCACAACAGCTGGGTTTCTTTAAATTTTATTTATATAAAATCTATGTATAGATGTATTTCTATACATAGTTCTATGTATATCTAAACTTCCTGGGCAGCACGTTCCAGGAGGCCTTTTATGGTCAGCTTTGCACATAAGATTCCCCATTCTATGTATAGTTTAAATTCCTAGGCAAGCACTTTTCAATCCTACTACAGAAAATGTTGATTACATTCCGATGGGTACCTTTTGTTCCTTAAAAGTAAGTAAAATCTCATAAAACCAAATAGAAATTACTCCCATAGCGTGCAGGAGACCAGGTGGAAAGGTAGCAAGGCTAGAAGCTTGGGATCAGGGTTCAAATTGTTTTACGATGGTGTGGATAGGAAAAGAAATGGAGTAGGAGTTATTCTAAAACAGGAGTTTGTAAGGAACGTTCTAGAGGTGAAAAAGAGTATCAGATACGGTGATTAATCTGAAAATTGAAGGGGTGATGTTCAATGTTGTTAGTGGCTATGCACCACAGGTAGGATGTGAGTTAGAAGACATTCTGGAGTGAGTTAGATAAAGTGATGCAGAACATCCCCAGAGGTGAGAGTGATGAGTGGTGCAGACCTCAATGGGCATGTTGGGGAAGGGAACAGAGGTGATGAAAATGTGATGGGCAGGTTTGGTCTTCAGGACATAAATGTAGAAGGACAGATGGTGGTGGACTTTGCAAAGAGGATGGAAATTGCAGTAGGAGGGTAATGGTAGGATGGAAGGAGTACTTTGAAAAGTTGATGAATAATGAAAATAAAAACAATGAGTAGAAGATGTGACTGTTGTGGAGCAGGAGGTAGCAATTGTTAGTAAAAGTGAGGTGAGAAGGGCGTTGAAGAGGATGAAGAGTGGAAAGGCTGTTGGTCCTGATGACATACCTGTGGTGGTATGGAAGTGCTTGGAAGAGGCAGTGGAGTTTCTGACTAGTTTGTTTAACAAGATTTTGGAGAGTGAGAGGATTCCAGAGAAATGGAGAAGAAGTGTATTGGTGCTGATTTTTAAGAACAAGGGAGATGTGCAGAGCCGTGGCAATTACAGAGGCATTAAGCTAATGAGCCATACAATGAAGCTATGGGAAAGAGTAGAGCATTTGTGAGCAGCAATATGGTTTCATGCCTAGAAAGAGTACATCAGATACAGTATTTGCTTTAAGGATGCTGATGGAGAAGTACAGAGAAGGTAATAAAGAGTTGCATTGTGTCTTTGTAGATTTAGAGAAAGTGTATGACAGGGTGCCGAGAGAGGAGCTGTGGTGTTGTATGAGGAAGTCTGAAGTGGCAGAGAGGTATGTTAGAGTGGTGCAGGACATGTATGAGAGCTGTAAGACCGTGCTGTAAGAGATGTGCTGTAGGTGTGACAGAAGAGTTCAAGGTGGAGGTGGGTCTGCATCAAGGATCAGCTCTGAGGCCCTTTTTATTTGCTTTGGTGATGGACAGGTTGACAGATGAGGTTAGACAGGAGTCTCCATGAACTATGATGTTTGCAGATGACATTGCGCTTTGTAGCGAGAGCAGGGAACAGGCCAAGGAAAATTTTGAAAGGTGGAGGTACGCTCTGGAAAGCAGAGGATGAAGGTTAGCCGCAGCAAGACGGAATACATATGTGTGAATGAGAGGAACACAAGAGGAACAGTGAGGCTTCAGGGAGCAGAGGTAAGGTGCAGGACTTTAAGTACTTAGGGTCAACAGTCCAGAGCAACGGAGAGTGTTCAAAGGAGGTAAAGAGGCGGGTACAGGCAGGTTGGAATGGGTGGAGAAAAGTGTCAGGTGTGTTGTATGATAAAAGAGTATCAGCGAGAATGAAAGGAAGGGTGTACAGGACAGTGGTGAGACCAGCGATGCTCTACGGCTTAGAGACAGTGGCACTGAAGAAAAGACAGGAGGCAGAGTTGGAGGTAGCAGAGCTGAAGATGTTGAGGTTCTCTTTGGGAGTGACAAGGATGGATAGGATCAAGAATGAGTTCATCAGAGGGAGAACCCATGTTACATATTTTGGAGATAAAGTCAGAGAGGCCAGATTGAGGTGGTTTTGGTCAAGGAGGAAAGAAAACAGCTGAAAGACAAAAAAGAAGAAGAAGAATGTAACGAATATAAAGAAGGATTGTGCTCGATTGTGAATCTCCATCTCTCTCGCGGGCATGTGATGTTCTCTTAATCATGTCTGTTAGTCCTTTGGTATTCCTATGAATATTGAAAGTGCTACATGATTAAACTAAATGTAAATATTTTAATGTCACTGTAAATACTGACATGTATTACCCTTTTTCGATATCGCTATATCCCTACTCAAACTGTTTAATGCTGCAGCTGGTGCATTTATGTGCAGCAAATGTGTGTTAATTACAACAAAATTATGGTAATATTATTTCTCTTCATTTGGAGAGAACAAGTGGAGCCTTCTGCCGGTGGGCTCTGGCTGCAGTATACTTGCATATGTGAGCGAGTGCTGGCCGGACATATGTCCCATTCCTCCAATGCGTTTTGGGCAGTATGAGGTCATTATAATATTGTTAACACGTTGGTAATAGCTCATAAAAGTCAGTAGTCATTTTAATTGTCAACAGTACAGTTTCATTATCAGTTATTTAGAGCTCAGTAGAGCATCGTTAAATTCCTTAACGGCCTGCTATTGAAACATCATGTCGATAACACGTCCTCATCACTCATGTCAAAATGTGCTGTGGAGTTGTTTTCATGTCTTTTCAAATTCGTCTAAATTGTTAACGGCTCCATATTTGGTAGTGACACCTGAAAAAAAAAATAACCAAACTGTTACCGCCCTCAAAAACTTCAGAGATGTCGGGAGAGGTCGGTAGCAAATTCAGTTCAGTGGAATGGGGGCCTTACTTTTAACACACATAAACAATGTTCTTGAAAACATTTTGTGCGAGTGTTTTCTTAAATTCAAGTTCTTATTGCACTTAATAATACTAAATTATAGTACAGTTTTATTTAAAGTATTTAGACCACACTAAGTAATCTAATAAGTAAACATTTATATATATTGTAGCATTTTTCCGCCGGAAAGAATGCTGGAGAGACGAGTGAGCTTACAGTATTTGCTGCCCAATGCAATGGCTGGGAGTACTTTATTAGGCACACAGCATGTATGGCATGAGCAGCACATTCACACAGGAACCTACATCCAATTGAGCCTCAGCCTGAACCGGAGCACATTTCACACGTCACACACCCCCACAGACACAAACAGGGCCGAAGCCACTAACCCAAACACCTTTCCCCAACACGGTGAACACACCGACATCCCCGCAAGGCATGCTGGTCGTCAGCCGCCGCCCCGCCCACGCCACACTGCCCCCACCCGAGCTGTGACCGTCCCTGGTCACCATGACGAACTTTGTTTCGGAGGCGTGGAGGCGGTCGGCGCTGTCCTTTGGCAGGTGAGGGATGAACGCGAACATTGTCCTGAAGCAGTCCGGCCTCCACAGAGTTCGATGTTTTCTCGGCATGCGGCTGGTAAGGCGCAAGACGGTCCCGGTGAAGCACAACTCGTTCCCGCCCCGCCAACCGCACCCAGTAGAAAACATCGGAGAGCTGAGCAATTACCGTACAGGGGCCCACCCAGTGGGACATAAGCTTGGCCGAGAGCCCCCTTTTTCTTCCGGAGGGACAGACCCATACCTGCTCTCCGGCAGCAAAATCCCGCCCCCGGCTGTGAGTGTCCACGGCCATACGCCCCATAGGTGCCCCCACACGAAAGTCTTGCAGCGGTGGCCGCGAGCGCTGGGTGGGGCCCGTCTGCTTGGCAATGGGCGGATCACGGTTTAGCTGTGACACCGGCGAAGCCACTGCGGGTGACGCAGTAACTCGGCTGCACGCTGGCTCGGACGGCTGATCACCGTGGAGAATGTTCTGCGTCGAGGGTTCTACGTAGCTACGGCGCTCCACTCGCTCGCAGTACACGCGCTTTGCTGCCCGGCCGGCGAGGTAAAGCGCCGGCGTTAACACGTAGATTTCCCGCTCGGTCTGCTACCGGAAGTTCCGCCCCCCCCGGGTGTGTGCTACTAACCTGTCCGGCTGTGGTTTGGGTCCTAGCAACCTGGCTACCCCGAAGTTACCACGCAGAGTTCCGCTAGACAAATTTAGCACCGCACCCCATCTCTCCAGAATGTCCAACCCTAAAATGCAGTCCTCCTCGACATTCCCCACAACGAACCCGTGGGAATAAGTTCGACCACCCACCTGGACTCGCGCTGTGCGACACGCCCGTACCTTCACGTAGCCCCCAGCAACGGTGCGGATGTTGAAGGCAAGATCAGGCCGTCGGCAAACACGCTTGCTTAGCCCTAGTACTCCAGAGCGCAGCAGCGAAACAGTGGAGCCGGTGTCTACGAGCGCCCGCAGCACACAGTTGACGTAAAGCCCAGCGCGGCTTCCCAAGCGGCTTCCCGGCGCTAGTTTAGCGGCTGCTGGTGTACGCTGTCCCTCAGGCCTGAAAACGAGGTCCCGTGCCTCGGCCTCGCCGCGAAACTTCGGAAACTTGCTCGTTGCCTAGCCGCGACGGCCTCGCGCAGTGGCAGGTCGCCTTGCCGGCTAACGGCGCACGGAGCTGTATCTTGCTCTGGCGCTTGCGCAGCGCCGGCCTCCGCCCCGAGATCCAGCGCCGGGATTTTCTTCTTGCCGCTCCGCGTTGATTGACGTGGTGTGCTCGCTAAAGCTCCGTTGGGAAAGCGCTGCTTCTGTCTGAGTAGTCGATCCGCTACTCGGCGGCCCGCTTGGATTTTCAGAAGATCCTCCGTTTTGCCCTCGAACCCGTTACTCTCCATCCCACTTGTGACACCAATGTAGCGTTTTTCCGCCGGAAAGAATGCTGGAGAGACGAGTGAGCTTATTTGCTGCCCAATGCAATGGCTGGGAGTACTTTATTAGGCACACAGCATGTATGGCATGACCAGCACATTCACACAGGAACCTACATCCAATTCAGCCTCAGCCTGAACCGGAGCACATTTCACACACACACATATATACAGTATATATATATATATATATATATATATATATATATATATATATATATATATATATGTGTGTGTGTGTGTGAAATGTGCTCTATATATTAGTTTACTAATGTTGGTGGTTTATGCATATTAATTTCGTTATGTTTGGTCTGGGTAAATTATTTCATTCTGGACACTCAGAATAAATCTATGTTTGACAGATGAGACAATGTGCACCACAAGCTTTAATACAGATTTAGTAGGAGAGAAACCCCCAATGATCTCAAAGTTATGGAACATGTTCTGATTATTATTTAATGTTTATTACTGTTAGTCATAGCAGCTGAGGCATAGTAATGTGTGTGCTATGTTTTATGTTAGTATCACTTTAAAACTGGGTCTAGTAGGAGTAAGGTGCAGTTACCAAATGATTTCAGCAGAGGGTTGTGCAACTATGTTGTTAAGGTATGCAAAAGGGCACGTGACCTACTTCCTCCCAATCATTACACATGTGAGCTCTACCTTTTCAGGTTTAAGACCTTCATAATAACTGCTCATAATTACATGTGTTTTAAGTAACTGTAAGTGGACCCCCAGGAAAATATTTGTATTACATTATGCCTAATTATCTAAAGTGAATTAAATTATATTAACTACATTAGGCTTGTTATGCTAACCGCATGGTACTTAGTAACCATGGTAACAGCCACATGGCTGATCCTGTAACAGGTAGTTGAGCCTGAAGTTGTGTTAATGTTTATCACTGAGTGAAAGTGCTGTATGTGTTAACTAGGGGTCTGAGTATAGCAGAAACAAGATAAATTACAGTAGCTCTTTTAAATGCCTGTCTGTATATCCTATGTTTCACATTATTTTGTGAAACATAGGATAGTCAGACAGGCATTTGTTCTGCTATCGATTTGCAATGTATGAAGTTATGCCGATAAACCAGTCATTACACATGTGAGCTGAGGAAAGCTGTGTCTTTTTCAGACTTTTCAGGTCTTTTACATATGCAGTTGAGTTTCAGGCTTGGAAAAGACAAATATTTTCCCCTATATCCAGAAAAGATCTAATTGAGCTTGCACTGGAGCACACAGTAATGCATAAGACATTTGGGATTTAAATACAGCTGGAAGGGAGCAGAGGGTGCTGGAAATTGGCTGATTAACATAAATTATCTACTATGGACAGTGTATAATCTAAGAAGGTTTACTACAAAGAAAGTGTCATATTATGTTTGTTTGCAGTGTAGAAGAAGATTCATACAAATCGTATAAATCAATTTGCTGTTCAGAGCATTGATGAGGAAGAAAGGGGTCAATCTGTAAAGGTGGTATAATGGCAGAGTGCTTCATACACACCAATCAGATGACTTGTTTTGTTCTGTCCTCTTCTGTTTTTCCCATTATGTTATGTAAACAATTACTGCTTTTACTATGAGTATGCTTATAGCTATGATTATGATTATGCTCTATATTTAAAACACACATGCATCCCTTTTTGTCTCACATTCGTGTTCTTTTACAAGCTACTAATGTATGAGCGGAACAGATTGGGCTAAAAATGAAAACTGATCTGGCGCTAAATGTTGCCTTTTACCAAATTATTATTTTGACAAATGACCTGACAGAACTCTGTCATCACTGTGGGAAAGCCAGTAGGGATCACTGATGAGAATCTGCCATGGTTGTTTGGTGGGGGTGACGGTTGTTTAAAACAGATTTAATTACATTTAATAATTAAAAACACCAAAAATGAATACTGTATATGATTAATATATTTTTAGGATGGAAAATAGACTCCTTCTGCTAGCCTTCACTACTTGCATGTTACAAGTACTCGTATTAGAATGTAAAAGAATAGTACAGTGGAGTCTTGGATTACAAGCATAATTTGCTCGTATTCCAAAACACTCATAACCAAATCGAATTTTACTATAAGAAATAATGAAAACTCAATGGTTTTGTTCCACAGCCCAAAAATAAATACAGTGGAACCTTGGATTACGAGCTTAATTCGTCCCGGAAGTGGGCTCGTATTCCAAAACACTCGTAAACCAAATTTAATTTTCCCATAGGAAATAATAGAAAATTAAATTATTCGTTCTACAGCCCCAAAAAATAAATACATAAATATAATTAATACAAAATATAAAGTAAAAATAAAACAAATTAACCTGTACTTTACCTTAAAAAAATTTAAAATTAAACCCCGACAGATAAGGGTTTTCGTTTGTGCATGCAGAGTGTATGTGTGTAAAATGTGCGCGCGCACAACACACACACACACACACACACATTAACGGATAGACCGTTTTTAAAACCATTTAAAAATTTGCAAGGAACATTCCTAGTCACACTCACGTGAGCGCATACTAACAGGATCACTGCTGTAAGTAAAACGACAACAAAAAACAAATTAAACAGCTCCTCACCTTTGAAAACAATCGCGACAGAGAGAAGTTTGTGTGTTTATTTGGCAACCTGAGAGGAGGGGGGATGAAGGGGGGCTCGCTCGCATTTACGGCCCCCTTCTCTCAGGTTGCCAAACAAACACACAAACTTTCTGCCTTACACAGACTCAAACACGCGCACGCAAAAACACTGCAAGCACTAAGACCCAGCAGGGGAGACGATAGGTCTCGGCTTTACAGCTCCCCTTCTCTCAGGTTGCCAAATAAACACACAAACTCTTCTCTGTCGCGACTGTTTTCAAAGGTGAGGAGCTGTTTAATTTTTGTTTTTGTTGTTGTTGTTGTTGTTTTACTTTACAGTAGTAATCCTGTTAGTATGCACTCACGCAAGTGTGACTAGCGATGTTCCTTGCTATTTTTTAAACGGTTTTAAAAACGGTCTCTCCGTTAATGTGTGTGTGTGTGTGTGCGCGCGCGCACACGCACATCCACACACACACACACACACACACACACAGCGCGTGTGTGTATTCACCCAGCAGGAGAGACGATTACCTACAATTCTGCTGCAAGAGAGAGAAAAACCGTTGGCTCACTTGTGATGACGTAACGCTCGTTGTTAAAACAAGAAGCGCATGCGTGAAACATGATACTCGGTGCTCGTTGACTAAGACAATGCTCGTTTTTCAAGTAAAAATTTATTAAAAATTGTTGCTCGTCTTGCAAAACACTCGTAAACCACGTTACTCGTAATCCGAGGTTCCACTGTACATAAAAACAATTAACACAAAATATAAAGTAAAAATAAAACAAATTAACCTGCACTTTACCTTGAAAAATAAATCCTGACAGGTAAGTGTTTCTGTTTGTGCGTGCAGACACTGTGTGTGTGTGTGTCTGTGTGTGTGTATGTGTTTATATGTAAGCTCCCCTCTTCCCCTTCTCATCCTACACAGTTACCCTTTCTCCACTCTTTTTACACACAGGCGTACACAACAGAAACACTGGTTTATCAGTAAAAAAAACAAGAAATCTCTCTAATGACACTCAATTGAGCGAACACTAACAGAATCACTGCTGTAAAATAAAACAAATTAAGGTTAATTTGTTAAAAATTAAGGTTAACACAGACACAAAGAACAGTCTGAGCCTGGGCACGGTGTCTAATGACGCACGCGCACACAGACACAAAGAACAGTCTGAGCCTTGAGCAAAAAAAGAAAATGGATCTTTAACGACTCTAATGATACTTGCTTTTGCTTTACACGCGCGCTACACACACGCATACAGATACAAAATAAAGAAAAACTGTTGGCTCGGCATCAAAACAAGAAGTGAATGCGTGCTACATGATACTCGGTACTCGTAAACCAAGATTTGTTTATTTTCCAAGTCAAAATTTATTAAAAAATCTTTACAGAGCACTCGCAAACTGCATTACTAATAGTAAACAGTAATGTTTTCAACTACATTTGTATAGTTGTAGCCAAAAGTATTGAGACAAAATTGAAGTAATTTTTTAAATGATATTCTCAATTTTATAACATGACAATCAAGCTACAGTATATAACAATGAATATCTGGTATCAAGTACTTTATTCTTCATATAATCAAAAAACATCTACAGTACTCTGGTGTGACTTGCTCAATCCATGCCTATAACAACTGCTCTACAAACAGCATTTATTATCAACAGATTATGATTTGGGTATTTAACCAGTTATTTTGCTCCACCGATAAATATTCTTCTGCCACTGGCGGAACTAACTAGCCGCAACTGGCAGAGCATTTAGCGACTGCAAGTAATTCCAGGGCCGTACTCTGAATTTCTCTGTAAATTTGTAGATATAGAAAAGAATGATGAAACCTGTGAAGGGAAACAAAGTCAGCAGTAAAAGTCTGGCAAATGTAAGAACCTCTTTTATTAGACACTAGAGGGGAAGCAGTATCTGACAGTGACAATCTTAGCCACCAGGCTGTGTTCCCTCTGCTATAATCTGTGAGAAGGATGAACCTCAGAAAGCCTATATGTGGTGGGAAACAAGGCACCAGTTACAGTTTGACAGTGTGGGAACTTTTTTTAACTAGAAAGCAGAGGGGAAACAAGCAGGTGCATGCACATACACAACCCTCATGTAATTTCTCTGTATATACATGCATAAGTGTGTGAGTACCACTGCTTGTATTTTCTAGAGATTTTGAATAGAGTAGTAGTTAGCCTTATCTTGGTAGTTAGGTAAGAGGGTTAATTCAGAATATGCAGTCTTGTTTTTCTTTCCTTTGCCTTGTTCTCCCCTAGGGGACCAGTTAATCATTGGTTGTTCTTTACTTGCCAATTCAGGTGGCTATAAGAAGTTCCATTATTTCTTTTATCTGTTCGGTAAAAAAATTAAACAGAATAATTTGGTCTCTTGAAGCAGAGTAAAACACTCTCTTTGCTGATCTGATAGTCATATTGTCAACTATCAAATATCACCATTATTTATCAAAATTGTTGTTACATATAAAGTCTAAATTGTCATTGAAAAAACACATGATGTCATTGTTACTACATTATTAGAGTGTTCATGTTTTTGTTATGATTTTATTCCTTATTAATTTTATTCCTTGTTAAATTAGAATGCATGATCAATTATCTTTTTTTGAGGGTTGAGAGAAACTGGCAGAACTAAGGGCCTTTTTATAGCTTAGCATGTGCTTCTTCTATGCTGTTTGAAATGCTACCAATTCAGTTGACATTTACGTTGAAATTTTTTGAAATTGCACATGTTCCGAGAATAGAAAATAAATCGGAAAGCTTTTTATAAGTACCGACTTTTTAAAACCATAAATTTTGAGTGGTCTGTTTTAAGGTGCATGTTTAATAACATACTAGGATGCTATTTTTTCTTCCTAATAATTTTTCTTTTGGAGTATAGTAGAATGTAGACTCCAAGCATTTATTCAGGTGATCCAATCCCATCATTACTAAGACACTTTTACAGTAAGATTTTTTCAGGTCACATCATAAGTAAAAAAGGTCCGACCATCTAATCTAATGCTAGTCAAACAATTTACTTTGTTGAAGTTTAAATCCAGAGAAAATATGTTCAGTCTTCCCCATATGAAGAGTAATTTTGTTGTCTATAAGGCAACTTTTTTCCTTGCTAAATTTGTTACTTAGGATTGACTCTATTAATTCCCATCCTCATGTGAGGCCAAAATTCTCCACAATGATTGAAGCTTATCTTCATCCTCCTTTTTTTTCCTAAACTGTTATTAAAACTAAATCAACATTCTGTATTACTGATAATGTAATATATTGATAATACAGTATGCATATACAGTGTAATACACTGGAACAAATACATTTGCAGCCTTTAATTTTAACCAAAATTTTCTCACAATTTTCACACATTTTTTTTTTCTTTCAGGTGCATGTATTGGTAAGGTGAACATTCATTTTTTTGTGAAAGGCTTACGATATTACAACACATCAAACTAACCCAAGACCATGCAGTATTTGCAGAGCTTTATTAATGCAAATAAAACAAAATGCAAATAAGTTGTAAACAAATTGTGTTAATGCTTTGGCTAAATAACATTAGGAAATCAGTATTTGGTGGAATAGCACCGATTTGCAAATGCAACTTTCATGCATTTTGGCATGCTCTCCACCAGTTTTTTTACATTGCTGTTGGGTAACTTTATACCATTCTTTTGGCGAAAAAGCAAGCAGCTTTGCTTAATAGTTTGTGACCATCCATCTTCCTCTTGATGACATTCCAAAAGTTTTCTGGAGGAAATTGCATTTTTTTACAGAGTTGTATATACATACAGTAAATATGTATGTATGTATGTCTGTATTGCTCCATAGTCATTTTAGGTGCTTTTGGCGGTGGCCAAGTCTATGGCTACACAGCAAGATACATTGTTTTTTTGACACCTTTCCATCATCACCAGCATTACAGGATTTGTATGGTCATGAAAATCCTAGAAAAATTGTAGAATTGCACATGTTCCGAAAGGAAAATATAATGTTTTTAAAAAAAAATTAAATTGCACGTTTCAAAAATAGAAAATAAATCAGAAAGCTTTTGATAAGTACAGACTTTTTTTAAAATATCTTGTGTGTTTTTGCCTAATGAGATCTCTCTCTCTCTCTCTCTCTCTCTTTCTCTGTGTGTGTGTGTGTCTGTGTTTGTGTGCATGTGAGAGAGAATGAGGTTATCGTATGCTTACCATTTATCATTTTAATCAGTGCTGTCTCTGTGCTATGATAAGGCCTAAATCCTGAATTAATAAGTATGTAGGTATGAGTAAAACTGCTGAACTATAACTTTTTCTGGGATCTTGCAGGTGCAGAGAAGATTTGATTAGTGGTATATTTGGACAGCTAACAGGGGTCAAGGTTTTTCAATGT
This sequence comes from Clarias gariepinus, assembly GCF_024256425.1. NCBI lineage: Eukaryota > Metazoa > Chordata > Actinopteri > Siluriformes > Clariidae > Clarias > Clarias gariepinus. The sequence goes on along the minus strand of NC_071116.1, from coordinate 10,101,280 downwards.
GGAGTTAAATAACTGCTAGTTTAAAAGATGTAGGTACATAGCAATTGCTGAGGGAATAATTAAGTATTTACATTAGATGGATAGTGAATCAATTATTTTTTTTATCTGTTTGGGGTAAAAGTAAAGAAAACTATACAATATCACCATTATTCACTAGGTTTCTGTGTGTGCGTATGTGTGCGAGAGGGAAAGAGAGAGAGAGAGATGGACGAACAGACAGATAGTTGAATTTTTTGTTTCGCTTATCTCCAACTTCACCACCTCAGATAATCTGTTCAGTTAGACCTCTGCGTATAGTGAACATGTTATGGATTTTGGAGTTTTTCATCTTTTATCACCACACTTAGTGAGTGAGTAAAAATGTTAGGATGCTTTAAGCAAAATCATGCGAACCTCCTCAGACTGTGGTTAAACCAGCAACTCTTCCTGAAAGCAGGGTAATCTGCCACATAAAGGATTTTTTTTAGGGGTGGGGCTTTTACACATTTCCCAGTAACAGCACTGAAAGCAGAAAAAAAAAACCCTGCAAGCTCCCTAACAAAAAAAGCAAATTTTCTACAAAGTGATCATCTTAAATAAGTACATAATAAAAGCAACAAACAACAATTTACAGTTTGTGTATAAACTATTTTTAAGCTATTAAATTACAAAGAGGAAACATCAATCAAGTTAAAAGAAATGCTATGATGTATTAAACCAAATAAAAATACTTTTTAAGAACATTAAGAAACAATAAAGATGAAATAACTTGTCTGTAGCATTTTAAAGCTTTTGCTTTTTAAAAGTGCTGATGATCAAATGCATAAATCAGTTCACAGAAACCTACTCTAAGCACACAATGAAGATGAATTAATTTTATTGTAGAATTTTAAAGTTATTGCTTTACAAACGAAGGAATAAATTAATGTGCAACTAGAACAGATAATTTAGTATGGTTAATAGGTTGTCCAGGTTGTTTAATAGTGTGACAGAGAAAGAAATGCAACACAGATATTTGTAAAATGATATGCAATGAAATCCATATTCATTTAATAATTACACTGAATATGTGTTTGTTGTTGTGTCAGTGGTGCCATGTTACATGGTGAGTACATTACACATTAGTTCACTTTACCTGAAAGGGTTGACATTTAGATTGACGTCCCGGAGAAGATATGAAAAAAATCATTAAAATAAACAAATTTAAAGTGTATGTCTGCATTAATGTCTACAGCATATTTTTTTGTTACAGTAGACCTTCTGTGAGCCCCATAGACATCAGTTCCTTACACTTGACCAGCTTCACTCCTCCCAGTACTTCAACTTTAAAACTCACTATTCTTACCTTGATACTTAAAATATAGTGCCAGAAATGTTCTAAAATGTCATTCCAATATTTTTAACCTTTACTACCAATTCCATTATTTAATTTAGTGAAAATGTACGTACCCCCAAGAACACCCTGTACCATACAATGATTGTTATCTTTGGTTCTTATTTGAAATAAATTTAAATCCTTTAAGCTCATTTTCATTGGTTTATTTTTCTCTTCTTTCTAAATCAGTTGACTAAATGCAACATTTTATGGGACAAAAAGGACAAAAATGTTTCAAATTGTAAACAAAGTATTTTCAAGGTCTTAAATATTCTCAGGTATACTTTTCAGATGATATTTGGGTCACCTTAATATATTTTGACTGCTGTACAGGAGATATAGATGGCATGGAGGATTAGTGGTTAGGATTTTTGACTCACACCAGAATCTTCAGTCCAGAAACCACATCTCCAGTCTATGTGCATGGAGTTTGCATGCCCTCTCTGTGCTTGGATTCCTCTGGGTACTCTTGTTTCCTTCCACAGTCCAAAATCATGCAATATAGGCTGGTGTTTCCAAATCGCCTATATGTGTATTTCAGGGCTTTTCAAATTATTACCAGCTTCAATGGGTGTATTTATGTGTTGGTGAATTACAAACTGTGCTGGACACAGAAAAACAATGGTGTGTGCATGTCTGTGTGTGTGTGTGTGTGTGTGTGTGTGTGTGTGTGTGTGTGTGTGTGTGTGTGTGCCCGCCTGTAGGTTGTAAGAGGTTGGAGTCCTCAGCAACAATGATCACTGGTTGTAAAGCCATGGATATCCTGTGCTCTATTTTTTCCTGAAATAGTGGACCATACATTGCAGTTCTTTCAAAAGATGCATTAATGTTGTGCCTTCTAGATTACAATTTCTACATACAATCTCGCAACACAAAGGAATCGGTATTCCACCCACATAAACCGTGAGAGTGGATTTTTCTTTGTGTTTGTTTTAAGAATATTTTATAAACCAATATCTTATTTTTTCTTTGATCACACAAATAAGGCACATCTGCTGTTTTTATCTAAAAAAAAGTTTGTAAAATACAAACAGAGCACATATAAAATGCAATAAATACTGTACCTTCAATGTCTGAATGACATAAGCTAGCGGTATCTTGAGGGAAAATTCTGCCTCTTCCTTTTTATATGGAATGAGCCAATAATTAATGATAAGATCAGTGTAGTTTTTATATCCTGCTCTCTATACAGATGCACCACTGTCCAAAAATGTTTGATGATAACAGTACAGAAACAGATATAGAGGTCTATTAAAAAAAAAAAAACTCAACAGGGATAATATAGATTACCATAATTTTGTAAAAACAGTTTAAGAACACTGAGGGTCTTCTGTATGACAGTATGAAGACTTAAAGTTTGGTCCATAGATTAAATTACTTTTTAAAACTATTTTCTAAGAACATAATACCTTAATATCTTTTAGCACCCTATGACGATGAGATAACTGCATTTGAGAGAGAAGATCAGGTTAAATAATGTCTAAAAACATAACTTGTTTGATTTTTCTCTTTATAGAAAAAAAAGTTTATTTTATCCACTATTTAAATTACCTATATACTATACTACTGAATCACAATGTGCTCAAATGTATGTCAGATATTTAAAAAACTTTACTGCATATTACTACTCAAATATCGATGTTTAGTATTTTGTGTTTCTATATTCAGTTATCCACGCTTTCCTTCTCATATCATATAATACAGCCTACAGAAGCCTTGTCTTCACTAAATGTAAGTAGCTACATAATGTATGAGTCAATAACCATTTAGACCCCCAAAAATATTTTTCATTATTTTAGAGAACAATGTTATGGCACTGGTTGGTGTCTTATGGAACAAACATGTTTCTGAGAGGAGAGTTTTTTTACTATTATGTATTCAAACCTTTCAAATCTCCAAATACACGATGTGTTCTTATTTACCTTTTTGAAACAATATTTGGAAAATGCCACAGTTTTACTCATGCTGACTTCCTCCTCTACACTTCTGTTTTGTATTAAATTTTATTCAACCATGTCTTAATTCTAAGCTTTAAAGCAATAGACCCCATAGAGTTTGTGCTTCTTGTCAGGAAAACCGGAGAAGCGCACGGCAGCCTCTGTGGGGCTACAGCGGCGGCGGGGACGTGAAATGGGGTAGCGCACACTTCCATCAGCCAGCCAGCCAGCATCACAGCGATCATAGCCCAACAACTTCCATGCTGCATACATTTGGCCCACCTTAGCAATCTGAGCGCCATCCTTTTGGCATGCCAGCACTGCTTCATCATATGTCATCCTCGAAGAAGGTGTAAGGTAGTAGAAACGCCCTACAATGTCCAATATAATGTACATAGTGTTAAGGTTCTACAAATCTGTTTGTTCCCTTTTAGGGCTTATTTTCCATTAAAATAATTCAGGATGGATAACGTGCATTTTGAGAGTTGTAAGCGACAACAGCATGAATTTTGAAGTTGTAAACATAAATTAACAGCTGTTAAAATTTGGTGTAGCAAATAGTTATCGCCAGCTGGGAAATCTGTATCATAATTTAATCAATGAATGCATTTCTTAAATAATAAGCTTATTTATTTTTAGAAGTTAGCTTATTAGCTTATTTATTTTTTTCGCAATGTACCAGAATAAACTAAATAAAAAATACTAACCTTTGTAGTTTGCTGTGAAACAAAAGACATCATATCTGTTCTTTTCCTTGTCTTGCATTCCATAATTTCTTATGCCAGGGACAGTGTTCTTTCCTCCACATGGTTCTCGAGGTTTGGTAATTGGGTACTGCACTGATCCATCACTAAGCCAACCGGCATTGCACCAGTCTAGCCCTTCCCTCCAAGCATCATATAGCTGGTCAAAAGAGGCCACAATGGCATCCTGGTTTTTACAGGCTTTCTGGGCATCTTGGAAATTCAGGTTATAACGACCATGAGATGGGAAATATGGGAAAACTACACCTGAAGAAAGATTTCTCAGTCAATTCCTTTACAAGACAATCAATTGTTCTTATATCTACTAGTTAACAATGTTATTTTATAATTATATTTTTTCATTTTACAATTTGTGACACTGTTACCTTGCAGATTGAGGGACACCACTGCTGTGCCATCCTCTAGACCATCAATCACCTCACATTTGTATCTCCCATAGTCCTCCAGTGTTAGCTCACTAATGACCAGTGATGCATCATTCTCACCGGCACCTCGTAAATGTACACGCCCATGAAAACTACCATAGCTCTTCTTATGGAAGCCCATAGCTACAAAAACATCAATCTCTTTTAAATAGTCTGATGTTAGCTTACTCCACTTTATCCTAATTTTGGGATTGGGGACAAGTGTCGGGTTTCTTCGAAATGTGCATGGCAGTGTTACATTGCCCCCTCGTTGAGACACCACTTTTTCTTCTTCTGTCATAACTAATAGTCCAGGCCCATTTTCTGGAAAAAAAAAAAGGAAAGTTTTAAAAGCTCATTAATATTTTAAAATAAATCTATGGCAAATACCATGTTGATTGACAGCCAATTGTAACTATCTATACACAAAGTTGATCAAAATGGTTGCATTCTAGTGAAGCAAAAGCAGCATACAACTAATAAGACATAAAATTAGGCAATTTATCTTTCAAAATGATCTAAATAGCCAAGTATAACATTTTATTTTCGCTATAAAACCTATTTTTCAGATGGTCAGTAAATTACCTGTAAGTAATTCATCATGGATGTTACACAAGTGTCTTATTGTTAAATTTCCTAAGAAAAAAACACCCCTGAATGTTTGTGAAATGAAAATTCTATGTAAACTAAATATCGCCTTCAGGCCAATAGGAGCAATGTAGCTTTCTCTATTTTTCTTCCAGTTGTATGTGAAAATCCTTTAGCGCCCATAATCCAGATGACTGTTATAATAAAACTATAGCCCATTATAAAACTACACCTATGCTTAGCTATACGTTTTGTAACTTAGAACTACAGAAATTATCATTTTATTAATTGATATAAGGTCCCAACAAAAGGTTTTCAGACCCTTTTCACATTTTTGGTTAATCGGGTCTCTGTAGTATAGTAGCAAGACAGAACCCATTATTTACTAAAAAGCCCATACTGTAGCAGCCCTCAAAGGACACTGACACCATGAGAAATAAATCCTTCGGTCTAATGACACAAAGACAAACCCAAAACCCTCCATCACCCCAAGAAATGTCTGTGTTTTATTTAGGATTCAAGTGAATACTATAATATACAGTACCTATAATTTTGTCAGCTATTTATTATTAAGTCCTAGTCTTAGTCCTGGGATAAATGTCCCTGTTAGTTGTATTATATTAAGTCAATTGAATCCTAGTTTTGTTAAGTCAAGTTTTGGTCGACTATAAGTCTGGACATCTTAGTCTAGTTTTAGTCAGAGGAACCCTTAAGTATTTTAGTCTTGTTTAGTCAATGAAAACAACATTTTAGCAATAAGATTATTATTAATTAGCTCTACACTCAATCTATGTAGTCTAGCCAAAACCCTTTTTAAAGACATTTAAAACGTATCTTTTCATCTGATGTTTCCAGTTAATTATAATTATTTTTAACCAACAACTGCTGCATGTCCATATTTATTTTAACTACAAAACAATAGGAGCAGTATGGATACGTATTATTTATACTTAGTGTTTTGATACCTAAAAAATAAAAATTATGAGTTTACCCACTTGGACTGTTGTAGGGATAGCTCCTATGGGTCACAATTATTTGCTCACATTTTTAGCTTAATGTGTTTGGCAAGTGTTTAATATAAAATAAACTGAAATAAAATAAAATACATCACAACATAATTATGTTAACATGTGGTAACATAATTATTACAAAGTGGCTGTAAAACTGGGTGATTTTTATGGTATGCCTTGATGCGTCTCTTCAGGTTTGTGGTATTTTCCCCAGCAATTGTGTGCCCACACTGTTTCCCCTCTAATATTACCACACATCAGCTTTTTTGCTGTTAATTTGATATTAAGTATGAATATATTTTGATTCCTTAGTTATTTATTTTTTATAACCTGTGTGCAGATTGTACATTTAGTGTTTTGTACAATACACTAAATGTACAATACACTACACATGGTATATGAACTATGAGCTAAATATCTCACAAAATAGCATTATAGCTGATGTGGAGTGCTGCCTAAATGCGCTAGTGCATGTGCGCATGCATTTGTATGTTTTGTTGGGGGTGTGGAAATTGGCACATTATTGAGAAACCCTACATTTCAGAATACCCTTACTGAAAAGTCAAGCATAGTGGTGAGTTGTGATCACTGACGTAAATATCACTGATGTAAAGAAAAAAAAAGAAAAAGATTTCAATATGTAATTATTCTTTTCCAAAGAAATTTTTTAAAAGTCATCCACCATTTTAAAACCAGGAAATTATGTATACCCTTATACCTCTATTATCATATCTAAATTATTAGGAGAATAGCAATAAGATGTTAATAATTAAGTGCACAATATAACTGAGTAGATCCTTATATAAGGATACTGGGTAACTAGGTCACTATGCACCATCTGAGCAATAGGGACGAGCCGAGCAATGTTCGAGGATTGTAGCAGAGAGGTAAGTGGGTGATGGGCCATTTTTAGCTTTGGAGGCAAGCATCAGGGTTTTGAATATGATGTAGGCAGCTACAGGAAGCGAAGAAGTTGAAAAACTGTCATGCACACTCGGAACGCGACCAGCACTAGGACCCGGAAGTTAAGCGGTCGCGAACCAGGAAGTATAAAAGAGGTAAACAAACCATAGCACCTCGCTCAGTCATTGAGTCGCCGATGCTACGTCGGAATTCTTCAAACCGTGAGTACTCACCTTCTTGGTTTAAAATCCTGATCGAGTGTGTATTTATAGGACGCGGGTTAGATTGTGTCTTTCCCTTGCTCCCCATTCGTGAGAGTCCTTAGATCAAATAGCGTGATTATCCTGCTCACTCGTGTTCGTCCGCGTTTGGGTTTACCATTCACGCAACAAAGGGCTAACCGCTAAAGCTACGTCTTCTGGTCACTCCAGGTTAGTTCTTGACAGAATGACTGAGCCTTCCGCGGTGAACCCAGCGGACTACGCGCACCTCTGCGACGTGGTAGATCAGCATGCCAAGCTTATCAACACGCTAACCGGGGAGATCGCTAATCTGCGCCGGGACCTCCAAGACGTCGCGGCCTTGCGCCGCGAGGTCGCGGAGCTTCGGCAGGAGAACGCGGATCTCCGGGCGGCTGTAGATAGCGCGGCTAGCCGTTCTCCCGTCGCGGCGGCCGCGGCGCCGCCCCAACCTCCCCCCCCTTCTTCTGATGTATTTCTGGCACTTCCTGATAAATGGGATGGCACGGACGGAGAGTGTAATGTGTTTTTAACATCGCTTGATCTGGTGTTTGAGTTTAATGCCACCAGGTACTCCACCGATCGGCTACGCATCGCGCTTCTGGTCTCGTTGCTATCCGGGCAGGCAGCTGAGTGGGCCACGGCAGTTCTCCGGGCGGATACAGACACCGCGCATTCATATAATGAGTTCACCCGCCAACTCAGGCTTACCTTCGAACACCCAGCGGGCGAGGTGGAGACCGACACCAAACTCTACCACCTGCGGCAGGGAGGATCGTCTGTGAGCCGGTATGCAGCTGAATTCCGGACCCTCGCTGTGCAGACCGACTGGGGAGATGCCGCGCTCCGGACATCCTTTTACGAGGGACTGGCTCCACGCATAAAAGACGAGCTCGCCGGGCGAGAGCTTCCTGCCACCCTGGAGGGGATGATCCAGCTCATCCTCCGTATTGACCAGCGTATCCTCTCTCGCCCGAAGCCAGCCCCGAGGACCCTGCCGCCTGCACCCACCTTCTCTTACACTGTACCACGACCATCCACTACTTTCACCGCCCCAACTACTGGATCTGTCGGATCTCCACCTCCTGCCGTGGTTGACACCGGAGCCGGGGAACCCATGCAACTAGGACGCGCCTCCCTGACCGTGGCGGAACGAGAACGACGGTACAGAGAGGGGTTATGTGCCTATTGTGGGTCAGCGGCACATCACCGGGCGATCTGTCCACTTCGCCCGGGAAACGCCCAGACCCGGTGAGTTCGAGAGGAGACTCACCGGGCCCTCTCCACCTCTCCACCACGACCAACGCCACCATTTCACGTCTCACGGTTCAGGTAATTCTCCAATTTGGCCACAAACGAGTTCGAGGTACGGCGTTCATCGATTCCGGTGCCGCTGGTAACTTCATTGACTCAACTTATGCCAAAAAATTGGGGATGAAGATCGAGGCGTTATCCCAGCCAGTTCAGATCACTTCAGTCGACGGTCGGCCCCTCTCCTCCAGCCCTATCACTCACCAGACCCAACCAATCACGTTCACCATCGACCAACACCAGGAACAGCTCCAACTTCACCTCACCTCCATCTCATCTCCTCCCATCATCCTCGGCTACCCGTGGCTGCTGCAGCACGACCCCCTCATCTCCTGGAATCAGAATCGCATTCTCCAGTGGGGACCGACCTGCACTGAACTTTGCCTACGGGCCCAGGCTGGGACGTGTTCCACGAAGTCCGAGGCCCCCGATGTCGACATCAACGCCATCCCGCCTGCCTACCGAGACCTGGCTGGAGTCTTTTGCAAGAAGAGAGCCACCCACCTTCCACCTCATCGACCTTATGACCTGGCGATAGAGCTCCAGCCGGGTTCCGTTCCCCCCCGTGGACATCTCTACTCTCTGTCCAAGACCGAGACTCAGGCGATGGAGGAGTACATCACCAACGCTCTGCGACATGGAACGATCCGGCCCTCCTCATCTCCTGCGGCCGCAGGGTTTTTCTTTGTGAAAAAGAAAGGGGGGGAACTTCGCCCGTGCGTCGACTATCGGGGGCTAAACAAGATAACCATCAAGAACCGTCACCCTTTGCCGCTCACCAACTCAGCCCTGGACGCCCTCTCTGGTGCCACCGTGTTCACTAAGTTGGACCTCCGGAGCGCCTACAACTTGGTGCGCATCAGAGAGGGCGATGAGTGGAAAACGGCCTTCATCACACCCACAGGACACTACGAGAGTTTGGTCATCCCGTTTGGACTATGTAACGCACCCTCGGCCTTCCAACAATTTATCAACGATGTCCTCAGAGACATGTTAGGCCGATGGGTGTTCGTTTATCTGGACGATATTCTGATCTACTCCCGCACCATGACAGAACACACCCAACATGTCCGAGCTGTACTAAAGAGATTGTTCGCCCACCAGCTGTACTGTAAGTTGGAAAAATGTGCTTTTCACCAGCACTCCACCACGTTCCTGGGTTTTGTTATCTCGCCCCAGGGTGTGGCCATGGACCCGCAGAAACTAGATGCTGTGCGCCATTGGCCCCTACCCAGGACGCTCAAACAGCTTCAACGGTTTCTCGGGTTTGCGAACTTCTACCGTCGCTTTATCCGGGGCTACAGTACAGTTGCAGCACCATTGACCAATCTGACCAGGCCTGCATCTCACCCCTTCCAACTCACTCCTGCTGCCATCACGGCCTTCAGAGAACTCTGCCACCGATTCACCACCGCCCCTATCCTCCTTCATCCTGATGCCAACCAACCATTCGTTGTGGAGGTGGACGCGTCGGATGTGGGCACTGGCGCTGTTCTCTCCCAACGAGGTCCAGACCAGAAGCTACACCCATGTGGCTTCTTCTCCAAGAAATTTAATCCCACTCAGCAGCGATACGGTGTAGGGGACCGCGAGCTGCTGGGCATAAAGTGGGCCTTGGAGGAATGGCGTCACTGGCTCCAGGGCGCCAGTGAGCCATTCGTCGTCTGGACGGATCACCAGAACCTCATCACCATCCGGAACCTCAAACAGCTGAATCCACGACAGGCACGGTGGGCATTATTTTTCGAACAGTTCGACTTTCATCTGTCATACCGCCCGGGGTCCAAGAACACCAAGGCAGACGCCCTATCACGACAACAGGAGGAAGACGTCCCCCGGGCGGACCCCGTGCCTGTCCTACCATCCTCACGTATCGTGGCACCCCTCCAGTGGGATCTTGAAACGAGGGTTCGCCAGGCTCAGGCTGCGGAGGCCGGGCCGGCAGGTGCGCCGCCTGGACGACTCTTCGTTCCACCACCACTACGAGCTGAGGTCCTCCAGTGGGGTCACTCTTCGCCCGTCGCCGGACACCCGGGAAACAAAAGAACTCTGCAGTTCGTGAGACGGGCATTCTGGTGGCCTTCCATGAAGAGAGACATCGAGGAGTTCGTTCAGGCGTGCCCGGTGTGCGCCAGGGCCAAGGACTCAAATCGACCAACCCCCGGAGAGCTTCAACCTCTTCCCGTTCCTCGCCGGCCCTGGACGCACATCGCCTTGGATTTCATCACGGGCCTGCCGGTGTCCGAAGGGAAGAACACCATCCTCACTATCGTCGACCGGTTTTCAAAAGCAGCCCACCTGGTGGCCCTCGCCGGACTCCCCTCAGCTAAGGACACCGCTGAGTTGATATTGGAACACGTAGTCCGCCTGCATGGGTTCCCCAAAGACATCGTCTCGGACAGAGGGCCCCAGTTCACCGCCCGGTTCTGGAAGGCCTTCTGCCGTCTGATCAACTCCACCACTAGTCTGTCCTCCGGCTACCACCCCCAGACTAACGGTCAGACGGAACGGACCAACCAACAACTGGAGCGCTATCTGCGATGCTTCGTGTCCGACCACCAGCGCTCCTGGGCCCGCTACCTCACCTGGGCAGAACTGTCTCATAACCTTCACGTCTCTTCAGCCACCAACTTGAGCCCATTTGAGGTATGCTACGGGTTCCAGCCTCCGATGTTCGCCCACCAGGAACCGGAGGTTGACGTACCCTCGGCCCAACAGTTGGTCCGTAGGTGTCGACGGCTATGGGAGCAAGCCAACCGGAACATCCAGCGCGCCAACGCCAGTTACATCACACAACACCGCCGTCGACACCCTCCGGGACGATTGTTCAAAGTAGGTGACAAGGTCTGGCTTTCAACCAAAAATCTCCATCTCCACACAGAATCCCGGAAACTCTCCCCACGATTCATCGGACCATACCGCGTCAATCTACAGATTAACCCTGTCACCTACCGGCTCCAGCTGCCTGCGGCGCTCCGGATCCACCCGGTTTTCCATATCTCACAACTGAAACCCTTCACCACTTCACCCATGGTTCCACCCACCCGCCCTGCTCCTCCTCCCCGAATCATTGACGGCGGTCCCGCCTACACCGTGCGACGGATCCTTGATTCGCGTCCTCGGGGCAGAGGCACCCAATACTTGGTCGATTGGGAAGGCTACGGCCCCGAGGAGCGGTCTTGGGTTCCAGCACGCTTCATCCTCGACCCCGAGCTCATCCGGGACTACCGTCACAGGGTATCCTCCACCGCAGGACCGTCCGGAGCCGGTCCTGGACAGGGGGGTACTGTCATGCACACTCGGAACGCGACCAGCACTAGGACCCGGAAGTTAAGCGGTCGCGAACCAGGAAGTATAAAAGAGGTAAACAAACCATAGCACCTCGCTCAGTCATTGAGTCGCCGATGCTACGTCGGAATTCTTCAAACCGTGAGTACTCACCTTCTTGGTTTAAAATCCTGATCGAGTGTGTATTTATAGGACGCGGGTTAGATTGTGTCTTTCCCTTGCTCCCCATTCGTGAGAGTCCTTAGATCAAATAGCGTGATTATCCTGCTCACTCGTGTTCGTCCGCGTTTGGGTTTACCATTCACGCAACAAAGGGCTAACCGCTAAAGCTACGTCTTCTGGTCACTCCAGGTTAGTTCTTGACAAAAACGAGACATGCAGCTGCATTCTGGATCAGCTGCATAGGACGTGGACAGAGGCAGACCTGCCAGAAGTGAGTTGCAGGAGTCTACTGAACTGAAGAACTGAACAAGCACCAGAGTAGGCTAAGTAGAAACCTTTTCAGCTTCTATGGAGAAAGTGCCCAAATGAAAACCACTTTCAAAAAAAAAAGTGAAGAGAAAAGTGAAGCTTTTGGAGAAGAAAATTGGTAGTCTTTTGAGACAAAAGAATTGTGCCATTTGGTTTTAAAGCCCATGCAAAATGTTTAATGCAAACCAAAGACACGGCAACAATGCCATGCTATACAAAACAATTATGGTTGTTTGTTCAACATTAACTCAGTGTCATGTACCCCAGTGTCAACATTACCCCAGTGTCATGTAGGCATCGTTGGTCTAACATCAAGCAGTTCTAACGTTCACATACTTTACCCACAGTGTCAAAACATCTGTTATCAAATTAACATTGCCACAATGTTTAAAGAACAAGAAATTCCTTCTATGCTCAGAGGCTGCAGCAAATGATGCTAGCAATGCTAATGCTAGCAGTGCCATCGGCTCCAGACAAGAACAGAATGACAGCACTGAAAATGCGTTTATCATCTCCGAGCATGCCGTGAGGAAAGCATTCAGGAGAGTGAACACCCGGAAAGCAGCAAGACCAGACCTCAGAGCCTTCGCAGACCGTCCAGCACCTGTATTCATGGAAATATTCAAACTCTCCTTATCCCCGTCGGTAATCCCCACATGCTTTAAAGAGTCCATCATTGCTCCTGTACTAAAGAAACCCTATCCTGCTTCCCTCAACAAATATTGCCCTGTAGCCCTGACTTAATACTTAATACCCTGCAGTAATAAAGTTCATTGAGCATCTGATCATCATCTTTTCATCATCTCTTTATCATCTCTTCACTGACACACTTGACCCTTTACAGTTTGCTTAATGTCAAAACTGATGATCCCATCTCTCACCTCCTTCATACATCTGTCAATTACCTGGACACTAGGAATGGAAAAAATGCTATGTTAAAATGCTCTGACAGGTCCTGCATGATGTGAACACCGAGGTCAGCGTTTAATACTATAATTCCACTCTCACCACCATGCTGGAGAGCCTAGGACCCAGCCCGTCTCTGTGTCTGTGGATCTCCAATTTCCTGATTAGCAGACCACAGGCAGTAATGCGGACATGTCTCAACCTCCCTCACCCCAGGGTTGTATTCTGAGCCGCCTGCTGTAATCTCTGTACATGTATGACTGCGTGGCCACTACCAACTCCACCACCTCCATCAAGTTTGCTGACAACAATGAGAAAGCGTACCTGGAGTAAATTGGAAATCTGAAAAACTGGTGCCAGAGGAACAACCTCCTTTTAAACGTCAGCAAGACAAAGGAGTTGATAGTGGACTTCGGTACAAAGCAGGAGAGGAACTACCAGACCCCTGTCATCAACTAGAGCTCAGTGGAGAGAATGGAAAGCTTCCAATACCTCGGTGTTCACATCATGCAGGACCTGTCATGGTCCTGTCACATCAACACCTTGGTGAAAATGGCCAGGCAGCGTCTCTACCACCTCAGACACTTGAGTGACTTCAGACTGTCATGGGAAACATGCTGGACAGATGAGCTCTACAGAGGGCGGTGCGATCAGCTGAGCGCATTATCTGCATCAAGGTCTTCTATTTTAGAATAGAAGGTCTTCTATTCTATTTCACGAGCAGTTGCCCCGTACTGTGTATGACTGTGTATGTGACAAATCAAATTTGAATTTGAATTTGAAGGTCCCTGACCTGCATCTCAATCTACAGCAAGCAGTGCTGGACCCCAATAATGGACTCTTATCCTGTTGCAGTCAGGTATTGGGCTACCGTTTCCTAAAGGCCAACACAGAGAGACTGAGGAGGAGCTTCTTCCCGCAGGCTATACAGTCTATCAATCAGAACACCAACTAATTTTGCACATTGCACATTTATGGACATTGCACATCTGCACACTCATACACATTTGTACACACCCTGGACATTTAGATTTAAATTTTATTTCAATTCAGTTCTTTTTTTTTTAGGTCACGGGCAGTCATATAAGCATTTTACTGCATATTGTTCTGTGTATGACTGTGTATATGACAAATAGAATTTTTATTCTTGATTCTTGATTATTATTGATTTGATTATATATTTTTTAGCTGGGTTCCTTCCTTTTAAGAATGTACTAAAGGGTTGATTTGACCATTTTTTAAGTTTCTACTATCTCTCTGATAGGTCTGGTTTGTTCTGGTTTTAACACGATTCAGTTGTCCATTATAGCCTACTGCCCTTGCATTAATATATATTTTGAACCCATTTATGAGTTGTCATCAACAGCTACCAAATGCAATTTCAATAACTGAAATCAACCCCAGACCTTTTAGATCCGTAATCAGAAAACTGGCCACACCTTTCCATGAAACTGCTTATTATTTTATTGTCCAATTACTTTTAAGCTTGTGAATATGGACGGACAATGTAAAAATGGCTGTCATTTCTAAACAGTTAATGCAATAGATTAGATAATCCTTTAAATTGAAGCTAAAAATGTAGACTTTAACAACATATTATTTGTTTTACTTCAAATCCATTGTAATGGTGTAAAATGCAAAATTACAGAAATTGTCAGTGTCTAAATAGTTATGGATCTGAATATACCTGTCAATAATTGTTTTGGTTGTGTCAGATGGATTATTAATTTTCCTTGTTTTGCTTTGGTAGGTATTTTTCAGAATTGTACTATTTTTGGGCTTTATATTTATTACAACGCAATCATTATTTTTGTAAAAAGGGAGTGTCAGACAGTATGCACAACACAATATAAATTAGGCTGCATCCACCCATACTACGTATGTACAGTAGTTGTTCATTATAATGTTTTAAGAATACAGAACAACTCGTTGCTCAGTCAGGCTTAGTAAAGTCCCTTTGGGTATCACAACATTGTTTTTGCATTTATATTGCTGCAAATATAAATTGCAGCTGCCTAGTAATTTTACTTTGGAGGAGTTATTATTTAGTGGTGCTTGTTTAACAAAGCAAGATTTGTTTGTTTAGTACAATCAGTTTTGGGACTATCTCCCGCTGTCTCTTTGACGACCAGGGTTCAATTAAATGACCCGAAAAACTTGTTCGCATTAGTTCAATGTCATTCCAATGGTCCCCCTAAAATTAAACAACATGGATTAGTCCTTGTTCACCCAACACTAGCAGTTAAGGTTGCTTCAACACATTGACAGCCAACCAGTTGAACCAATTTTTTTATGCTCTGAATGGGTGTTGTACATCATTTTATCCTTAAGACTGCATTTGTTGCTTAAAAAGAACAGAGCTGTCTATAAGAAAAAAGAGGGGAAATCAATCAAAACTATTACACAAGCACTGGGCATAGCCAATACATCAATTTGAGGATGTCCTGAAAAAGAAAAAAATCATTCATATATATATGAATATTTATATATATATATATATATATATATATATATATATATATATATATATATAAAATAAGACATCAAACGGGTCATCCAAGGAGAGCAACAGCAGTTGATTAGCAGAAAATTGTGTAATAGTCTGTGACCTCCACAAGGCAGGGTTAAAGGTATCACAATCTACAAATCTATCGACAAAGAAGAAATATGTAGGCCATACCACATGATGCAAATTATAAAGAACTCATAATAGCAAGAGAAATAATTTTGAAGTCTATGATAACATTCTCTCTGCCAATTTACAGAGAAATGCTTTCAGTATAATCATGTGTCATGATGAATACACAGAACACACTGCTGAAACAACAAAAAATTTATCAGGGGAAAAAAATATGAATTTAGATTGACCAAGTTAGACTAGACTTTATTAAGCACGCATTTTACCTGAGAAGCCGTCATACAAGCCTTTAAAAACATCACAGGAAAAGAAAGTAACAATTTGTCAGGGGATTGCTGACCTAATGCAGGTTTTAAAATATTTTTGACCCTCTGACACAACGGGGCATGACTCCACAAGACCTCTGAGATGTGCTGTGGTGTCTGGCATTGGAACGTTTGTGATAGATCCTTTAGTGCTGTGGGTTTGGGGGATAAGGCCTCCATGGATCGGACTTGTTTGTCCGGCACATTCCATGGATGCTAGGTCAAACTGAGATCTGGGGGATTTGAATCCCAGATCAACAACTTGTAATTATTTGTCTTCTAAGCTTCATACAGGGCAGGCTGTAATGCACTTTGTTTTTACATTATTGTCCTGCAGGATAATGTTTGTTTCCGTTTTTTTTATTTTTTTTTTTAACTTAGGCAATGGCTATGGGAGGCTAAAAATAATCAAAGCAAAAAAAATCTATAGCCATTAAATATTTCTTTTCACTTTACCAGTTGGACAACTGCATGAGGCATTCCAGAGAACACAGTTTATTCTCCATGAGTAAGCAGGCAAGATTGTTATGGCTAATTTAACCATTACATAGAGGCTCATTGACCCTTAGAAGATTCTGGTTGAGATAAGCACAGTAAAAAATATTTTTGCAACTTACATTTTTAAAAGTTTACATTTTAAACAGGGTATTAAGTTTGCTTAATGACAGCCAAGCAATGATGCAGATAGACAAACGAAGGTTGTATTTTAATTCAAATTAATGTGTTTTATAATTCCTAATGATTATCTGTTAATCTTGAAGTGACAGGAACTTTATGCCATATCTTTGGTGCCAAAATATATATTTTGAAGCCATGCCAATGCAACACAGTTTACAGTACATGGCTATATTAAGAGAGAAAATGTGGTGGTGAACAAAGCAAACCCCAGAGCTTATAAATTATTTAAACACTTAGTGAACTTAAGGAGTAGCAGCTACACACACATATAGTGACAACAGTCATTCAAATCTGATAAAATTTTATAATATGTAAACGGCTTACAATGGTTAGATGACTGCACCCCTTCGCACTTTAAAATATATTTGTGATTATTCACCTGACTTACCTGAGATGTAAATGGTCCTGTATGGTGCCAAATTGTAAGTGTGATCAAAGTTCTCTGCATAGCACAGGGAAAGGAAGGTGAGAAGCAACAGAGAGTTCATCTTGCTTTATTGCATTCAGTGCCGTTTTTTCACTACAAATAAACAGAACAGCACAGAAAAAGTCCATCAATTCCAGTTTCAACATAATAGAACTTCCACAGAAAGACCAAAAAGCAACATTTTGATAAGCAGAAAACTTGTTTTTTTTTAACCTACTAAACCTCCAAAATCTATTTCTAGCAGAGGTAATTCCTCAGTGGATCAATGTAATTATGTGATTATTTTTGTATTATTTTTGTAGTGCCGCACACAGAACTTCTTATCATAGAAACTATGAACCATTACTTCATGCATAATGATGTCATTAAAATGAGATATAAAGAATTTTAATATAATAAAAAAAGTGTCAGATATAAAGAAAAATAAATATAATGACATGACTTTTTATGTGTCCCCTGAATGCACATGGAAAATCCAAATGACATTGTCTTTAGTTAGACCCAAGTTCTGCAATCATACCGAACACTATGGATAATATAAAGAAGCAAACTATACATAGAGCATCACACAAGCATAACTTTACCAGGCACATGTCTTGAGAACAGTACCCCTGCAGAGCACTGCCCTTCTTCAGCACAGCAAGCCTAAAAAGGGTAGAAGACTTACCATCTTCCACAGTATACAGTCCTAGATAATAGCAAGCAGCATGTACAGATATTGTCATAGATACATCAGCGGTGATAGGATATGGGCTTTGTACAGTATCTCTCTCTTTCTCTTTCTCTCTCTATGTTTCCCTTTCTCTCTCTCTCCCTGCAGTAACACTGATTGATCATTTTTTTCTTAATTCATTTCAGAGTGCTGACGCACTTGCGGCGTGTGCCAGGTAGAGGTTCTGCAGTCAGCAAAACAAAATCGCTCTCTCTCTGCAGAGCTGCCCCCACCCATTTACTCCTAGTACAGGCTGCAAATAGTCATTACGCATAGCAGGAATCACTCCACTGGCGTTAAGATTTTAGAAAACTAAGAACAGACCAAAATTCTTGTAAATTATTTACCTGAAAAAGAAGGAAAAAAATAACACCACACAACACATAAAAGTATATACACAAATATGCAAATACAAATTTGAAAAACAGTAAGACATTTACATAATGAATATTAAAAAATCCATTAGTACTTTATGATTAAATGACCACTAATGAATTTTGATTTTGATTTTAAAAAATTATAAACCCAACTCCCACAGTTTTCACAATTGTATTTGTGCTAATGTAAGCATACATATTACTATGAAGAATATGTTATTTAAGATTTAGTCAAAATATAGAAAACTTATATGTTCACTGTAGCAAATTGGAATAAAGAAAAGTGTTGTTGCATATACAACTTTTTCTTATTATAATAAAACAATGAATATTGTGAAGAAAACCAAAAGTTCCGTTTACAATGCATTATCCGCCACCCAAAGAAAGATGCTCAGGGTTCCTGCTCATCTGCGTGAACGTGCATTAGGCATGCTGCAGGGAGGCATGAGGACTGCTGATGTGGCTAGGGCAATAAATCGCCATGTCCGCACTGTGAGATGCCTAAGACGGCGCTACAGGGAGACAGGAAGGACAGCTGATCATCCTCGCAGTGGAAGACCACGCGTAACAACACCTGCACAGGATCGGTACATCCGAATATCACACCTGCGTGACAGGTACAGGATGGCCACAACAACTGCCCGAGTCACACCAGGAACACACAATCCCTCCATCAGTGCTCAGACTGTCCGCAATAGGCAGTCCATGAGGAGGAGATGCACTGCAGTACTTCAAGCAGCTGGTGCCCACACCAGATACTGACTGGTACTTTTGATTTTGAGCCTCCCTTCATTCAGGGACACATTGTGAAACATTTTTAGTTTATGTCATATGGTGTTGACTCTTTTAGTGTTCATACAAATATATACACATTAAGTTTACTGAAAGTAAAAACAGTTGAAAGTCAGAGGGTCTTTCTTTTTTTGCTGAGTATATATAAAATAATTAATACAAAATATAAAGTAAAAATAAAACAAACTAATCTGCAAACAACGCATTGTATATGTGTGTTCGTATATGAAGATAAAGTAAGGCGAGAGGAGGAATGATTGCCTCCCCATTCCTCCTCTCTTATTTGAGAGGGGGAGGGACTACTGTGCGGGACGACTTTCACACTCACACACACACACACACATACATACTAACAGAAAGACTGTTTTATCTTTAAATAAAGAAGAAACCTTTCTCGATGACAATCCAGCGCACACACGCACTAACTAACGGAATCACTGCTTTAAAGTAAAAAATAGAACAAATTAACCTGCACTTTTTTTTTTAAAAGAATTGCGACAGTGGGTCTGTTAGAGTGTGTGTGTGTGGCAAGAGGAGGAGAGAAGGGGGCCCATTGGGGGTCCAATGATGCGCGCACACACACACACACACACACACTCTAACGGACTCTAAGAGCATGCGTGCTACATAATACTTGATGATAATTGAAGCATAAATCAAGACACGCTTGTTTATTATGAAATTTTTGCTCGTCTTGCGGAACAATCGCAAACCGGGCTACTTGCTCCGAGGTTCCACTATATGTTCATTACCCCATATAGTTAGAAAACAATTCAAAACTCAAAGTGGAGAACACGATGAAGCCAATGTACCTACACATAGCAAATGCAACAAATTTCCTTAAGTGGTGCATACTGTACATCTCATGACTTTAGACTTGGCAAAGACATTTTGGGGCTTTTAGCACCACCGAATTAATAAACTAAGTGGGTATACTGTATGTCTATTTTTTTTAACACTTATGTACAAATTTAATAGCAGAAAATTCAGTTCTTCTTTTTCTTAAGCACTTCCATACCTCCACAGGTATGTCATCAGGACCAACAGCCTTTCCACTCTTCATCCTCTTCAACGCCCTTCTCACCTCACTTTTACTAACATTTGCTACTTCCTGTTCCACAACAGTCACCTCTTCTACTCTTTGTTCTCTTTCGTTTTCCTCATTCATCAACTCCGTAAACTACTTCTTCCATCTTCCCATCACCCTCCTGGCATCTGTCAGTACATTTCCATCTCTATCTTTAATCACTCTAACCTGCTGCACATCCTTCACATCTCTATCTCTCTGCCTTGCCAACCTGTACAGATCCACATCTCCCTCCTTACTGTCTAGCCTAGCATTCAAGTCCTCTTATGCTCTTTGTTTGGCCTTTGCCACCTCTACCTTCACCTTACTCTGCATCTCCCTATACTCCTGTCTACTCTTTTCAGTCCTCTCAGTGTCCCACTTCTTCTTAGCTAGCCTCTTTCCCTGTATACAGTCCTGGACTTCCTCATTCCACCACCAAGTCTCCTTGTCCACTTTCCCCTTACCTGATGATACACCAAGTACCCTCCTACCTGTCTCCCTGATCACATTGGCTGTAGTTGTCCAGTCAACTGAAAGCACCTCCTGACCACCCATAGCCTGTCTCAACTCCTCCCTAAAGACTACACAACATTCTGTCCTTTCTTAGCTTCCACCACTTTGTCCTATGCTCTGCCTTTGTCCTCTTCGCCTTCCTCACCACCAGGGTTATTTTACACACCACCATTCTGTGTTGTCTGGCTACACTCTCCCCTACCAACACTTTGCAGTCACTGATCTCTTTCAGATTACAACGTCGACACAAGATGTAGTCCACCTGAGTGCTTCTGCCTCCACTCTTATATGTCACCCTATGTTCCTGCCTTTTCTGGAAGAAAGTATTTACTACTGCCATTTCCATCCTCCTTGCAAAGTCCACCACCATTTGTCCTTTTCCATTCCTGTCCTGAAGACCAAACCTGCCCATCACATTTTCATCACCTCTGTTCCCTTTCCCAACATGTCCATTGAAGTCAGTACAACATCACATTTCCACATAAGCCACAATAAAAATTTAAACCTGACCAACTGAAACAACCTCAGGTCTTAACATTGCCTCAGGGGCACTAGGAATATGTGGACTTTTCAGACCACATGATATAGTTTATAGTAACTACCTGGACTCCATATTAACATCAATTAACATCAGCTATTATAGCTGAACTGCCTCTCACCCTACACACTGTATAAATGCAGATCATTTACTGCTTTCTGTTTCACCCAAATGAGGATGGGTTCCCTGTTGAGTCTGGTTCCTCTCAAGGTTTCTTCCTATTACCATCTCAGGGAGTTTTTCCTTGCCACTGTCGCCCTCGGCTTGCTCACCAGGGACAAACTGACCATTTGATTCATACAAATTCACATTTCATACAAACTTAAATAATTCTTTTGACTATGTAAAGCTGCTTTGCGGCAATGAAAATTGCTAAAAGCGCTATACAAATAAAATTGAATTGAATTGAATATAGTTTTGATTAATCCAAATTCCAGTTAATGCAAGATAAAGTCTTTTTTCTATTTTTGTGATAAAATTTTACAAAGAATTAAATTGATCTCTGATCAATGTCATTCATTATTTATTTTACTACATGTCTTGCGTAAAAGTTGATTGTTAGTGTTAAACAGTTGCACAATTCACAATTCCGGTAATTTCAGCAATCTCCTTATTTCTTTTCTTTGGTTGAGACAGGCCAATAATTGGGCCCTAAAAATCTGCATATCATGATCTTTTTTTTCATAATTTAATAACAAAAGTGAATATATTCTGAATGTACACATAAAGTGAAATAGTTTAGCCTCTTGTATTTTTTATTATGTTGTTTACAACTCATGAAAATCAAACATCTAGTACAGTAAAACCTTGGATTACAAATAATGCGGTTTGTGAGTGTTCCGCAAGACGAGCAAAGATTTTTAATCATTTTGACTTGAAAAACAGGCATTGTCTTGGTTTAGGAGCACGGAGTATCATCTATCACGCATGCGCTTCTTGATTTGACGCCGAGCGTCACATGATCCCCTGCTGGGTCTTAGTGCTTGTCTCTTACTGGTAAAATCAACATCCATGTGTGTGTGCGTGTGTTTTTTTTTCTCTTGCACTGTGGAGTGTGATTTATATGTGTACGCGTAATTTGACACTGCGCCGGTAGTTTTGGCACTATGAGCAGGTTCTATCTCCATGAAGCTTGTCCGTAGACAAAAGAAAGTCGTCATCAGACTCTATCGATATCAGCTCAAAACAATTGTTGCAATTTACACCAGAATTTACCAGCCATAACATTATAATGCAAAACATTATACCCATTACTGTGCCACTTGTGCCATAAATCCACTAGACCTCTGTGGGGTGTGCTGTTGTATCTTGCACCAGGACATTGGCAGCGGATTGAGGGGTGGGATGTTGTCCCCTGGATGCTCTGGCGCATTTATTTTATGTTAAGCAGTGACTTTTTTTATGATATTTCATTGGTAAAAAATCAAAATAAGTTTTGATGATGTGGCTGATCAGTGTATATCTGCCTTTCTCTCTCTGTATCTCTGCCTTTATAACTTCAGTTTATGTTAAGAAGGGGTCGACATTGTTTTATTAAGTGTATATACAAATATGCTCATGTTTCAGCAATTGCTGTATAGATCCAGGGCCTGTGTGTGTGTGTGTGTGTGTGTGTGTGTGTGTGTGTGTGTGTGTGTGTGTGTGTGTATGTGTGTGTGTGTGTGTGTGTGTGTGTTTGTGTGTTCAGTGTATTTAATCCACTTCTGAAAGTACTGGACAAGCAAGGTTCTTACTTTTTGCTTTACACTGAGTTATTTAGGTTTAAGATCCATTGTGACAATTTTAGCTTTCATTTCCTTATATTTACATTTGTAAATGTATGGTATGGTAAGCTCCGAACAAACTAAGAGAAGCATATGTTAATGTATAGCCTCAATGTTTATTTGTAAAGAAGCCCTTTTTAACCAAGATTTATATAAATCACAAAGAAAGTTTTGTTGGAAAAGGGACCTCCACCCTACTCCTGTGGTAAATGGGTTGAGTTTATACTACAGTCCACCCATCCTGGATGTCAATTATAAATGTGTAACGTCACCCTCGTACCACCTTAGCTCACACAAAGACCTCTCAGTATGGCTGAATACTGCACCCACCAAGAAATTACTTGTTTCAATGCTGTGTAAATCCAAATCCCTGATCCATGCATATTTCATTGACAAAATGTAAATTTGCTTAAAAAAGGAAATAAAAATAATGATAAATTAAAAAAGGCAGCAATGTTTTCCATACAGGAAAGCATACTGTTTTCCACTACAGTGTGACAGAAAACACATTTACTTTTTACACAGACACACACGCACACGAACACACGCACGCACATTACAGATAAAAATGTTTTTGTTTTTTTTTACTTGTGGCAAAAAACACATTTATTTACTGCAGATTTCCTATGATGGATTTCACATTCCCTGTGATGGTTTGACTATAGGCTTTAAACTTTTGACATTTAACCTTCTTTAACATTTGCAGTTATTCTAGGATCTGATGATATAGATCTTATTATTTTACTTAGAATTCTTAATTATTTTGTGGTAACACTAATAATTAGCCTTACAATTGAAACATTTTCCTCACAGTTATGTAAATAGTGCGATTATGTATCATACTGAGTCTACAAGTAGCTTAATCAAAATGATTTAAAAAAATATGAAAAAACTTTTTAGCCTGTTTAAAAGTTGACAAAAATCCTATTACATTATTTTGCGCATGCATTGCTAATAAACTAATAAAGTTAATGAAAGTGGGAAGGTATATATGACTTACCTTGTGAAAAAGAGAACCTGCGTCCACTGCCTTGGACTTCCAGCAGCGTTTCCTTTTTTTTTACTCGCACCTGCAGTACGTCACGCGAGGTAATGAGTGAAAAAGGCGCACATCGCGTTGCTTAGTCTTTTAATAGAGTTTTCATTCATCCTTTTTTTTACGATTGCCTCCTCCAGAATGAAACAGACTGATGACAGCTGATGACATCGAATTCATGACGTCGAATCAGATGCTCGTTTGTCAGGACTGGGCGCTGCTGGAAATGGTGGAGAGAAAATAGGAGCGGTCCCTCTTTTTCTCAGCACGTGTGTTTAAACCATTAAGTACATTTATAGATTTGCAGTGTAAATGTCAGTGTTTAATGGAGATAAGGTAAGATAAAATAAAATAAGACCAAATAAAATAAGAAACTTTATAGTCGTGTTAACGTATACAGTAAACTTTTATTTGGCAGCGATTCTAAATCAGCATTCAGCAGGTCACGAGCAATGTAAAGACAAATGTTATAATATAAGGTACTGTAGATATTCAAGGCATTTCGAGTAGTATTACTTGCACTGTGTTATTGCACTGCACATTTTCTTGGTATTATTATTATTATTATTATTATTATTTATAGTAGTGGTAGTAGTAGTAGCATTTTCTCTTTTATTCTTTATTTCTCTTTTTAATTTATCAACCAGAAAAAGAGAGAGAGAGAGAGAGAGAAAGAGAGAGAGATCCACACTTATTTTATTGTTCTGTGTGTATAATGACAAATAAAGATAATTCCTTCGTTCGTTCGTTCATTCATTCACTCATTCATTTATTCATTTATTCATACTGCACTGTTTGTAATGTGCTATCTAGAGTAGTAGTAGACTAGCAGTATTCAGGGTGAAGGTGGTTGAAGGGTTTTTGTGTTTCTGTTAAAAAATATACTATAAATCATACAAAAGTTGTTTTTTGATTTCTTATTTTTTAAAGAGTTAATAAAATTGTAGACAAGTATCCTCAACCATGAGAGTAAACGATTTGGTGAATGGAAAGATCTTTTTTTTTTTTGTCTCAGAAAATAATCTTAGAGAGCTTAAATTTAATATACCCCATTTTATAAAACCTTTTTAAATACATTAATATTGTTAGATCTGTACACAATGACTTGTCCTTAGCCATTTATAAAAGCGGCTGCTGATGATCATGTACAACAGAAAGTTTTTGCTTTTTAGAGAACATGAAAACTTAAGGACTATGACTGAATCCCACATATACATGTGAACCATTGGTGCATCCATGCAAAAAATCACTTATTATTAATCACAAAAAAAAAATCACTGTATTGATACAACAAATTAATCTTCATTACATGTGGCTTTTTGAGTAACCCAAGGCCCTGTAAAATATTTAAAATGAAGTTTATATACAGTATATACATAGGGCCAAATCTTACTTTTACTATTCTACTTTTACATATTTTGCCTTAGAATGATTTTGAAATGCACTTAAGCCTGGTTCTATATTTCAATATTTCAATGTTGTTTTTCAAGACTCCATTCACATGAAAAAAGAAATAGAAAAATAAGAACAATTTATGTTCTTTTACCAATGTTGGTCCAGTTCAAACACAACATGTGCTGTTTAAGGGTGTGTGTATGAGTACCAGTACTGTTTACAATAAGGCTGCACAAAGACTCCTTTCTGAGCATCTGAGCAAGCAGCACTGCTGGGGTAATTGGGGGTGGGGGGGGGCATAGGGGGTGCATGCCACTATGCTCTGAACGATTTCTTCTGTGCTTAGAAGCACAGGGTGGACAAGTACTGCAATAAGAAAGCAGGCACTGTATGTTGGCTACAAGGTCTGATTCATTTGAGAAAACCTGTGCTATGAATTTCATAGTTTAACTTCCCAAGGTTGCAGCCTGTCTTTCTTCACTGCCAACTGAAATAGCATTGAAAGAATATAGATGTAAAGAAAGTTGCTGCAGTTCAATTATAGGTAAATGAATAACATGTCAAAAAAGCCATTAATTTATCTACGAAATTGCAAATGCTTAAACAATATAACCATACTGTGTAAAGCTAATCTTATTGTAACCCAGGTTTGCTTATGTAGATAACATTTTCAGTAGTGCTGTCCACATAAAAGGAAAACGCCTATGGCACATCATTATCTTGTTAACAATGGTAAGAAAACTTCCTAATGCTCTATCTCAGGGTGCACATGTAGGCATGGTATCCTAATAAATGTCTAAATTTTTTTGCTTAAATTTAAACATGCTGTTAAGCTATGGGGAATTATAGTAACAACAAAACCCACACTTGGGTTATGATAAGGAAAAAAATCACAACTACTGTAATAGAAAATCTAAATAAAGGAAGTGGTAAATAAGAAGACAAACATCACCCTTGTGAAATAATTATAAGAAATGGTTAGTTTTCAGGGGGGGAAAAGCATGTTAAAGGACATGTTAAGAGCATACTAATTAGCTTTGAGCATAACACTTTAAAAATACAGTACAAGTTAAAAGTGAAAAGACTACAAAAGGTTCTTTTGAACATCAGGATACTAAATGCGATGCTCCTACTAAAGTAAGTGCCTTATCATCTGCATTAACATTTTTATGGCTTTATTGCACTTCACTGCAGTGCTTCCCATAGTTTGATTACCGTCGCTGACAGGATTTCTGTACCTATTACACCCAGAATTATAAATACATAAATAAATAAATCCAGATGTCCCCATGATAGGAATGCAACCACCATTCACAATTGCCAAATATGCTTTATGAAGGATTATGCTCTGTAGATATTGAGCTGCATGCTGTGGGGACTTACATGCAGAGATTTATTATCCTGCACCAATAATAAGATTATCTGTTAACGTATTAGCATTAAGGTCAACCCTAATGCTTCTGTATCTTTTACTGCAGCAAGTTTATATAAATTGCCCTTAAAAGCTAACTGTAATTGTAAATAAAACCATTACAGTGTGGCATAATGAATTTTTTAATTAAAAGAATGCATTTACTGTATTGCTACAGGTTGTTCATCACTACCCATAGTGTTCAAGATGTTTTAGCAGTACATACCAATTTACAGAGTTAAGCTGGAGTTACCCATGGTTACCCATGGCCGAAAAAACTCAGAGACTATGCCTTAAACAGTATCATCCATCCAAAGATGAATGGATATTGAGCAGTAATGAGGGTTCAACCAATAATGAACGCAAGCTTCCATGTTGCAGAACGACTGTCTTAATTGGGTGATCAGTGTGTCCAAATGAGAAAAGTTCTTGGTATATCCTTAAATTTGTTTAATTATATTTTTATTAATGTAGTTAATAAAATATAACAACTGGACAATTTGAATGGGGCATTTGTCTTGGTTTAGGTGTTTACTATAGGTTGTAGAAATGTAGAAAATATGTGCTGTAATCAAAGCCTGGAAAGGAAGTGGATGTACTTTAGCTCTCCAAAAGTATTCTTGAGTTATATGATTCTACGGAGAAGCTTCAATTGTTCATGAAAAATACTCTGAAACATACTGAGTTTTATTATAATAGTTAATTTTTTAAGTGTATATTCAAAAAACCTGAAAGCATCATGTTTTTTTTTTTAAAACAACACCTGACCTCTCCTGAATTCTCCCCTTTGCTGTTGTAAAGAGCAGTCTCCACTATTTTGGGAAGGCTTTACAATAGATTTTGGAGCATGGCATGGGAATTCACAGATTTAGCCACAAGAGGAGTAGTAATGACACCCAGTCCAAGAAAGCCTGGGATGCAGTCTGTATTCCAATTCATTCCAAAGTGTTTCAGTAGGGTTGAGTGTTACTCACTTAATGTCAAGTTCTTTCACTCTAACCTTGGCAAATCATGTTTTCATGGACCTTGATGTATAGTGTGATTAGTCAGCATGTTTTGCGACAGTATTCAAACAATGTAAGCACTCCAGATGTCTCATGCATCTCTTAACAAAGCACACAGTAGCAACCTCGGGTGATCATATCATTAAAAACATATCATTAAGAACACACTAATTTGAGTCAAGGTATTTCGTGATTTAGTGATTTAGAAGTCCTAATTAAGTCCTTTGATGTGTTGGCAGTATGATGAAAATCCTACAAATACAACTGGATGTGTTTCTGTAAACTGACAGGCAAAAAGTTTCTGTAGAATTGTGACTTTCTTCTGCTTCTGAATTCATGAGTTGCAGCGTAAAAAAGGCTTAGCGAGCTTGTCCTAGAAGCAGCCAAATCAGCAAGCATTAGCACAACCTCCTTAACAAATAACAACAGGAGGTAAGACAACCTCATACTTTGGCTTTTCCTTCTCTTTGGTGCCACATGGTTTATAGGCAATCTTAATACTGAGCCAATGGGTTATCTCTTTTTCCATATCACAATAAAACAATGCTATCTTATCTAATCTCAATTTCCCTCTCTTTTGAGTTTACATCTTGACTCCTTCTGTGTGATGACAGGATGCTGCAAGGTCTTGCATTCAAGAGTGTAGATAGTTCTATATCTCGTTTTGAATCTGCCTTCGCCCCTGCCCTGTAGACGCTGTTGGTGATTAACCTAAATGTTTCAGGACTACCGCCCAATTCCACTACTAGTAAAGCTCTTTTTGGACAATATTCCTAAGACTGTTGTCAACCCTTTTGCGTTTTTAACTTTTCCTACCACATTTTTCCCTTCCAGTTAGCTTTCCATGAATATGCTTAATAATGCAAACAGCCAGCCTTCTGTGACTTGTATGACTCCTTGTGGATAGGGGTTGAGGAGTGTCTTCAAAACTATTAAGTCAGCAGTCTTCTCTTCGTATTGTGGATGCATGTATTGAACTATACATTTAACTAAATTTTACTTTTAAATAATATTCTAATATTTCAAGATACACTGCATATAAAGCAACAGTTCACTCTTTATTAGAAACAAGAATGTCGATAATAATGCAGCCTTTTAGGGACTCATAGTAGAGCCTAATGACTGCAGGTGTAAATGACCTCCCATAATACTCTTTAGTGCAACAAACCTGTCTTGGTCTGTTGCCGATTGTGCTGTTTGTTTTGTTAGGATAATGCAAATCATGTTTAATATAATATAATATAATTGTTAACATAATTGGCCAATATAACCAGTATTTTTTAAGTGTCCTTTGTTTGACTACAGTTTCTGGTGAGTCCAGTTTGGGACACAGAGCCTGCTTTCCAGAGCAGCTTATTAAGCCTATTTTCTTTTAGACCTGCATGTCTTGAAATGCTGGCCACCAGCTCTTTAAAGTACGGGACTGGGATTCTCTCTCTTTTTCTCTCTGGGAGCATTCACTTTGAAGAATAACTAACTTTAACTAAGCATACATATGAGTGAGTGATACAAAACAAGTGATTACACAAGGTCTGTTTATGTCACATTCATTTTAATATTACTTTAAAGCACTTTGGTTGTCTTAGCAAGAGAAAAAGTAGCAAAAAATATTTAATTTCTTGTGGTATTGGTACAGCGATCAGCCATAACATCAAAATCACTCGCCTAACATTGTTTACATTCCTTCTTCACAGCTATACCTTTCTATTGTAACCAGCATTAATCATTTTAGCATTTTAAGCTACAGTAGCTCTTCTATTGGACTACATCAATGAACAGTGGTTGAGTAGGGTTAGACAATTGTGATAGCTGCGATAGATAACAGTTAGATAACTGTTTAAACAACTCCAAGCAACTGCAGTTTTTTCAGGATGTTCCCAGTATGCAATGGTCAGGACCTACCAAAAGTGGTTAAAGAAAAAAAAAAACTGTGATCTGGTGACAGGGGATACGGCTGTCCAAGGGTCACTGATGCAAGTGGGGAGCAGGCGAAAACAATTATATATAAGTGTATATATCTGATGCAAATCTCATTAAGCACATGGTTGTAACCATATCCCACAGAAAACAATAAACAAGTATATTCATAACTGGAAATGTTTGGAGTTATACATCCATTACCAATAACAGCATAAAACATTTATAACATTAAATGCAGACTATGGAAATAGTGATGATTAGTATATGTTGTTTTTCATACGTAAAATATGTAAAATATTTGTACATATTTGCACTGCACTGTACAAATATTTTTTGCTTTATTTTGTTTTAATAATTGCTATGAATTTATACTGCCTGGGTAAAAAGGAATAAAAAACAACTAAATGGAATTGAGTTAAAATTTGTCCAACATATTATTTAAACCTAAAACATGGATAATCCCGTCCTCTCTGAATAATCAACTTTATGGAAGGAATGTGATTATGAAAAAGACATGAATGTAGTCCACTTAAACCTAAAGCATTGTAAAAAAATAATAATAATAAATTAGCAGTAAAAATCACAGCTATGTTCATTATTGTGGCCCTTCATGTGGCAATAAAAAATAAGTTAACTAAATATCTGAATCTACTGAATAAATTTGTTTTTATTTTTAGACTCTTGATTTCTTTGATTACTAAAAAACATTTATAATATAGTAATTGTTCAAATGCGGGTTCGATTCCAGGCCAGGCTCGATTCCCATCTCTGTGTGTATGGAGTTTGCATATTCTCCCTGTGCTTGGTAAGGTTCTTCCGGGTACTCCAGTTTCCTCTCACGGTCCAAAGATATGCAGAGTAGGCTAATTGGCGTTCCCAAATTGCCTGTAGTGTGTGTGTGCCCTGCAATGGAGTGGTATAGACAATGAGTGAGTGTTCGTAACGTCTTCCCAAATGAATTGCATGCGCAATTTGTTTAATCTGCTTATACATTTTTTTTCAGCTGATGAAAAGATGGTACATAAAAATTATTCCTTTCGCACTGGAATAATATTCATTGGACAAGAATGTTATTTTGTTATATTAAGTGATTTATTGTTTTTTTAACCAAAGCAATTGTGTCTTCAGGATAGGCAATTTTTTTTTTTTTTTTTTAGATATGATCTATTTTCCTTTTAATATTTCATCCGTTTTAAATTAATCAAAAGGTCTGGCATCCTCGACTCAAAATTCTGTTTACTTGAAACCCCTTAATTAAATTTTGTACATTAGTTTCTGTGTCAATGCGTCCTTGAGAACAAAGCACCATCTAATGGGGTGCAATGAATAAATTGTAATATACTGTAAAATATAAGCATGTCTATGTTGACTGCACATGATATTATGTGCACAGCTTTGCATGGCGCGAACTGGAGGACGCAGAGAGATTTTACACATGAAAAGTACTATATTAAGCTCACAAACTGCATATGATTTGTGTTTATGGTTACTCAACTAACATTATAATGTGCCATTACAAAAAAATAACAAATAACATTGCAGAAGAATATTTGCATGGTTGTAAAGAAAGCTACATCTTACATGACATTTCCCTTTTCTGGACGAAAAAAAATAATGTGGGCTCCTTGGTTTTGCATGAAAATATAAAGGAGCAAGTGTGGCAAAGACTGGTAGGAAGAGTCCTGCATGATGGGGTCTTGACTTTTGGGTCCTACCTGACCCCGCTCTCCTGGGGTGACCCCGTCTGTGACTTACTGTGCCACAGACGTCGCTTGCCGTCTGGGAGTCCCGTGGGCTGCTATACTGAGGAACAAGCGTGGCAATGCCTATCTGCATGGGCTTTTCCTTCTCTTCCAGCTCTTCTTCTTCTTGATCTCTTCCAGCTCAAAATCAGGGACGGGATATGAAACCTCAGGCTCTGTCTCCGTGAGCGGAGGTGAGGCTTCGCGCTTATAGCCAGGGGAGCAAGTGGCTAGGCACTTGGAGCGGCTTTTGTGGGGTGGAGGAGATGTTTCCCGCCTGGAGCTGCCGGAACGTCCAGCCTGACGCTCTTGAAGGCGGTTATCCACCCGGATGGCTAGCCTATAAAATTCCTCCAGATCCTGTGGATTCAGCCGCTCGAAGAGCCCTTGTGTATACGCAGCCATAAGGGCTGCGTCATTCCACCCATAGCTGGCGGCACGAAACTTGACTGTGTATTCAGCTACCCATCGCCCTTCTTGATGAATGGAAAAAAGGGGTGACACTGCACTACTCGCCGTATGCTAATGGTGAAAAGTGGCCCTAAGTGCCTCAACAAAGGCACTTAGGGTGGCGTGTTCAGAGAGGAGGTGCTGCCACACTGCAGTAGCCCACTCTAGTGCTCTGCCTGTGAGCAGAGACGCCATAAATGCAACCTTCGCCTGTTCAGATGGAAATGGGAAGGTTGCAGTTTAAAAATTAGTGAGCACTGCAGAATGAAGGCATTACATCTCTCTGACTCGCCCGCATACGACTGTGGAGGTGGCTGTCCAGTTTCGGCCACCAGATGGGGTAGTTGAGCCACTGACACGGGGGCGCGAGTCGATTCCAGGGTCGACTCACGCCCCCGGAT
Organism: Clarias gariepinus; assembly: GCF_024256425.1. Lineage (NCBI taxonomy): Eukaryota > Metazoa > Chordata > Actinopteri > Siluriformes > Clariidae > Clarias > Clarias gariepinus. The sequence goes on along the minus strand of NC_071116.1, from coordinate 10,068,934 downwards.
CAGTGGCTCAACTACCCCAGAGGCCAGATGTAAACCCGGAAGTGGCATGTGCCCCGAGCTGCCCAAAAATTAGCTTGAGGCGCTTATTAATCCCACGCATCTCCGAAATTAAAGTGGTTAGGGCTTCCTCGTGCTTATCAAGCACTCTCGCTTGATCCTCGACTATTTCCTGCACCCTCTCCAAGCCCACGGGCTCTTCTGGTGGTGCGATCATTCTGTTACTGTATGTGGCGCGGTGTGGAGAGCCGCAACACCAGGGGCCTGATGTATAAACGTTGCGTACGCCCAAAATGGGCATAGAAATATGCGTACGCATTTTTCCACGCACATATCATGATTTATAAAAAATAAACTTGGCGTAAATAATTGCGCACCGTAAGGATGCTCTTGACCGTGCGTACGCACTCTTTTAGAAGAGTATGTGTTTTGGCGACACCAACTGGCCCAAATAGCAATAACTATTTAAAATAGTCATCACCCAATTAATCAAATTGCATCAACCTGAATTATCATTATCAGCATTCTTAACCAAGTGCAAATACTTTGAATTTACTTTTTTTTAATGAATGGGCTATAAAAAGGTATGTGCGTATATAACATATCATCATAATGGATGCTCTAGCGCTGTTAGAAGACCTTGCTAAAGACGCTCTACGGAGGGAGCGTGTTTTCAGAGACCGTGAAGATTTCCTTGCTCATGATGATGATTGGCTCATGAGCCGATTTCGATTTCCAAGAGCCATTCTCTTGGAATTGTGTTCTGAATTACGGCCAGTATTGGAAAGACCCTCGCGGAGAAACCGCACTGTGTGTTCAAGTACAAGTGGTGTTGTCTTTTTAAGTTATTTTTTATTTGCATATGAATAAACAGGAAAATCGACTGTTTTAATAAACGTATCTTAAGGACAGCTGCATCTATTGCTAGATTTGTCACTTGGATATTTTAGGACTTTCCACTTCCGCAGAATTTGAATTGGTTGATTTAAATTATCCACAATAAAAAAAGCAGAATTTTAAACAGACAAAAACTTATATAATGTGTAGATAGATCAATTACTTACCATCGTCACCGCGAATCACATCCGTATCACTTTGGAATTCTGGAAGAACTTCACTTAATCCTGTTTCCCCTATAATCGTGCCCACCCTTACATCAAAGGCTGAGAGGTCAGTGATTCCTTGACCACCACCAGTTGTTACGACACTGCGCCTGTGTGCACATATTCTTTTTTTTAACGACTACTTTTAAGTCTGACCATTTTTTTTTTGGTCTCTTGGATTGTGCGAGGCACCGATGTAACAGCATTGACTGCTTCTGTTACTTGCTCCCATTCTACCATCTTTCTTTTATTTGAAATGCCCGCAGAGAGCCCACCAAATAAAACTTTTTTTCGGCCCTCCACCTCAGACAGCAGTACCTCCATCTCGCAGTCGGTGAAGTTTCTTTTTTTTTGCTTTTCGTTTCTGTTTTTCCATTTTTAGCCAACAGATCAATGACAATTATCGGTCGTATTAATATGCAGGGAGATCATACATATTCAAAATAGGCGGTCTTAACCTCCAAATATGGTTATTTCAGGAGGAGATTGGGGTAAGCTATAAGCACGTGCACCTACGCACAATATTCAGATAATTGTGATTTATAAAGCGAACCTTGCGCACGTTCTGGCGTACGTACGGTTTTATAAATCTGAAAACTTTTGTGCGTACGCAAATTCTGCCTTATGTGCGTACGCACATTTTAAGGATGAAATCTACGCAAAGTTTTATACATGAGGCCCCAGGGGTCTGATGTATAAACGTTGCGTACGCCCAAAATGGGCATAGAAATATGCGTACACATTTTTTTCACGCACATATCGGGATTTATAAAAAATAAACTTAGCGTAAATAAGTGCGCATCGTAAGGATGCACTCTTTTAGAAGAGTATGTGTTTTGGCGACACCAACTGGCCCAAATAGCAATAACTATTTAAAATAGTCATCACCCAATTAATCAAATTGCATCAACCTGAATTATCATTATCAGCATTCTTACCCAGGTGAATTAACTATTTTTTTAAATAAATGGGCTATAAAAAGGTATGTGCGTATATAACATATCATCATAATGGATGCTCTAGCGCTGTTAGAAGACCTTGCTAATGACGCTCTACGGAGGGAGCATGTTTTCAGAGACCGTGAAGATTTCCTTGCTCATGATGATGATTGGCTCATGAGCCGATTTCGATTCCCCAGTATTGGAAAGGCCCTCGCGGAGAAACCACGCGCTGTGTGTTCAAATACAAGTATTGACCACATTAGGCCACTTGGCCACTGGTACTTTCCAGCGAGAGTTGGCAGACCAATCAGGTATGTCGCAGTCATCCCTGAGCCGTGTCATGCCATATGTATGGGATGCCATAGTGGGGGTGGCACCCCGATACATCTGTTTTCCTTACACGCAAGCTGAACAGGCCAACATCAAAATGCAATTTGCAGCAATCGCCGGTTTTCCCAATGTAATCGGTGCTATTGACTGCACTCATGTTGCAATAAAGGCACCATCTAAGAATGAATTTGCTTTCGTTAACCGAAAACATTTTCATTCTTTGAACGTGCAGATCATATGTGATGCGCATATGTCTCTGACAAATGTAGTTGCGAGATGGCCTGGGTCAACTCATGATTCCTACATTTTGTCCAACAGCAGTGTAGGGAACAGACTGCAAACAGGAGCTGTGCGTGATGGATGGCTTCTTGGTAAGTCGGCAGGAATGCGCATGTAATTGTAATTGAGTAATGATGCAAATGTGTTTAAAGCATACGTTTTAAAATGTTTTTTCTTTTAGGTATAATTATAATCTCCAATGATAAACAACCCCACACTTATTTTAATATTTTTAATGCAAAATTTCACATCAATGCAAATTTTCAGGAAACAAAACATGTTTTATAGCATTTAAAAATTAAGTGAAATGTTATATTGAATCAATATTGCCCTGGAAAAAACAAAAAGCTATCTGGAGGCTATTACAAGCATGTACTTTCTTTAAAGTATTTTTATAATATTGTTTCTAATTGTTACGTCGGCCTAGCACTTGAAATGTTATATTAATTGTCCCATTGTATTTACATTCATTGTTTTGTTATATTTCCTTTAAAAAATTGTAACTGTTTTACCTCTCAGGAGACAGTGGTTATCCCCTTAGAACGTGGCTGCTAACTCCACTAACTAGACCCCAAACCGAGCAAGAACGGCGTTATAACGAGAAGCATTGCCGGACGCGTTCAGTGGTCGAACGCACTATTGGTCTGCTAAAAGGACGCTGGAGGTGCTTGGATACGTCTGGTGGCACAGTATTGTACACCCCTACAAAGATTTGCCGCATTGTTGTGGCTTGCGCAGTGTTGCACAACATTGCTGAAAAGAAAGGTATACCTGTTCCATCGAATGCCCATCCTGAAGATAATGAACCCGACCCTGGCCCTCCTAATGCAGTGCATAATGCTATGGCAATACATCGGCGTATTAATGTAATAAATGCAATGTAAAAAGGCAAGTGAATTCAAACTGTTTATTTTTTCACAAGTTCTTTAAGTGAACCACTTATTTCTGACAAAATAGTTTTTATTTCTTTCAGTTCGGAACACACCGCATTAACAGCATGAACCATGTGACGTTGGGTCTGCATGACTTATTCCGTCAGTACACGCCTTGAGTTACCAGAATTTTAAACAGACAAAAACTTATATAATGTGTAGATAAATCAATTACTTACCATCGTCACCGCAAATCACATCCGTATCACCTTGGAATTCTGGAAGAACTCCACTTAATCCTGTTTCCCCTATAATCGCGCCCACCCTTGCATCAAAGGCTGAGAGGTCAGTGATTCCTTGACCACCACCAGTTGTTACAACACTGCGCCTGTGTGCACATATTCTTTTTTTTACCACAACTTTTAAGTCTGACCATTTTTTTTTGGTCTCTTGGACTGTGCGAGGCACCGATGTAACAGCATTGACTGCTTTTGTTACTTGCTCCCATTCTACCATCTTTCTTTTATTTGAAATGCCCGCAGAGAGCCCACCAAATAAAATTTTTTTTCGGCCCTCCACCTCAGACAGCAGTACCTCCATCTCGCAGTCGATGAAGTTTCTTTTTTTTTGCTTTTCGTTTCTGTTCTTCCATTTTTAGCCAAACAGATCAATGACAATTATCGGTCATATTAATATGCAGGGAGATCATACATATTCAAAATAGGCGGTCTTAACCTCCAAATATGATTATTTCGGGAGGAGATTGGGGTAAGCTTTAAGCACGTGCACCTGCGCACAATATTCAGATAATTGTGATTTATAAAGCGAACCTTGCGCAGGTTCTGGCGTACGTACGGTTTTATAAATCTGAAAACGCACACTTTAAGGATGAAATCTATGCAAAGTTTTATACATGAGGCCCCAGGTGTTATAATGGTTAAAAGAGCCCTTACGTAGGGCTTTAGAGGTGATCAACGAAATAGGAGGCTGTAAGAGTGCTTGTGATACGCACGGGAAGACCTTCCTATTTGGAGATGGCGTGGGATTATTAATTAAGAGAACTTAAAAGAAAACAAATGAAACCTAAAAAAAAACAATAAACAGAGCTCCGCCGTCTACGTAAGAACTGACGGGGCTCTGGAAAACAAATCTCCTCTCGGGACATTCGCCCTTACCGAGGATTTATGGGGGAGAGAGGAGTTGTGTTTTTTATGTAAACTTTATACTTGACTTGAGAGCGCACGTTACACGGCTGCGTGACGCTCTTTCACTCTCTCTCACTCGTCGGCGTCTTAGGGAGCCAGAAGCTGGGGCTTTGCCTCCGTCTCTTTACTTTCTCTTTGCGCTTGTCTTTTCTTTTCTTTTCCTTGGCCCTAATACCTAACAGGACCCTTATATAGACATGCCGGCAGGTGCGGCATATCCAGGTTGATTGCGGCGTTGCCTGGCAACCGCGTGTCCATAAATGGCCCCTCGTGAGACACGCATCATTACAGAGGACTTCATGAACGTTTTTGCTAATAAAATTGTAAATATCAGGCATAAAATTGAGGCTTTGAAACCGGACAGTGTAATTGATGCAGATGTTAAACTAACCGTGTCAGATCGGAAGAATACTTTACTACCCTTAAATAGTGATTATTCTCCATGTTCTCTAGTGGAGTTTGGTGTTCCACAGGGTTCAGTTTTAGGCCCACTTTTTTTTTCCCTTTACATGCTTCCTCTGGGCAACATAATCCGTAAGCATGGTATTAGTTTTCATTGTTATGCTGACGACACATTTATATGTCTCAGCAAAACCAAATAAGAAAAAACAGCTTGCTAAATTTGAGCAATGCATAAAGGATATATGAGACTGGATGCTAATTTAATTCCTTCAGCTTAATCCTGATAAGACAGAAGTTCTAGTCATAGGACCACATGCAGCTAGAAGCAAGATTTTAGATCACACTGTAACTTTAGATGGCCTTTCTGTTCTATCTAGTGCAACAGTAAGAGACCTCGGTGTGATTATAGATTCTAGAGTCTTTAATTTGAAGCTCATGTAGATAATATTACCAGGATAGCATTCTTTTACCTCAGAAATATTACCAAGTTAAGGAATATATTGTCGCTAAACAATGCAGAAAAACTAGTTGCTTTTATCACCTCTAGGTTGGTCTATTGTAACGCCTTACTGTCTGGTTGTTCAACTAGGTGCATAAACAAGCTTCAGCTAGTCCAGAATGCAGCAGCGAGAGTCCTCACTAGAACCAAAAGATACGAGCATATCAGCCCTATCTTATCTTCATTTCATTGGCTCCCTGTGAAATTTTGCATTGATTTTAAAATACTACTTTTGACATATAAAACATTAAATGGTCTTGCGCTGCAGTATCTGAGTGAACTGCTGCTGTGTCTCACGATCTGTCACGCTTACTTTGATCACAAATATACAAATAAAATTGAATTAAATTGAATTAATGGGTGATAACGGACGGTAAAGTGGAATAATTGTTAAGCAAAATTTGTTGGCTTTCGAATGTTTTTATGAATAGAATTTGTAATAAATAGTTTTAAATATTTTAAATGCAAATTCCAGTTTCACCTATCGGGATAAATACAGGACATATGTAACTGTTGTTTTACTTTAACACTGCAACTCTAAAATATTAAAGAGGAAAAAGGCTTAAGCTTAAAGAAGTATTTTTTAATCTGTATTTAAAAAAGAGCAGATAATATTCTCAGTAAAATGTTATATATGAGGGTGTGTCAAACATTATACGCACTCCAGTTATACAGTATAAAAAATTCAGTTGGTCGCAACAGTGTTTTCACTGCTTGTTATCAGTGCTTTCCATTCAAGGCTACTGTCACTGCTGTGCAGGTGTGAATGTGTTATGTCAGTTCATTTGTAAATGTGGTACGAGCAAAAATTTATGCCCTACTCTGCAGATTTATTTCATGTTGCATATAAATTAATATGAAAATGAAAATTTTTAAATGACAATGCCATGGAATGGTGCCCACCCAAAAAATAAATAAATAAATAAATAAATAAATAATGCACCATGCCTGTTAGCGGGGCAGGTTGGATCAACTTTTCATAAGAATCGTTCAGTTTGTGGTACAATCAACAAATTTGATTTTTAAAAAGTTTGCATGGGGTCACACTCTAATCAGGTGGTGTATACAAGCACATTAAAAGAAGATTGAATGGAAGGAAAGAATGTGGTACAAAAAAGCACCAGGATAACCGCAACATTAAATGGATTGTGAAACTAAGCCTATTCAAGAATTTGGGCAAGATTCAACAGGAGTGGACAGCAGTTTCAACACACAGTACTTCAAGAGCCACCGCACACCGATGTATTCAGGACATGCGCTACAACTGTCACATTTCTTCTGTCAAATCCTCTTTTCAGATGAAAGTAAATTTTCCATTTAATTTGAAAATCAAGGTCCCAGAAAGGAAGAGAGAAGAGGCACAGAATCCAAGTCCAGTGTTAATGTTTGCAGTTAGTTTTGGTTTGGGGAGCCATGTCATCTGCTGGTGTTGGTCCACTGTGTTTCATCAGGTCCAAGGTCAGCGCAGCTGTCTACCAGGAAGTTTTAGAGCACCTAAAGAGCTTCCCTCTGCTGACCAGCTTTATGGAGATGCTGATTTAATTTTCCAGCAGGACTTGGCACCTGCCCACACTGCCAAAAGTACTAATACTGTACCTGGTTTAAGTACCATGGTATCCTTGTGCTTGATGGACCAGCAGACTCACCTGACCTAAACTGCATAGAGAATCTATGGGCTACCATGATAAGAAACATGCGAGACACCAGACCTGTCAACACAGAAGAGCTGAAAGCCGCTATCAGAGCAACCTAGGCTACTATAACACCTCAGCAGTGTCACAGACTGATCCCTCCATGCCAGTCCTGTTTTTTGACCAAATGAGCTGCCACGTTTCACCCTGTTTGTACCAACCCCAATTGGCAGGACTATCTTGTTGCATTTCACATACAACTGCCTGGCCCCAATAACATGCTGCTTGATAAGCAGCATGCTTTGTATGCTCCTCCAGAGCTGCTCTCGTAGGTGGTTTTAGCGTCATAAGCATGCTGTTTGTGAGCAACCTTGTCCAGCCATGCCTCATCAACTCCTTCCGCAGTACTATTCTTGTTATACATCATAATGACAAACTACTTTTGTGAAGATATGGGAGACCCGAGGACAAAACATCCATGTTTGCCATGCCGATTTTTTTCCTTTGTGCCCTTGAATGCAGATAAATCACAACCAGTGAATGCATGAAAAAAAAAAAATGCCACTTGCTTTTTCCGTTACCAATACGTGATACAATGTCATGAACAGGCATTGCCTTACCTTGCCCAAATTCAAGCCATAGTTTTTGCAAACCCATTTCCTGCAGCAAGGAAAATGTAGAATTTGTACAAATTGTAAGCAATTGTAAAAATATCGATGTCACAAGCTTTATTTAACAGAGATGTGTTCTGCTGCTTAGTGGTATCATAGCATGAACAAATATTCTTGAATCAGCTTCTTCGTGATTAGAGAGAGCTAAGCCTTTAAGATTGTAGTTTTTGTTGTTGCAGAGTACCTGTTGTTGCAGAGTACCTGGTTCAGATTTGTTACAATTACAACATCACAATCTTTCCTGCTAAAAAAAAATAAAAATATATAAAAATATTGTTTTCTGCTTGTTTAGATCATCTCTCAAAAAGCTCTTCCAATTTGGTGGTACCTTGATACTATTAGTAGACCTTTGGTAGAGCTTTGCCTTGATCGAGTCTCAGCCTTAAGACTAGAATTTATGTAGACATCAAAATACTGCTTGTGTTCGTGGGAATGTGACTGTGTGTGTGTGTGTGTGTACACCCCTCTGAGTTTGTGAATGAATGTGAAGTGAGTAAGTGTGTGCCGTGTGCTTGAGGCGGTGGTAGAGTTCTGGTGCTGGTTCGAGTGTGTGTGGAGCATGCGTGTGTGTGAGAGTCACCAGTTTGATTAAAGGGGGCTGTGCTGTAGGCTGATTGTGCCCTTATGCCCTGCTGCCTAGCCTCGGTTCTGGTGCCTTGAGCTCTGAATGTCCAGGTTGCCCACTTTTTTTAGTTTATCCTATGTAAATTGCTGGCCCCAGGAACTGGTTCTTTATTTTTCTTTATTCTTTGTTTGGTAATAAACTGTCTGTCTTTTAATTTTAGATTAAAATACAATTTTGATACTTCTGGATATCCCTGTCTCCTGCCATTCTTTGTGAACTGATCTGTGTTGCCTACAACGAAATCGGACTTTAAACTCTTTTTAAATCTTAGGACTCCATCACGCAAGAGTAGAGTTTTTCTTTTTTACTTAGTGCTAAAACAAATGTCTGGTTTTCATGTTTGAAGAAATCAGGTCACATTCCCATGTTACTAAAGGTAACTAAAGCCCCGTTACCCTTGGCTCGGCTCTCCCACGCTGGCACATCCTGTCTATTCGGGTGCAGCTTGTGGGAAAACTTTATTGGCCTACAATTGTATTTAAGTGTGAAGTACTAAATACCCAAAAGGCCTTTGTTCAAGAGGCCTTGATCTGCTCGCTACAATAAAAGAGAAGGCGCCTGCACGACAAATTTGGGAAGTAAAAACTATACAGGTAGAAGGCAGGGATAGGAAACGAAGCAATAAGTAAAAATTATAATAAAGTGGAACCTCGGATTACGAGTAAAGCAGTTTACAAGTGTTTCCGCAAGACGAGCAAAGATTTTTAATTGGTTTTGACTTAAAAACCGGCAATGTCTTGGTTTACGAGCACCAAGTATCATGTATCACGCATGCGCTTCTTGTTTTGACGCCGAGCGTCACGTGATCACAACTAAGCCAACGGTTTTTCTCTCTTTTGCACTGCGGAATTGTAGGTAATCGTCTCCCCTGCTGGGTCTTAGTGCTCGTCTCTTACTGGTATAATCAACATCCGTGCACGTGTGTACTGTTTACTATACACTGTGACCGTGTGTGTGTGTGTGTGTGTGTGAAGCGTATAAAGCAAAATCAAGTCTCATTAGAGGCTAAAGATCTTTTTTTTCTCCCTCTCTGTATTCAGCCTGTCGTGTTTCATTTTACCTTTGAAAAGAATCGCGACAGAGCGGAGTTTCTGTGTAAGGCAGAGTGTGTTTGTGTGGGAAGCCAAGAGGAGGAGGGGGTGGTATGGGGGCTGTAAAGGTGAGGACACACACACACACACACTCTCTCTCGCCTTTACAGCCCCTTTCCCACCCCCTCCTCTTGGCTTCCCCCACACACACAGACACACACTCTATGCCTTACACAGAAACTCTGCTGTGTCGCGATTCTTTTCAAAGGTAAATAGCCTTTTTTTTTTTACTTTACAGCAGTGATTCCGTTAGTATGCGCTCACGCGAGTGTGACTACCAATGTTTCTTGCAAATTTTTCAGATAAAACAGTCTCTCTGTTAATGTGTGTGTGTGTGTGTGCACTTTACCTTTAAAAAAATTCGCGACAGAGCAGAGTTTCTGTGCAAGTCAGAGTGTGTGTGTCTGTAATTTGCATGCACAAACGGTAACACTTACCTGTCTGGATTTATTTTAACTTTTTTTTTTAAGGTACAGTGCAGGTTCATTTGTTTTATTTTTATGTATTTATTTTTTTGGGTTGTAGAAGGAATAATTTGAGTTTCCAATATTTCTCATGGGAAAATTAAATTTGGTTTACGAGTGTTTTGGAATACGAGCCCGTTCTGGAACAAATTATGCTTGTAATCCGAGGTTCCACTGTACTAGGAAAAATAGTAATACTAATAAAATTTACTCCTTTTTATTTCGTTTTATAGCTGTTTACTCATAACTAACGATAATTAAGCAGAAAAGTATGCGAAGTGTGACAAAAGAACAACCCGTACACACAGAGAGCAAGAAATAACAATAATAATAATACACAATAATCAATACAAAAAAACAATAATCTTAAAAGCAGGCAGAACGTAATGAAAAGTCCAAAAAGTTCTTTGCCAAAATAAGATTAACAGAGACGCTTAGGAAAAGTTAAAAGAAATAACTTTTATTTCCGTTTTTTCTGGACACAGAGCACAGATGGCCAGACCTCCCGTTTTAAAGCTAAAAAACAATGGGATCAATGGTTAATAATCAAATCAATTACTATCCCTTACTACACGTTATATTAAACTACATAACTAAAATTGATCAATAAAGGTTGTAACTTTTTAAATATTAATTAATTAATATAACTATAATTTCTAATCCATAATGTATACGTATATTATCAGATGGCAATGTTTAAAATCATATGGATTAATAATCAAATTATGATTTAAAAAGAATAGGATTATTTTATGAATCAAAATATTAATGATCAGTCTTTTAAATAGGGAAAAAATATTAATTAAGCAATAATAATATTTAAAATTATATAATCTAATGCAATCAAGCTTTAAAAAAATTTATCATATTAACCCTAACTGTACTTAAGTCCAATAATTATTCATTATAATCTTCAGATCATAAAAAGAATAAATAAATAAACTACAATAAAACTAAAAATAAACCAATAAATTATTTCAATAACTTTAAGAAAAGTTCTTGAATAGGAATAGAAAAATAATAACCAGATTATAATGCATCTTAGCAAAAGCTTAAAACTTTCTCAGACGAAAACCCAAGTCTTCAATAGTCTGGTTAAGAAAACAGGAACAAACCAAACTTTCTCCAAAAATGGGAAAAATTAAAACAAGATCTTTAAGAGATAAGAGGGGAAAATTTCGTAATGAGGAGGTGCCACATCAATCTGACCTGAGCAAAATTAGCTTACGTCTCATAATTATTAAGTAGTTTCTTGACTTAAGGAGGATCAAACAATTATGTAATTGCTAAGTAAAGGTATATACTGTAAACCATGTAAAATTGGGTAAGTGAGGAAAGCTCGCTGAATTTTCATGGGGTGTCTGTTGTCTTCTGGCTGGCCAGTCCAGTGCTGTCTATTAACGTTTGGTTGCAATAAACTTTTTTGCTCTTTCAGTACTCAAGTAGTTGTTGGGTTTGTGTTCAGAAAATTGGTGCAGTTTACAAAATTTGCCACAACAGGCTATCTAGCCATAATACTACATTTAATATTAGTAAAGTAGTATAGTTAATACTACAACTACTAGCTGAGATATTTACAGGGCTGATTAGATAGCATTTGGCACATTATGCTGCAAATACAGTTAATTGACTACAGTAAGTAACACTACATAGTCAACACTGAATGCTAAGTTTCATAGCAATGATGTCACCAGTGTGCCCTGGTTGTGCACACATCCTAGTTATGAATATGGAACATTTTTTCAGTGGCTAATTTTATAATGAAATACTCCTCTAAAAACAACTTTTATTTGTTTTTATTTTTAAAAATTGCTTTAATGTGATTATTATTATTATTTAGGCATGATTTTTGAATCTGTTCTTAGTATTTTTGATAGTAAATTTACACTGATAATTTGAATTATCCAACATTGACAAAAAAATAAATTAATTAAACACCTTGAAAAATGGCCACCATTTAAAAATTTTCGGGTGGCTAATGGGCTTTTCTGAAAGAAGAGACCCTAAGCTACATTCATGCCACATTTGATGCTTATACCACAAACTAAATGATTGTTTGGCTAACCTGCCCAGCTATGTGTTCAGATTTAATTTAAGGCATGAACCAGTGAGAAACAGGTGCAAATGATGACGGATGATCAGGCCAGTGATTAGTAAACTGGTGATGCTAAAATGTTTGTTAGAGAGGTGGTTGCAGAGGTTGTTACATAAACAACTAATTTTTACACAGTATCTTTAAGTACTTTGAAGCCTGTCACAGTAAAACATTTGTTCCCATTTCATGTAATTTAATTTAATATGAAGAATTGAGGGGTGGCTCAAGACCATTGCACATACTGTATGTAGACATGCATCTAGAATTTCTATTGTATTAGTCTTAGTATCAATGCCAAAAGAATAACACCAAAGTAAACTTTAAATTAAAACACATAATTTAGCTTTGTCAGTAAGCAAAAAGAGAATACGTGAGAACTTAGAAAAAAAATATATGTTGGGTCCAGTAGGTACTAATACTATTCACATGGTTTGAGTCATGTTATAAAATAAAAGTAATAGAATTAAGATTAAACTGACATGTATAATAAAAATAAGTAGGGTATACAAAAGAAATATTTTTTGGCCAAATTATTTAAATTAAAACAAACATTTAATATATATAAATTCATTTTTACATAATTATGTGCAGTTAAATACAAATGTGTCAAACATGGAAGGCAGTTAGATGTCTTCAAACAGGTCATCAGGATCTGGACTGACTTGTTTAGACTGCTGAAATGGAACTTTACTCTCTTCTACTTTGGCTTCTTTAGGAGGACCAATCCTGTAAATACAGTTAGTAAACACCATCACAATACTTAAAAGATACTAATTTTTGGCTGAACCCTTGCTGTATCAGGGTTTCATTTTCTTTGATAAAAACAGTTTAAAGGTTATTGTTAACAATTATGAACAGTTAAAAATTGCACGCCTATCCACATACTCATTGTAAAGAATTATTAGATTAGTTTCCATATTAAAATATAAAGGAGCAAATGTGACAAAGGTATACATAAAATATATAGCACAACACATGGTGGCATGGTAGTTAGTGGTTAGCACGGTCGCCTTGAGCACACACCTCTTCCTTGAGAGGATTATTTAAAAAAAAAATACTTCCTAAACAACAGTGCTCACTATGATTTGGTTATGGATCCATTCAGTGCAGCAGGTTGATATATTTTGGCATTTTATTTTATTGACCGACTATTACCATTTATTATACTGTATCATTTCTCCAACAGTCTTTGGTGCATATTTCACACAACAAGCTGCTATCTTACCTTAAGGTTTGGCCCTGCTCCCAAGCTGGTCTTTTTGTTTGGGACTCCACGGGTTGACTACCACGCAGACGTCTTTTGCGGCTTGGTGCCACATCCGCAATGTCATTGAGACTGTCATCCATTGGGTTACTTGCCAACACTTCCAAAAAGCAATTCATAAAAATGAACTTTGATTACTCTTGTGTCTTTTAATAAACAGTGCAAAACATTATAGGTTTCACAATTTAACTTTATTGTTTAGTGTGTGTGCGTGTGTGTGTGGACAAAAGTATTGAGACCATTGAGGTCATTGAAGTGGCCCGGTCACCTAATGGCTCTAAATTTCTGACCCATTGGAATTGTTATTGATATAATAAATAATAAGTGATGTAAACAATTGTTGGAACATGTTATGTTACATGTTAATGTTAAATCTGTAGTGCGGCATACATTTTTTTTTATGACTTTAGCCTAGGTGTCTCTGACTTCAGCTGTATACACACACCAATAAGCAATAACAATAAAGTCACTTCCCTAATATTGTGTCAGTCCCTCCCGTATCACAAATACAACTGTGAACCAACATCTCCAAAAGTGTTCTGTAGTTCATCTGGCACCAAGGGGTTAGCTGATCCTAAGTCATGTAAGCTACAACATGGGGCATTTATGGATCAGACATGTTAGTCCAGCACATCCCATATTCAATCTGAGATGTGGTAAAATTAGACGCCAAGTCATCACCTTGTTTTTTTTTTTTTTTACATGTTTTTCAACCCATTCAAGGAGCATTATCCTGCTAAATAAAAAAAGGCTTTATTTCTTAGCAGGACTTTGCCCAGAGCATCAGACTATCTTTGTCAGTACAGTCCTTCCTGGAGCCATCAACATTGGATACCAGCCATCCAGCTGTGTAGTTTGTTTTTTAAACCTTAAAAGAATTCAAGGTACCGTACAAGTCCGATCTAAGGAGGTCCTTGCATCTTACAGGATTTAAAGCATCTTCTGCTAATGTCTTGGTGACACATACCACAGCACACCTTCAGCGGCTTTAAGGAGTCTATGTTTTAATGAGTCAGACCTGTTTTGGCGACTCAAGGAGGACCGATACACTGGTTGTCTTAATTTTATGGCTAAAAGGGAGTTTATACACTGAGCACTATAAACTATGAAATGTAATTTTAACCAACCTTGACTGCTAGGCTTAAAATTCTGAGAAGTTGGATGATCATTGCCCTCCTCATCTGTGGTACTTCCATAGTCACTCTTTTCAAGTTCATCATCTCTATGCTCTTGTCCTCCACGAGAGTCCACCCCTTTCTTTCGTCTAGGAGGAGGAAATAAAATCAATAAATAAAAAACATATCATGGTAAATGGATGACTGCACTATTTAAATGAGATATAACCAAGTCAGCAATTTAACAGCCACAATACCAGTATCTATTGTCCTTTGATGAAAAATCATTGTTTTAATATCCACTGGACAAAAAAAGCATATTAATAGTGTTTGAATAATAGCTGGATCAGACACAATGTTTAAGTTAAACACTGAGAGGGCCCTCCCCAAGACTTACAAAACCACAATGGATAATGAAATAATGCAATCAAAGTGTGATAAAAGTCCAATTTTTCAGTTTAAACAATATAGCATTGACCAATAATAAATTCCAGCCATTAAAAAAAGATGGCCCTCATTTTGACAGGCTCAAAAGAAAACTGGAAAACTAATAAATTAACTGGACAACTTAGTAATAAATCATCTACATGGAAAGTTTCTCTCATTTACTTTCGATTCTGTAAAGCTGCTTTGCGACACTGATCGTTATATATAGTAAACAGTAAAGTGAAGTGACAACTACAGTAGCTGGTAGTGCTACTAGTCCAGATGTGACCTGTTTTAGTTATTTCATAATAACTTAAGTAAGTAAATAGTCTGGTATTGATTGTTTGATTTAGATCTGGTGTTCATGGAAACTTTCCATATGTAGTCCAAGGAAGTAGCAATGCAAAAAGGAGGCCATCCATAAGCTAAAAATATATCAGAAAGACAGCAGAAACTTTAGGAGTTTCAACACTCTGGCAAGTTCTAATAATGAAGGAATGCACTGGTGAGCTCAGCAACAAGGTCGTATTCTCAGAGCCTGCGCAGACCAGCTAGCACCTTCAACCTCTTTTTATCTCAGTCGGTGATCCCCACATGCTTCAAAGAGTCCATCATTGTTCCTGTCCCAAAGAAACCTCAACCTGCTTCTCTTAATGACTATCGCCCTTGTAGCCCTCACCTCAGTACTGATGAAGTGCTTTGAACGCCTGGTCAGAAACTTCATAATTTCTTCACTACCGGACACACTCGACCCACTATAGTTTGCATACCGCCCAAACCGTTCTACTGATGATGCCATCTCTCACCTCCTCCACACATCACTCACTCACCTGGACACTAGGAAAGGGAATTATGTTAAAATGCTCTTCATCGACTACAGCTCTGCATTTAATACCATAATTCCCTCCACACTCACCACCAAGCTGGAGCACCTGGGACTCAGCTCATCAATGTGTCAGTGGATCTCCAACTTCCTAACTGGCAGACCACAGGCAGTAAGGATGGGTGGACATGTCTCAGCCTCACTCACTCTCAGCACTGGAGCCCCCCAGGGCTGTGTTCTGAGCCCCCTGCTGTACTCTTTGTACACATTTGACTGCGTGGCCACTACCAACTCCACCGCCGTCATCAAGTTTGCTGACGACACTGTTGTAGGTCTAGGCCTACCTAGAGGAGATTGGAAATCTGGAGAAATGGTGCCTGAGGTACAATCTCCTCCTGAACGTCAGCAAGACAAAAGAGCTGATTGTGAAGAAGCGATTTCGCTCCCTGAAGACCAATACAGAGAGATTGAGGAGGAGCTTCTTCCCGCAGGCCATAAGGTCTCTCAACCACAACACAATACAGGACTAATATCATCTCTTTTACAACCAGCACTGACTGGGCATTCATGGCCACTATGGACACATTCATGCACACTTTTTGCACTATATACTTATACTTTCAATATGGACCACTGCACAAATCACTTTAATAATAAGACACTTTAAGAAGTCACTTTATGCATATTTGCACACCTCAGCTATTTTTACATTTCTTATTTAGACAAATTTCTATTTTCTTTTATATTTCTATATTATATCTATTTTGTTCTTATTTGTACAGTATATTTTTATTTTATTTTACTTAGCACAGTATATTTTACTAGTTAATTTTATTTTTCTACAATATTTCTTTGTACTGCAATACAGTGGAACCTCGGATTACGAGTAACGCGGTTTACGAGTGTTTCGCAAGACGAGCAACAATTTTTTATAATTTTTGACTTGAAAAACGAGCATTGTCTTAGTTTACGAGCACCGAGTATCATGTTTCACGCATGCGCTTCTTGTTTTAACAACGAGCGTTACATCATCACAAGTGAGCCAACGGTTTTTCTCTCTTGCAGCAGCAGAATTGTAGGTAATCGCCTCTTCTGCTGGGTGTGTGTGTGTGTGTGATGTACGTGCGCGCGCACACACACACATTAATGGAGAGACCATTTTTAAAACCGTTTAAAAATTTGCAAGGAACATTCCTAGTCACACTCACGTGAGCGCATACTAACAGGATTACTGCTGTAAGTAAAACAACAACAAAAAAAAATTAAACAGCTCCTCACCTTTGAAAACAATCGCGACAGAGAGAAGTTTGTTTGTTTATTTGGCAACCTGAGAGAAGGGGAGCTGTAAAGCCGAGACCTATCGTCTCCCCTGCTGGGTCTTAGTGCCTGCAGTGTTTTTCAATGCGCGTGTGTGTTTGTGTCTGTGTATGGCAGAGAGTTTGTGTGTTTGTTTGGCAACCTGAGAGAAGGGGGCCGTAAACGCGAGCGACCCCCCCCTTTAGCCCACCTCCTCTCAGGTTGCCAAATAAACACACAAACTTCTCTCTGTCGCGATTGTTTTCAAAGGTGAGGAGCTGTTTAATTTGTTTTTTGTTGTTGTTGTTTTACTTACAGCAGTGATCCTGTTGTATGCGCTCACGTGAGTGTGATTAGGAATGTTCCTTGCTAATTTTTAAAAACGGTCTATCCGTTAATGTGTGTGTGTGTGTGTGTGTGCGCGTGCACATTTTACACACATACACCCTGCGTGCACAAACGAAAACCCTTATCTGTCGGGATTTATTTTTAATTTTTTTTAAGGTAAAGTACAGGTTAATTTGTTTTATTTTTACTTTATATTTTGTATTAATTATTTTTGTGTATTTATTTTTTTGGGCTGTAGAACAAATAATTTAAGTTTCCATTATTTCCTATGGGTAAATTAAATTTGGTTTACGAGTGTTTTGGAATACAAGCCCGCTTCCGGAACGAATTAAGCTCGTTCCACTGTATATCTTTATTTACTGCAATATATCTTTATTTTTACTTGTACAGTATATTTTACCATTTAACTTTATTTTCACTGCATATCGTACTGTGTATGACTGTGTACGTGATAAATAAAAATTTGAATTTGAACAAAAACAAAAACAAAAAAGCATGGAAGCCATCTAAAGTGGATGATCTTTAGAATTCAGAAAAAAAATCCCTTTCACAACATGAGAATATTAGGGGCTATTAATGTCAAAGTCAACGATTAAGTGACACCTTGGTGAATTTAAATACAAATGATTTAATTCAAGAGAGGAAACAGTATTCGGCGATGTTAAAAGATTTTCTGAATTCTGGCAGTTTTTGCATGTAAAAACTAAAAATAATCCTGATATCTATGATTATAATAGTCTGTCCGATTACTTTTGAGCCTGCAAAAAATGGATGGCTTTTTATAAATTATAATATAATAAACATTTAACGTCGTATTTTTTTATACCGCTTGAATTTAAGCTGAAAGTCTGCACTTTCATGCCAACTGTCTCCTTATGTAAATACTTACGGACTTTTATTCTTTGTTGAAGGGGACATGACTTTTGCTGGCCTGCTATGTTTTTTATGTTGTAATTCTATTAAGGTGATTGCAAATGAAAAGTAAAAAAAATGAATCCAACACTGTCATTCTGACTATTATAGTTTAAAGTACAGGGTGGGCCATTTATATGGACACACCTTAAAAAATAGGAATGGTTGGTGATATTAACTTCCTGTTTGTGGCACATTAGTATATGTGAGGGGGAAAACTTTTCAAGATGGGTGGGGACTATGGTGACACATCAAACTTATTCGAGAATTTCACAAGAAAAACAATGGTGTGCTTGGTTTTAACGTAATATTATTCTCTCATGAGTTATTTAAAAGTTTCTGACCACTTATAAAGCAGTTATTAGCAGTTTACGGATAGAAATTGTGTGTTAATGTCTGGTAAACGCAGTAACCGGGTCATTGCAGCAGATTTCAATGCAAGACACCCTACGAGACCACCCATCTCCCATGCTACAGTTAGTGGAAGACCTTTGAGGGCAAAACTGGCCTGTTAGGGTGGGACGGTGTCCATCCCACTCGGAAAGGTGCTCCTCTCATTTCCTGTAGTATAGCTCATAGTCTCAGAAGAGGCCTAGTTAATCGTTGACAATCCAGAGCCCAGGCCAGGGAGCAGACAGACAGGCTAAACCAACCGTCTGCTAGCTGCATTGAGTCGTCACTCAGGGTCCATCATATTGAGACTGTGTCTGTTCCCCGAGCTAATCACAAATTTACAAAGGCCCAGAAAGTCTGTTTTAGTAATTTAATTAACATAGATACCACAAACCCAGATCACACTAAATGTAATGTTAAATATTAGATTTCTCGCATCTAAAGCAGTTATAGTTAATGAAATTATCACAGACCAGGAGTTTGATATACTCTGCTTAACAGAAACCTGGATTAAACAGGACCAGTATGTAGCTCTAAATGAGGCTAGTCCTCCTGGATACAGCTACATACACCAGCCTCGGCTAACTGGAAGAGGAGAAGGCGTCGCAGTTATTCACAATGATAATTTGACTATTATACAAAAAACACAGACAAAAATTTTATTCCTTTGAAGTTCTCTATAGTAACATAAGTGTAGCTACAAATATTAAGTCCGCTCAGTCGATTCCACTAATCGTCATTTACAGACCTCCAGGGCCGTACTCTGAATTTCTTAGTGAATTTGCAGATTTCCTCTCAAACCTAGTTGTTTCTGTAGACAAGGCGTTAATTGCTGGAGATTTTAACTTTCATTAAAGCAGGTCACACTTTAGATTTAATAATATTCCCCGGATTAAGTATAAGAAATTTATTTACAATTCTATTGTCTGAAGTTATATCAGATCACTATCTTGTCTCAATTCAAGTGTGTCATAGTAATAACGTACGCACAGCCCCGCGCTACCGTACTAAACGTACATTCACATCAACTACTACACAGAGTTTTATCAGTAATCTAGGGTTAGGTAACCCGAGTTATCAACTTTGATTAGATCACTGTCTGACCCCACAGAACTCGATCAGGCAACTGAATATTTAGAGTCGACGTTCCGTTATACCTTAGATAATGTAGCTCCAGTTAAAAGAAAAATTATTAGAGATACGAAACTTAAAAAGAATGAACTAATTTCACTCATCTCACCTGCAAATTCATGTATATTAGATCCTGTACAGACACATTTTCTTAAACAGATAGTACCAGCAATAACAGAACCCCTGTTGAGAATAATTAATTCTTCACTCAGTATTGGGTATGTTCCAAAATCTTTTAAATTAGCAGTTATTAAACCGATTATTAAGAAACCTGACCTTGACCCCTGTCAGCTGTCCAATTACAGGCCAATATCAAACCTTCCCTTTATCTCTAAGATTCTGGAAAAGGAAGAAGCGGAGCAGCTATGCTCATATCTACATAGAAATGGCATACATGAACTGTATCAGTCAGGATTTAGGCCTCATCACAGCACAGAGACAGCACTTGTTAAAGTAATAAATGACCTCCTATTGGCCTCTGATCAAGGTTGTGTAACCATGCTTGTATTACTCGACCTCAGTGCAGCTTTTGACACCATTGATCATAGTATTCTTCTACACAGATTAGAAAATGTAGTAGGAATTAAGGGTACAGCCCTCTCCTGGCTCAGATCCTATCTGACCGATCGGTATCAGTATGTAGACTTAAATGGTAATTATTTTGCATGTTCTCTAGTGAAGTTTGGTGTTCCACAGGGTTCAGTTTTAGGCCCACTGCTTTTTTCCCTTTACATGCTTCCTCTGGGCAACATAATCCATAAGCATGGTATTAGTTTTCACTGGTATGCTGACGACACACAGTTATATGTCTCAGCAAAATCTGATGAGATAAACCAGCCTACTAAAGTTGAGCAATGTGTGCAGGGCATAAGAAATTGGATGCCAATTAACTTCCTTTTGCTTAATCCTGATAAGACAGAAGTTCTAGTCATAGGACCGCGTACAGCTAGAAGTAAGATTCTAAATCACTCTAACTTTAGATGGACTTTTTGTTCCATCAAGTGCAATAGTGAAAGACCTCTCATGTAAATAATATTACCAGGATAGCATTCTTTCACCTCAGAAATATTGCCAAGATAAGAAATATATTGTCGCTAAACGATGCAGAAAAACTAGTTCATGCTTTTATCACCTCTAGGTTGGACTATTGTAATGCCCTACTGTCTGGTTGTTCAACTAGGTGCATAAACAAGTTTCAGCTAGTCCAGAATGCAGCAGCTAGAGCCCTTACTAGAACCGCCACGCCTACTCCGATCAAAGGATGCAGGCTGCTTATCAGTACCGCATATTATGAAATCTACAGCTGGAGGCAGAGCTTTTTCTTAAAAAGCCCCAAAGTTATGGAATAGTCTTCCAAATATTGTTTGGGACTTAGACACAGTCTCAGTGTTTAAGTCCAGGCTAAAAACCTATTTATTTAATCAAGCATTTTTATAAATAGGTTTGCCTTAGATAAAGGAGCAGATCTGGGGGACTCAAGGTTGTAGAATATTACGTTGAACTGGTATCTTTAGTTGCTTTTCTCCCCACTCTTATTGATCACTCAGGTTTGTTGACGGTTGCTTTACATCTCAGGGAGCCCTCATGTCTGTGTTTCCTTCTGGCTCTCCCTTTTAGTTATGCTGTCATAGTTAGTCCTGCCGGAGTCTCTGCTTGCACTCTACAGTAAATATACATTTACATTATATGACTGTGACCAGACCTAACTGTTATCTCTTCTCTTCTGTTCTTTCTTCTGCTCTTTCTCTTCCCTCTCTTCCCCTCTCTCTCCTTCCCTCTCTCTGTCGAGCTACACATGACGTTCCTGAGCTGCCAGTGATCCAGACTCCCTCTGCCCTCCGGACCTGTCTGACCCATCCTGGTGCCCCGCTTCTGGTTGGAGATCTCGTCACATGTGTGTCTCTTTGGGATGCGTCTCGTGACTGGGGATGGTTTTCTCAACCTAGAAGACGGTTCTGGCCTCGACTGGTGTTGGCAGCCGTTTCCCTGAGGACTTGACTGGAACTTTATACAAGTCTACCTGAGTTTTCAATAACTAACTGGACTCCATATTAACATCAATTAACTGTTACGCTGAACTGCCAGCCACATAACACACAGTATGAATGCAGATCAATTCCTGCTCTCTGTTTCACCCAAATGAGGATGTTTTCCCTGTTAAGTCTGGTTCCTCTCAAGGTTTCTTCCTACTACCATCTCAGGGAGTTTTTCCTTGCCACTGTCGCCCTCGGCTTGCTCAACAGAGACTATCTGACCATTTTGATTCATACACATTCAAATTCCATACAAACTTAAATAATTCTTTTGATTGTGTAAAGCTGCTTTGGGACAATGCCAATTATTAAAAGCGCTATACAAATAAAATTGAATTGAATTGAATAAGTCCCTGGTTTGTCCAGATGTTGAAGGATGAAGTGCAGTCCCATGTTAACTGCATCATCAACAGAACGGTTTGCTCTATAAGCAAACTGCAGGGGGTTCTGTAAGGGTCCTGTGATGTCCCTCAGATAGGCCAACACCAGTTTTTTAAATGACTTTATGACCACAGATGTTAGGGCGACTGGTTTGTAGTCATTAAGTCCTGTGATCTTAGTTTTTTTTTTAATGGGGATGATGTGGAACGTTTATAGCACAAAGGCACTTCACATTGTTCCAGTGATCTGTTAAAGATCTGTGTGAAGATGGGAGCCAGCTGGTCAGCACAGGATTTCAGACAGGCTAGTGTCACGCCGTCTGGGCCTGGAGCTTTCCTTCTCTTTTGTTTTAGAAAGATCTGGCGAACATCCTTTTCACAGACATGGAGTGCAGGGGGGAAAGAGAGGGTGGTTGTCAGAGGTGATAATGGTGGTGTAGAAAGAGGGTCAGAACAGGAGTTTGGTGTGGGACTGGGTGTTTCAAATCTACAATAGAACTCATTCATGTCATCAACCAGTTGTTGATTCCCTACAGAGTTGGGGGATGGCGTCTTGTAGTTAGTAATGGTTTTCAGGCCTTTCCACACTGAAGCAGGGTTGTTTACAGAAAACTGATTTTCCAGTTTTTCAGAGTAGCCTCTCTTAGCCGCTTTGATCGTCCTTGTTAGTGTGTTCCTGGCCTGGTTGTACAAGATCATGTCCCCACTCCCGTATGCATCCTCTTTGACCTGACGAAGCTGTCTGAGTTTTGCTGTAAACCATGGTTTGTCATTGTTATACATTAAAAAAGTCCTGGTAGCGATGCACATGTCCTCACAGAAACTGATGTAGGATGATTGGTGACAGCAGCTTTAAAAACACGCCTATCAGTGCAGTCAAAACAGGCCTGTAATTTCTGCTCTGCTTCACTGGTCCATCTCTTTACTGTCCTTACTACAGGCTTAGCAGATTTTTGCCTATAGGTCGAGAGAAGATGAACCAGGCAGTGGTCAGAAAGTCCTAAAGCTGCTCTTGGGACGGAGCAATATGCATTCTTTATTGTGGTGTAGCAGTGATCCAAAGTATTTTTGTCTCTGGTGGGGCATGTAATGTGCTGTTTGTATTTAGGCAGTTCACGTTTGAGGTTTGCTTTGTTAAAATCCCCAAGTATAATTATAACGGAGTCCGGGTGTTGTTGCTCCGTGTCTGTAATGTAAAACAGCAAGCTGTTGCAATGCTGCGTTCACACGCTTGCGGAGGGATGTACACCCTCACAAGAATGAACGAGGTAAACTCCTGCGGCGAATAGAAAGGCTTGCAGTTGATGAAATATGCCTCTAGATCAGGACAGTACATCATCTTCAAAGGTGTCACATTTGTACACCAACGTTCATTGATGTAAAAGCATATCCCGCCGCCTCGGGATTTCCCCGTTGATTCTGTGTCGCGATCCGCTATAAACAGCTGGAAGCTCGGCAGGTGTAGCACGTTGTCCGGAATGGCTTCATTCAGCCAGGTTTCCGTGAAACACAGCGCGGCAGAGTTTGAAAAGTCCTTATTTTTCCTGAAGAGCAGGAAAAGTTTGTCCATTTTGTTGGGTAGAGAGCGGAGATTCACCAGATGTATACTCGGCAGTGCAGTTCTAAAGCCGTGCTGTCGGAGCTTGACAAGTGCGCCGGCTCTCTTCCCCCACCTGCGCTTCCTAAAGCATTTCAACAGCGCCGCTGCTCCACCAGTTACAACGTTCAGAAAAACTTTGAAAAATCGAAAACAGTTCCTGAACAAAAAACAGGACAAACTAACAAAACGGTAAGACAGATAGAGAGGTCCACACCGAGGCAGCCATTCGCGGCGCCATCACAGTCACATTATACTATTGGATGTTTCCACCTATTGGATATTTCCCAGAACTTCCACTGGATATTAATGCAACAGCTAATAACATTGGCCACTGGAATCACTAAATGTTGTTTTATTTGCTGTCAGCTGATGCCAGTCCAGAAAGGGAAAAATCAGCGACCAAAGACCATAAATCTGTGCATCACTATTGTTACTGTAATTCATATATTGCTAAACATCAATTTTGCACTGCAAAAGAATACATCATCCTGTATATGTATTATTACCTGCATTTTTCATTTTGTATAGTGTCCTCCAGCTGTTTGATGCTCTCCTGTAAAGTGCGGATCTTGTCCTTCTTTCCATTAAGGATCAACACAAAGCGATTGTACAGCTCTTTTTCCAATGTCTCCTTTTCTTTGATATACCTCTTCATTCTACAGAAAAAGAATGCTGACAGTCAAATTCAAGACATAAAAAAAAATCAAGATGTTCTAATATAAATGTTCATATAAATATAAAGCAGTATAGCAATAGCATATAAAAGTATTTTTAAATCTGTATTTAAAAAAATGACATAACAGTATCAGTAAAAGGTTATATGTGAGGAGGAGTCAAAATGATCTGCACTCCGTTTTTTTTTTTTTATTGTGTTGGTCTTGTCAGTGCTTTCTTTTCAAGGTCTCCCTATTTCACTGTTATGCAGGTCTGAACGTGTGACATCAGTTCATTTGTAACTTCGGTGGGAGCAAAAATGTGTGATTTACATTTTTTGTGGAGTGAATAGTTTTTTGTGGTCAGTGGGTGTACCTGCTGCCTAAAACAACTCATGAAAGAGCATAAACAAAAGCGTTTAGATTTCCACAAACAACGATACTCTAAGGAAGGTAAAAGTTTCTTTAAGAGAATCATTACTGGTGATGAAACATATAATCATTACTAGCCTAAGCCTGAGAGTAAACAGCAGAATATGGAGCGGAAACATCCTCAAGCGCCAAAGAAGGAAAAGCTAAAAAAAATAAATAATAATAATCACCTATCAGCTAAAAAAATTGATGCTTACAGTTTTACACACACACGTATAGTATATACACATACACGCACACAAACATACACGCACACAAACATGCACGCACACAAACATGCACGCACACAAACATGCACGCACGCACACATGCACGCACGCACACATGCACGCACGCACACATGCACGCACGCACACATGCACGCACGCACACATACATGCACGCACGCACACATACATGCACGCACGCGCGCACACACGCTCGCGCACACACGCACGCTCACGCGCACACACGCACGCTCACGCGCACACACGCACGCTCACGCGCACACACGCACGCTCACGCGCACACACGCACGCTCACGCGCACACACGCACGCGCACACACACGCTCACGCGCACACACACACGCACACACAGACACACGCACGCACACACATACAAGCACATACACATACAAACACACATACGTATTTGTACACATACATATGTATGTATACATATATGCACACATACATGCACTACCATTTAAAAGTTTTAGAACTATTATAGAAAGGCTGACCTCTGTGTCTTAAAATAACAACTGTTGTTTTTCTTGTTGTTACGTAATTACCTAATCCCATATGTGTTATTTTATAGTTTTGAAATCCCCAGTATTCTTGTAGAATGTAGGAAATAAATCACTAAACAAAAATAAAGAAATTTGCAAGTGTTCTAAAACTTTTGAACGGTAGTGTAGGTCTCAAGCAAGGTTTCTAATTTAACTTAAATTAAACAAAAAGCTATTTTTTATATCGGCGTCATCTGCCATAATTATTATTTCTAAACAAATGTATAATTTACTCCTACCACACGGGACTTCAATGGAGTCTTTAGCTAGTGTTGAGGAGTTGTGAGCAAACCGGTATGTACATGCAGCTCCTTTCGCAGGCATGCAATACTTTTAACACAAGTGTTTCGAGACTTATTCATGTGTGGTGTTTTGAGACTAGTGTAAGAATGTGCAATAAATGGGTTTGAGACTAATTCACTTGCAGATCTGAGGCATTTTAATGTAGGCAAGTTTTGATTATGTAATGCCATTAAAACGCATTTCTATTGTACCACCGTTGATCATGATGAAAAACATCTCAAGCAAGTTTCCTAATTTAACTTAAATTAACATTCAATTCCGGTAACTGGTTATTGTGTGTGTGTGTGTGTGTGTGTGTGCAGTAACTGTGGAAAAAAAGGTTTAGGTAGGTGTGAAAAAAGAGGAATGAGAATAAGAGAAGTATGCAAGTAATGATTTACTCTGAAGTGATATGTTCCTGCTCGTTCCTCAGTCTATGGTTCTCCTTCTGCAAGCTGTATTTCTTGGCTTGTAGGCGAGTACTGCGCTCTAAGCCATAACTAATAAGCTCTTTTATGACTTTAGTGGGCTCTGGCACAGGGAGTAGTTCCACCATGCCAAACTTGAACTGAAACAAAAAAAAGAGAATAAACTGTTTATTTGATAGAAAATCACATGATCCATACAATCCATTATGATGATTATCATAAATTATGCCAGTATTATAAATATTGATACCAGAATATCTAAATGTGATAAGATTTTTTACCAGTATTATCATTTATATTTTGCAGAGTAATGTACACCCACCTAAAGGATTATTAGGAACACATGTTCAATTTCTCATTAATGCAATTATCTAATCAACCAATCACATGGCAGTTGCTTCAATGCATTTAGGGGTGTGGTCCTGGTCAAGACAATCTCCTAAACTCCAAACTGAATGTCAGAATGAGAAAGAAAGGTGATTTAAGCAATTTTGAGGGTGGCAGGGTTGTTGGTGCCAGACGGGCCGGTCTGAGTATTTCACAATCTGCTTAGTTACTGGGATTTTTACGCACAACCATTTCTAGGGTTTACAAAGAATGGTGTAAAAAGGGAAAAACATCCAGTATGCGGCAGTCCTGTGAGCGAAAATGCCTTGTTGATGCTAGAGATTAGAGGAGAATGCGCCGACTAATTCAAGCTGATAGAAAAGCAACTTTGACTGAAATAACCACTCGTTACAACCGAGGTATGCAGCAAAGCATTTGTGAAGCCACAACACGCACAACCTTGAGGCGGATGGGCTACAACAGCAAAAGACCCCACCGGGTACCACTCATCTCCACTACAAATAAGAAAAAGAGGCTACAATTTGCACAAGCTCACCAAAATTGGACAGTTGAAGACTGGAAAAATGTTGCCTGGTCTGATGAGTTCCTTAATTGTTGATTAGTAGTACAAAGCATTACAAACATGCATGCACACACACATACATGCACGCACGCACACATACATGCACTCAAAACTTTTAGCCTTGAGGGAGATCTGTGTTTTAGCTAATATACACTCCCCTAAAGAATTATTAGGAACACCATAACTAATACGATGTTTGACCCCCTTTCGCCTTCAGAACTGACTTAATTCTACGTGGCATTGATTCAACAAGGTGCTGAAAGCATTCTTTAGAAATGTTGGCCCATATTGATAGGATAGTAGGGCTGCAACTAACGACTATTTTGATAATCGATTAGTTGGGCGATTATGTTTTCGATTAATCGATTAATCGGATAAAACCTAACCGCTTCTTAAATTTTATATTTTGCTTATAACTATATAAAAAAAAAAAACATAAATCAGGGTATTATTTATGTATAAAAATAAACTTTTAAAAATGCAAAAGCCACATATAGAGTTTAATAATCTTTAATTTTGACATTTTAAACCTTAAATGAAATGTAGTATATATATATATAATCATTTCTTTAACAAAATGATGTATGCATAAGTAAAACCACAGTAAATTACAAGTTAACTTTGTAGTGGACTATAAAAAAAACTGTGGAAATGCAAAAAGCTAATAGTCACAAATATACTGCTATTTGCATTCGCTGAAAACCACAACAATCACTAAATGTAATATTCTACTGTTATTCGCAGTGTGTAATTTAAGATAATCTAAAGTATTTGGGGTATTTTTTTAGGGATAAACTTTGCACGCACATCCAGGGCACGAAGCTCCTGTTCCACCACATCCCAAAGATGCTCTATTGGGTTGAGATCTGGTGAGTGTGGGGGCCATTTTAGTACAGTGAACTCATTGTCATGTTCAAGAAACCAATTTAAAATGATTCAAGCTTTGTGCATGGTGCATTATCCTGCTGGAAGTAGCCATCAGAGGATGGGTACATGGTGGTCATAAAGGGATGGACATGGTCAGAAACAATGCTCAGGTAGCCCGTGCCATTGAAACGATGCCCAATTGGCACTAAGGGGCCTAAAGTTTTACAATTTTTTAAAAACTATTTTAAGAAATTAAAATTATATTATTATATATAATAAGAATACAAATGAAAAGTAATTATACAAGGGAAGCATTGTAAATAAAGTTTATTTATAAATATTATAAACAAATATTATAGTATTTATTTTTATTCAATTAAGTATTAGTATATACCAGTTTCATTTGTTCATTGTGTGTTTTTATTTACTTATCTAATTATCCATATAGCTTATTGTTAGACTACATCGATCAAAATTCAAATCGGACAACTCGGTCGCTTTACTTATAAACCTTTATTTATGTGGTCGATATTGCCAGCTGATAGAGAAGGAACAGTTAATCAGAAGTAGTTTGTGGATGTCTGTGATTGACCGGTTTTGTGGCAGTTTTGTAACACTGGACAATGTTAAGCAGGCAGAGTCCAGCGCGCACAGAATCGAGAAGTCGCGCGTGCGTGGAGAACATGTTGAGCGAGCAGGTAAGACTC
This sequence comes from Clarias gariepinus, assembly GCF_024256425.1. Lineage (NCBI taxonomy): Eukaryota > Metazoa > Chordata > Actinopteri > Siluriformes > Clariidae > Clarias > Clarias gariepinus. The sequence goes on along the minus strand of NC_071116.1, from coordinate 10,039,961 downwards.
TGCTCACGCAAAATCGAGCTGTTGACCGCGCAGTGGGGACACTGTACGCGCATAGAGTGCTTTCTCTGCCCTCAAAATGTCAAACCCCGCGCTCAGAATTGTGGCAGGAATATAATGTTATACTACACAGCACATTTTACGTTCATTCTTTGTTGTCCATTATAAAATAACAGGTGTGGTAACGCATGTGGTCGGAATAGCACCAGTTGCACAGCCCCTGATGTACAGACTTTTGAAGGTCGGCGCTTCCTTTGAATGTGTGTACAGCCTTATGCTGCCATCTGTTGGTGAGTTACAAACCTAGTCTCAAATCTTTTTGATACCGCCTTATAAAATCTTTCTGCCACAGTTTAAGACAAGTTAAAAAAAATTATTTGAAAACCCAATATGGCCATGACCATGTTCATAATGATGTATGTAGATTTCTGATGGCAACTGTATATACACTACTATTCATTACATACATTATGCGGTATATATATAGTTATATGAACATATGGGTTGTAACCATTATGTGACTAAGCATACCTAAATTATGTGGTATGCATTATCTCTCCTGTCTGATCCATCCTGATGCCATACTTCTGTAGAAAATTTATACATTGTGATTAAGAGTAAAAGATTATGCTGGACTGGTTAAATGAAAAGACTTACTCATGACTAAACAATGTTTAAGTATGTGTGGTATAAATCCAGCCTGTATTTCATTTTGGAGAACTGTGTTGGTGACGTTACTTTTTAAAGTAACTAATTACATTACAAAATTACTGTCATCAAAACGTAATCTGTTACATTACAGCGTTACATTCTGATAAAAGTAACTAGTTAGAGTACTTTTTCCATTTTTCATGATTCGCGCTGTGATAACGTTTTCATCTTTCCACGCGTCGGTCCTCGCTGACCTTGTATAACTTTGCAGAACGTCGGGCGGTAACTTGCGGTTACCAGTGCCTAACACCGCTTCTCACCACGAGTCAAACCGCATAGGTGAGATAGGTGTGTAAGAGCAGCAATAACAGAGGGGGTGGGTTATCAGGGGCAGGGCTTATAGGATGACTTTCACACGCACAAAATAACGGAATGACTGCTGTCTGGCTCACGGATTACATAAATTGTCTGGATAACATAACATTTTTAAAAATATATAAATGGCGAACATAATGCGTTAGATTACTTGTTACATAAAAAAAAAGTAATCCAAGTACTCTACTTTGTAACGCATTACACCCAACACTAGAATGTGATGACACTATAGGAATTACTTTTACAATAAAAGGTTTCATTCTAAAATGTATGTTTATTGTGTTTTATTAACGCAATTGCTACTGTATATTAGTTCTAGGACTGAAATCGTCTTAAACAGTTATGTACCCAAATCTCAAATGTTGATAACTCGAAAGCATGCCACTCACCGACATGTCATTCTGTACTTTCTCATAGGACAGCTGTAACATGGGACTTCCGGATTGCTTGGGTGCGAGATGAAAACTGTAGCTCTGGTCGGTTTGTCCCTCTCCAGTCAGAATCAGCTGCAGTTCATTGACATACCTCTCCCTTGGCATCTCCATCTCCTGGGCCTCCCTGGTAACATCCTCCTCCAATACTAATGACAGCACACAAAGTTATAGATGCATGTAATTGATGTAAGAAATGGAATTATGTCAAAGCAACTAATGCGCTATCAGTAAATGAATAATATACCTTCACCACTCCATGCAGAAACACCATCACAGAGCAGAACAACAAAACCAGCTCCCAGATCTTCAGCCCACTCTAACCTGAGGTAGTACGTGCAATCAGGTTCAGACGCTATACATATTTCGCGAACAGTGACCTTCATGGCTAATTGTTATTGTTAAAACCTTGAAACCCTGGAATTGTTAAACCCTTAAAACCGTGGCTTGTAAAAGACCTGAAAGACAAATAACAAAATGTTATTTCTTTTTATTGTTGTCATGAGATTACAAGCACAAATCCATACAGACCACACATTTATAAATTTGATGTCAAAGTTATTTCACAATGATATTTGTAATTAAGATAGAAATACTGGAATTGCTCAAACCCATCATTTACAGCTTCAGAAGTCCCACTTCCTACTTTAATCCCCGGAAATAGCAGAAATCACCCAAACATGTCTCAACTTTCCTGACGCTGAACACTGGAGTGCCCTAGTTTATGTCATGAGCGCCGCTGTACTCACAGTACACCTATGACTGCAATGTCACTTCCAACTCCACCCTACCTGTCTTGGAAAAGATTAAAAGCATAGAGAACTGGTGCCAGGAGAATATTCAGAATAAATTATGATGATGTCAAATAAAGACAATGATGAAGGTCCATTCTGCGTCTTTACCGCGCTGGTATCGCTTTACCCTTCTGTCTCACGGAGTTTGGAATCCTACCCGAATAGACCTCCAAAGCAAAATGTTTAAGTGATGTTTTCCTAGATTTTTCCTGGTTGGAAATTACAAGTTGCGACGTCGAGTTAAAAGCATTACTGTATATTACACAAACGTTCCTGACATACGACAGAACGTTTTAATGTGAAAACTGTTCTAAATTATAAACATTTCCCCCACATTGAGAACCTGCTGCATTTAACATAACAACGAATTTGCTCAATGACTTTGCTCAAATTTCTCCATGTTAAATTTAGGCAGTAATTACCTACCTGATAAATGTCCTCCTGATAAAGCGTCTCGAGTTTTTTTTTTTTTTTTTTTTTTAAGAACTAGCTCGACGCTGCTAAGTTAGCGTCTACATCGCATCTTTGGTGAATTTTCAGTGCGCCCTACCGGCTTCTGTAGCTGCGTCAGTTCCTCCTTAAACAGGAAGTGTGAGGTGGCTGGTCAACGCTTACAAAATGGTAAGGCATTGATTGTTGTTTTTTTGTTTTCCTCATAAAATGCTAGTAGGTTAATGTTTCCGTTACAATTCTTACAAGGTGGTTTTTATAATTATAGAAAAAAAACAGACGTAAAAAACTTTACCAGTGACCGTTAATGTTGAATTCAAGCTGGTTTAAATGATTGTTTATTGGTTTGAGAATATCAGCACTCTGGTCATATAGACTTAAATTAATCAAAATGAATCGTAAGACACTTGCAATCTAAAGCAAAATCTGAAGAAAGGGTGTAATTAACGTTAGAAGGTGCAGTATGCTGTTGCGGTATCTGTACAAACTGCAATTCATTGTACAGATTTTGTAGAAGAATTGTTAAACACAAATTATAATATGTGAAGGTAGAATAGTTGAAAGTTGAATCTGCACCTTTGAATTAACTTAAATAAATAAGATTCACATATATCTGCGTCACGTGACCGTTAAAAGGGCGCTGGGTTTAGACTTTAAGATAGAGATTTGAAGGTGTTTCCTTTTTGGAATTACAGCTCAATAACAGAGAAACGATATGTTTCTTCATAAAAAGAAAAACTTATCTTTATTAATGATATGTTTATTTTAAACCTTCTTATCCTAGCTGGCAAATGTAATTTTTTCTAAATGTCACTGACTTAGTGGTTAGCACTGTCGCCTTGCACCTCCAGGGCCAGGGGTCGATTCCCACCTCTGTGTGCATAGAGTTTCACAGTCCAAAGCCATGCATATTGGGCTAATTTTTGTTCTCAAGATGCCCATAGTGTGTGTGTGTGTGTGTGTGTGTGTGTGCCTCAAACTTAATGATAAGTGGGCCTTACCGAGCCCAGAAAGAGCTGTTTGTTTCCTACCCAATTCCAGTCCCTGAATTCTGATTGACTAGGAAAATACAGTTTTGTATTCAGAGCAGTTCATTCAAATCTACAGACATTAAAACAGCATGTTTGGAAAAAAGGAGTGAAACAGAAGGAAATTCAGGCATACTGACATCTGTGCTGGGTATTTCAGCAGCATTAACTGACATACATGTAATTTGGAGACCTCGGAGACTTAACTCAGAGCATAATATTTCCACTTTTATTTCATTTTTTTTTTTATTGTTTTAACTGGCTAATTTCTTATTTTTATTTAGGGATGCACCAATGCCCCTTTTTGTCAGTCTGAATATGAGTAAAAGTAGATCCATTTGGGTATTTGCCATACAGAGTACAAATATGAGTGTGTATATTGTGCCAGAGAGTAAAATCCTTATTGGCCCACGTTAAGTTAAACTGCTGAGAGACCTTTGTCTGACGCTTTTTTTTTTTTTGGTTCCGAAATACATCTCAAACATAATAATCAATATAAGTAGCCTAATGTTGGTTAACAATGGCAAATGATGTCATGGTAGTCATGTGTCTACAAAAGATCAATAATTGAGTATTGGATGTTTTATTTTAAAATATTATTTAAACTTAGGTCATCTTGAAGAGAAAGGTATAGGTTTCAAGTGATAAATGGAAAAAAAAATTTTTTTTTTGGAAATCTGAAAATTTATAAGATCTGAAACATGAGGTTTGTGACTTTTAATAGGGTCCCAATACCCAGTTAATCACCACAACAAACAGCGATCTGTCTCATTGACAATAGGTTTTTGTGCAGTGTTAATTTGAAAAAAGTAAAAATAAGTAGATATGTAAGATAGGAACCATGTTCTTCTGGGATAAATAAAATGACCTGCCCAACCCTCCTTTCTTCCTTCCTGCCTTATTGAATTAAATCATGAACATTTTCTGCAACATGCTATTTTGTCATATTTGTTAGTTAAAATTAACCAAAAATAAAGTTTTGGTTAACTTTTTTGTTGTCCATCAGCTCTGCTTTTTCAGGATTTCCCTGCCATAGTAGTAAGGTTAACTACAAAATAAATAAATCTGGTGTAAAACACACCCAATTCCAGTTTAAACATGAATATGTTTAAGCATGGAGAGAATGTCTCAGATAATTGCTTAAGAGGTGCAAAAAATAGCTTACATATTAAATATTGTATATTTTGCTGTTTTTTTTCTGGTTTTGTAAAGTGATTGTGACCTTTTTGAATTGTGACCTTTATTATGTTTTTTTAATCTTTTCTTTTGAGCTATATTGCGGAGGGGATTGTATCACACAAAAACATCATTTTATGTTTTGTCCTATATGCGTCCAAATTGTATGTCCTACAGCAAAAATTTTTGGCCCTGATTTTTTTTCTTTTTAAACTATTTCAAGCTTTAAATAGTTTTTTTCATTAGGAATATAAAATTTATACATATAACATTTTTTTAAATGTAATTGAATTAAAATGATTGAAAAAGAAACAAAATCGTCTGCTAATATAATAAGAAACCTTAAAATGAATTAGAAAAATTTGCTAAATATTTAAATTTGAAAAATTAGATATACGTACATTCAATAATCTAATATTTGGTTAATGGTAACCTTAAGCAAACGTTAGATAAATTAGCAAAATCGCCACAGATTAAATTTATTCATTTGTATACATTTAATGAGAATTCTTGCCTACTGTTTCATAAGAAATTTTTGAATGCCATGAAACGTGGTTAATGAATAATCATGTGTCACAATTTTTTTTTGCAGTCTGCGATATTTAATTTCCAGAGCTTACTCACAGTCATCTTGTTGCTTATCTGCACCTGTGCCTACATAAGAGCTCTGGCACCAAGTCTGCTTGACAAGAACAAAACAGGGTATGTACCTGAAGTCTTTACTACAGGGTTATTATCTATCTTACAGCAATTACTTGATGGTTGTTTTAAGTGTGTGCAGGTAGGGTGAAGTGTGTATATTTTTCATGCGCCAACATTTTTTAAATCACTTTTTCACAGGTTTCTTGGGATATTCTGGAAATGTGCAAGAATAGGTATGTATTTTCTACAGAGCATTATGGGGGATGATTAAAATTATTAAATTAAGTATTATATTTCATATTTTATGTCTTCTAATTTGTTTAGGTGAAAGAAAAAGTCCTTATGTGGCTGTTTGCTGTATCATCATGGCTTTCACCATTTTATTTTCGGAGTAGCTGCAGCCTAAATAAATGTTCGAATAGACGTCTCCACACCAACACATTTATAACTTCTTATTTTTTTTAGATTGCCTGTTCTGTTTACCACAGTATTTAAGTATCTTGTCCTAAAATGCTTGTTTTCCCGCCTCTATAATCTTTTTTTAAATCAATATTAATTAATGTGTGTTCTTGCTAATAAAAAATGTGTGGGATTTTAGGAAAAAGATGATGTAACTCGCTTTGCAGTCATTCTGGTCCAAGTCAAGTCTTGAGTCTTTTAGCTTGAGGCTTTAATTCAAGTCTGTACTTAACAGAATTTACATGAGGGTATATGGGGGATTTTAAGTGTGTAGAAATTATAACAAACAGTATTGATTGCAGAAAAGTAAAGAAAACAATAGATCAACAGTTTTGTGCATTTGTTGTTTTTTTTTAAATACATTTTTATTTATTTCCCCTATATAAACAGAAAGACTTTAAAGCCATGAGACATAAAAATATTTTGTTTGGATCTACACATTTTTTTTACACACAAAGAAACATTAAGGTCCAACAAGACAATCCCTCTGTGGTTCTGACTTGATTTTCTTTGCAATTTTTTTGAAAAAAAAAACAACAAAAAAATAAAAAAAATAAAAAAAGAATGAAAGTTATAAGACCATATTGAGTTGCATTTGTTAATTTCATTCTGATCAATTCTCCTCTGATTTTTTTTTTTTGTTTTTTTTTTTTTTGGGGGGGGGGGGGCACCATTCTGTGTAAAGCCTAGAGAGTGTTATGTGTAGAATTCCCAGATCATGAGCATTTTCTGAAATACCCTAACCAGCCCATCTAGTACCACACGACCCCTCTCAGCATGTGGATACAACCTATATAAAGTTGTTATGGTAAATCAGGGACCCAGCTAAAGTACAACCATTCTTTATAGGATTATTATTATTTTTTTTTTACTGTGCACAGGGTAGGCTTGGGAAAATATAGGCTCTAGGGCCCTGCAGATACTTAAAAAGTCTTAAAATGTCTAAAATTTGAGAAAGATGTCATTAAATTTAATCTGCAGCAAAAATTAATTAGCTTGTTTATTTTTGTTCAGTTTTTATGTTTTAGTTCATATGTATTTTGTCTCACAACAATAATCCTTTTCACCATATCCAAAACTTTAGTTTGTTCGTAAAATTAATTAGGGAGTGTACAGTCTGCTTTTTAACATACCACATCTTAACCTAAGAGAAGAATATGCTTATCCAGAGGCAGTGGTGGAAAAAAACAAGAGCATGATGCTGCGAGCAAGCAGTACAGGCTCAGCTATGGGTACATCTAGATACAGTGAAAAGTGGTTGGAGGACGACATACTGAGGCAGGCTAAAGAAATCCAGCAATTTTTATAAGGGACAAAGTAAACCTATGTAATCAAATGTTTCGAAGTACTATGCCTGTCAAGTCTGCTTATTTACTGCTACTTCTAGTTGGCTGTACATACTAGAAATGATTTGTCTACAGTACCATGAATATGTCCAGTCTATCAAAGCTCTCAGGCCCTAGGATCATTGGACTCAATAAATCAATAAAAGTAAAAAATGCTGTATATTGTAATCTAATTTCTCATTGTCTTTTGCCACTTTAATTTTGTTTTTTTCCCCTTTTAGAAGTGTTAAAAGTAATTTTATTTATACTTTAGAATGTCCAGAACAGGCCACTTTGCTGCCACACGACTATTTTGAAATGCAATAACAGTGGGCTCTCTGTAGGCTGCACATAAAATACTGCACTGCCATCCATTATGTGATTCTAAATACTTAAATGAGAAACATCACATTTTCAGAGATTTTGGTGAATTCCTAGAAAACATTTTTATGACTTTTTTTCGCAAATTTACACGAGTGCTCCTTGGGACTATACTAGATACCATGACCATTTTCACTGCAGACATGCTTGACAAATGTACTATATTTGATATTGCATTTGAGCATGGAATTAATATTGTGCGCAACTGTGCTAAATTTTACTAAAGGATCATTTAACATTAAATCATACCTGATAAGTTTGCTGTAAATATCACTATATTGTAAATCTGTCAGTGCACTATCCTTACAAAATAGTGAATGATAGTGAATTGATCTGGGTCATGTGACTGCAAGAGCTCCATAGTGATGTTACATCCATGAACCGTGCAAACAAGCACTGTGATGCTGCTGTATATATTTTTTTTTTCATTGTATGTTTGTGTTACAACATTCCACTGTGTCCCCACTTATGTTCGAGGATTTCACCCTTGTATATGGTAATGAATTATAATATCAGCCACTATGAATGTTACAATATTACAATATAACACTTCGGAAAACTTGTCAGTAAAATCGGTCAATGGTTTTGACTCTTTTTTTTTGGTGGGTTAATACCACTGTGCACAGAAAAGATCCACCAATGTGCCATTTACTTTAAAGTATTCCGCCCTAAACTTGATGCAAGAGGCAAAAGTACATGATAACTTCCTTAAATATATCTTGATTAAAATATTATGTACAAGTATAATATTTAGAGATTTACTATTAAGCTGTTGTAGACTGTAAAATTCAGCCAACCAACTATAATGCCTTTAATGTTTTATTATATATTTCCAATGAAATTCTGGCCACCACAGTTGCTGATAGTTTTCATAAAATGGAACTTTGCAATAAAAGATGGTAATAAATCGCTCTGTCCCTGACATGGCTTGTCTGCAAATAGAACTTCTTTCTTTTAACAATGGCTTTCTTCTTGCCACTCTTCCATTAGTGGAGTGCAAGCCTAATAGTTGTCCTGTGGACAGATTCTCCCACCTAAGCTAAGGATCTTTGCAGCTCCTCCAGAGTTACCGTGGGCCTCCTGGCTGCTTCTCTGATTAATACTTTTTTGCCTGGCTCGTCAGATGAGGTGGACGGCCATGGTAGGTTAGCAGTTGTGCTTTACTCTTACCATAATTTTTTAGATGAGGATTGAACAGTGCTCTGTAACGCGTTTAAAGCTTGGGATGTTTGTTTTTTATAACCTAACCCTGCTTTAAGGGTTTGTTTTTCAGAACAGTATTTACACTGAGATTAAATTACACACGAGTGGACTCTAATTAATAATTAGGTGACATCTAAAGGCAATTGGTTCCACTGGATCTTACGGGTTATAGCCATCAGAGTAAAAGGGGCTGAATACTAATGGATGCCACACTTTTCAGATTTTTTTATTTGTAATTTTTTTTTAACCATTTATCATTTTCCTTACTTTTCACCATCATGTACCACTTTGTGTTAGTCTATCACATCACATAATAAAATACCTTTGTGGTTGTAACGTGACAAAATGTGCAAAAGTTTAAAGGGTATAAATACTTTTGCAAGTACTCCCGTTTATAACATTTCTTTTTGTGGTTTAAAAGTGTTAATTAGCAAAATTCTTTTATAAACCAGGGAATTTAAAAGTAAAGTAGCAGTGATATGACAGTATATCAGTTAAGATAATTTAAATAAGCTGTTTTGTAAACTGCACCTTTTTAATGCTGTCTATTGTTTATTGTTATTTAGTTATTTATTTTGAACATGTATGTTTAAAGAAAAGAAGAAAAAGAGTTCATGACATAACATTGTGACTGAGATGGTTAGTAAGTTCTTTGACACAAGATTTAAACCAATATTAGGTGTTGCAAGAGCCTTGTAGTAGCCGTGCCACTGTCTTCTTTCTCTCTTCTTTACCAAGTATGCAGATGAGAGGTAAGGCAAGTATATACAGATCATACAGCTACAGTATTTAGGCTCTAACAGATAAACATAAAATTCAATCAGTCAGAAGCAGTCAATGCTGTGTGATAGCTAAGCGGCACGTCCAATCCCACCACAGGCCCTACCACACTGAGCCATGTGGCAATGTAGTTTACTTTCCTGTAACAACACAAAGTATAAAATAGTATGACAAATAAACACTATGTTAGTAACCAGCTGAGGCTGTCATTTAGTTCACAGTTCATATAGTAAACTAGAAACATGTTAAAAATCCTAGTTTGAAAATGTATCATATGTTAACAATGTAATCCCATACAGAATTGCTGCCATCTATAAACAGCAGGTTATTATTTCCCTAATTTTACCAGTGGTAAGAGAAAGCAAAAATATTACAGTTTGACAAATCACTAGAAACACCTGATAATATTAGTACCCAATAGTATTAATATTTTTTGGGGGAAAAAATAATAAAGCAACAGGATTCACATGGTGATAGAGTAGGAACACCTTTAACATAATTTGACAAGACAGAATTGTTTAGAATGTTATGAATGTGCTGCAAGTACATTATAATGCCCCTGCTCACAAAGCAAAGTCTGTAAATGCATGGCTTCCCAAGGATGAAGACAATGAATGGCCTGTACAGAGTCCTGACCACACGGATCACTTGGAGGATGAACTGAAACACCAAGTACATGCTAGGACTCCTTGCCAAACACCAGTGTCTGACCTCACTATTGATGAATGTGCACAGATACCCACAGCCATGTTCCAAAATCCAATGGGAAAGACTTCCCAGAAGAGTGGAGGCTGTTAGAGCAGCAAATTCGGAATCTACTCCATATTAATAACCATGGTTTTGGAATGGAATGTTAAACCAAAACATATGGGTCAGGTGTCCACATACTTTGCATGACCAAGCAATTAACCAATAATAATGACACAAAAAGAAACCCGGCCATGTCAATAACCACGTCCCCAGTGAAGAATGTGCATTCTAGGGACTTGATAAATTAGATTACAATATAGAGCGCTTGTTGACTTTTATTGATTTATTGAGTCTAATGATCCTAGGGTCTAAGAGCTTTAATAGACTGGACATATTCATAGTACTGTAGACAAATCATTTCTAGTATGTACAGCCAACTAGAAGTAGCAGTTATCTTGGTTTTGCATTTGGTAAGGATTGGAGCCAGGGTGCAAGGCTCCAAACTCCAAAATTTAATGATAAACTCCTTTATTTGCTCTGACAGCTCTTTGGACTACATATTAAAAGTTAACACGAACAGCTAACGAATGCAACTTTAACACAGGGAATCAGTTTCAGATCTTGTGTTTTTTTTTTTACCTTCATAATCAGTCATTGAAAGAATGAGGTAAAAGCTCACACCTGGCCATTAAACTGCTTATTAGTCAATTGTCTACTTTTGAACTTGTAAAAATGGAGAGTCGATGTAAAATATGGCATTTTTACCAGTTTCCCACTGTTTAATAATCTGTTGATTAATTACTCACAATATTAATATTACCTTGTGTGATTTATAATAGTTTTATAATAATTGCGAAGGTTGTCTTTGATCTTAATCCCGTGCGAATTGGCCATGTCTGTAATTTGTAATGTAAAAATTTCCCCAAACACATCTTCTCCTCTTTTTAATCACAACACACTATACTTAAATAGTGTGTGTATATATATATATATATATATATATATATATATATATATATATAGGCCTATATATATACTGAACAAAAATATAAACGCAACACTTTTGTTTTTGCTCCCATTTTTAATGAGATGAACTCAAAGACCTGAAACGTTTTCTACATAAACAAAATAACCATATCTCTCAAATATTGTTCAAAAATCTGTTAAAATCCATTACAATGAAGAACTGGAGTCAAGTCGAGACCCCAATGAGGACGACGAGCATGCAGATGAGCTTCCCTGAGACTGTTTCTGACAGTTTGTGCAGAAATTCTTTGGTTATGCACTCCGATTGTTTCAGCAGCTGTCCGAGTGGCTGGTCTCAGACGATCATGGAGGTGAACATGCTAAATGTGGAGGTCCTAGGCTGGTGTGGTTACACGTCGTTTGCAGTTGTGAGGCTGGTTGGATGTACTGCCAAATCCTCTGAAACACCATTGGAGACGGCTTATGGTAGAGAAATGAACATTTAATTCACGAGCAACAGCTCTGGTGGACATTCCTGCTGTCAGCATGCCAATTGCACGCTCCCTCAAAACTTCTGTGGCATTGTGCTGTGTGATTCAACTGAACCTTTCAAAGTGGCCTTTTACAGGTGGCCAGTCTAAGGCACACCTGTGCAATAATCATGCTGTCTAATCAGCATCTTGATATGGCACACCTGTGAGGTGGGATGGATTATCTCGGCAAAGGAGAAGTGCTCACTATCACAGATTTTGACAGATTTGTGAACAATATTTGAAAGATATGGTTATTTTGTGTATGTAGAAAATGTTTCAGATCTTTGAGTTCATCTCATAAAAACAAAAGTGTTGCGTTTATATTTTTGTTCAGTATATATATATATATATATATATATATATATACACACACACACACACACACAAACTGATTTATCTGGGGGAAAAAATCTGTAAATTCAAGTAAAATCACAGGCACTCAGATATGAGAGGATAATTTCTAAATCACACTAAATCACACCTTTTTTCTAGAGATGTTCCGATACCATTTTTTCCCTCCCGATACCGATTTCAAAACTTGGGCTCAGGGTATCGGCCGATACCGAGTACTGATCAAATACCTGGGTGTGTATCTGTATATACAGCTGTAGATAATACTAGCCCTGTATTTATTGAAAGAATTATTTTATGCTGTGCTTTAGATTTATCCCTTAATAAAACATGAACAAGTACATATTATCTGACATACATTTAACAGTATTACTTATTTTTGAAAGAGAAACTGAACTTCAACATCTGAAAAAGAACTTCAAATGCAGCCACAATTCTAACATTGTAAACTGAAAAAGGTATTTTAGTATTTTTACAATATAACTGAACTAATAAATCTAGGAATATAATGGTATCAGATCAGTACGTGGACGATACACGCCGATACCGATGCCAGATTTTTTTGTAAATCGGCAGCATTTCCGATACTACAGTAGTATCTAAATCGGAACAACCCTACTTTTTCCTATTTCTCCCAAGGCTGTATTTTCCTCCAAGACCTCAATATGTTTGGTCCAGTAGGATTAAAAATAATAATAATTAGCTTTACCCCCCAAATATAAAGATGTACAGTACAGTAGTGAAATACCGTTTTTTGACAAGTGGCTTCATAAATTCTTCAGTGTGACATGGATGAAGCATGAAGAAGGGTTGGCCTAGTAAAGGGTGTTCCTGCACAAACACGCACACAGACATACATACACACAAGATTTTTTATTAACATATGGTTATGTTCCATCTTATCTTATTCTTACCTAGAGCCAGTGGTGCAGTGCAGTGCAGGATATACGCAGGTGTACAGCATATACCAACTTAATTTTCTGTCAGAACTGCACATTTTCACTTCTCCATCCACCCTGTGATATACTAATACAATGGAGTTACATAACTGTGCATGACAATGTCTTAAAACTTAAAACATAAGAGTGCATGTGCATCTAAAAATTTGGTTCAATTCACATTCAGTGCATGAGTTTGGAAGTGGGGACATTGAACAACGTCTCCCTTCCTTTGCTTGGTCACAGAAATGGCCCCAGCCCACTTCTTCTAACTGCTCGTTGGGAGATGATCACGACTTTCATTGGACTGTCAATTCAGAGCACTATGCCCTACATTTGGCTTTTAGAACAAACAACCTTATGATGCTACATTGATGCTATTAGAAGCGCATGCCAGAGTTTTTCTTTTGTTGGACGGGCTTGTTAAAAAAATGGGGGGGGGGGTATGTAAACCCTTTACCAAGCACCACTAGACCATATATGCATACACACAAATCATTTTGGACATCCAAATGAGTCTCCAGTGAATGTCTGCATAAACAAAATAAAAAAAAATATTTGCCATACCGTTCATCCCTTTTACATTTTTGTCGTGATTCAACATGGCATTAAAATTTGAGCATTTTATCATGTCATTCCAGGCGAGAAAAAGTTTGAACAATTTGCTTAGCCCTTCCCCTGGCTTAATAGTGGTGCCCATAAGACCTGAATTATGTATTTTGGTTTGTTAGAAAAAAGGGGCATCTTCAAATTTTTTACGGTTTCAAATAGCTTCTGAGGACTTAATGGTCAGGATCTAAATTCCACAGGTAAGTTGAGCTTTACAAAATGTCCCTATGACCTTGCCAACTGTCTGTGAATCAGATTATGTGGCGTAACTGAGACAGTATAATTGTAGTAACATAATTTTACTCAGCCATTTTCCCCAGAAGACTGGGCCAATGGGCAGTTATAATAATTTGGATGGTTCCCATCATACGAATTGCACCCGACATACCGACTATTTTAACATTATATGTTTCATCTGATCATACATATTTCACTGTATATAAATGTAAAACAATACACACGAATAAACAATAGACACCCACACAATGCACATGATACAATGAAAAGGATCTAGTGATGACTGGCACCTGTTGAGTCAGTGTATCCCACGGTCCTTGTAGTAGTCTGTGTTTGTAGTGTGGGTGAATATTCCTGCAAACCTCATCAAGCGTTAAGGGCTTTCCATCTATGCCATGGAAGAGTTCAGAGCAAATGCAAGCATCAGACTGCAGCAATTCTATATCAAATCAGCTTATTTTAATAATCTCAAACCCATCCCCCCCAAAATATCTGTATAAAGTGATATCATACCTAATGTAGATGCTCTGAAGTATAGAACAGGAACCTGATGACTCAAGGAGTATAAAACATGATATTCGTATTGCATTAAAACCTGGGACGCACCTATTGTATAAGCCCCAGCTGCCTCATCATCCATCTGGATGAAGGAAGAAAAATAGAAGAGAGCATTTTTATTGTTCTTGACATCCTAGACAAGATTCAATAGATGAATGCTATATTAACTAGCCAGCCTATTAAATTCCTATTAGATGTATATTTCAATGCTTGTCATATTTTCGTAGAAAAGATAATATTGCAAAAAGTTAGAATATGGCAATTTACTTTTTAACAATTAAAGATAACTTTAACAATTATCAGGTATTAATTTATGGAGCCACTAACACCACAAACATAAAAGAAAAAAACACTGTCTCCTCATGAGAGATGGTGCAGTATGTATCATTGCTTCTTTTGGAGATTCAGGGTTAGTGTGCGTGTATTTGAATCTAGTTCAGCCTTTTTTTGTCAGAGGATTTTGTTTTTTATGACCTGAGAGTCCTTTGTGTGCTCTACCTTATAGGCCTAATTGGAGTCTCTCCCATTTCCACATAAGAACTCACAATCTCATTTATAGTGACCCAATTTACTCAGTTTGCCTTGGTGGCTTAATTGCAAACAGTAAACATTAGTGTCAACATTAGGCTTTTCCTTCCCTTACAACATGGTAAACATACCTGCCTTTGTTGCATTGTGGTTACTAAAATAACCAAAAATATACAACAGGGTTCAATTCAAACCAGGATTTTTGATTGCACAGTTAATTAATCTAGTCTCAGCCACTTTATTTTATTCTACAGTATAAAGAATTTTACAACCAACTGTTATTTTCAATTCTGCATTTTATTCTTTCAATGTTTTTATTAGCAATTGTCTTGTCTACTGTATATATTTTTATTTGATCTTTTCCCTTTGGTCTGATCCCTTTTTTATTAATGTCATTGTATAGCACTTTAATTTGATTTGATTAATGCTATTGTGCAGCACTTTTAGTGTTTTAAATAGATAAGATAAAGATCAGGAGAAGATATAGGCTATAACCATCACTGCATCCCTTATGAGCAAGCCAAGGGCAACATTGGCAAGGAAAAACTCCCTGAAAAACCTCTTAAAGACACTTATATATATATATATATGTGTGTAAAGGTAGATCAAGGAGAGGGTTAGTAGGTTGGATCTCTGAAATGTGAAATTAATATATAGTATTAATTATTATACATTGTTACATATAAATATATACATTGCTATATATAAATATATATATATATATATTTATATATAACAATGTAGCCATCTATCCAGCAGGTTCATCTGTGTGAAAATGGGTCAGCCCTCATAAAAACTCATTATCAACTTTGGTGTGATGGAAAGTTGTCCATATGATTTTGGTCTAATAGTATATTTGTGCTTATGACAGTCTAATTCTGTTTCAAATCAATAGTTGGATGCTGTTGTCCAAAGTATGAATTAAAGACACCCTAGCTTTTTAATACCCAAGTCAAATAACAACAAAAATGCTCAGAATTGTACCTCATCTGCTCCAGTCAGTGTATTCATCCCATCATCATCATCATTGTTATTAAGCAAAGAATAGAATCTTCCAGACATTATGACAGTCTTTTTCAAGTATTTTTCCTCACAACCCTAAATCATAGAAATAATAGAATTATATTGTTTATAAATTAAACGGTATCTTACATTAAAAAAATTATTTAACCTAACAGATCTGCTTTTAAATTATTATCTGAAAAAAGGTATTTTACCACACCTTAACCTCAGCCCAACTCCATCCGTCTCTGATGACATCAGACTGCTGTAGAAAATGCTTGCAGCAGAGTTGGAAAGTCTTCTCATCTAAGTGGTAGCTTGAAAAGTTTGATCCTTCACTTGACATCTGTAAGGGTTAAAAACAGGCAACACAGCCCACATTAAATTGATGTAAAGATATTTTATAAATCATTTACAATATAAATGACCGATCAAAAGGCTGATACGGCTCTATGCTCCATATTTACACATTCATTGGCTGTCCTGTCTGTTAAAAGGAAGTGATGCAATTACAATGGATCAAAGTAACGGGTAACTGTATTGCAATAAAAAAAATGGGCATGAATATAACTTATAGACAAATCTGAGCAGCAGCAAAACTTCCACAGGAGACAGTTAACACCTTTTGTAATGAAGGGAATGAAAACTTTCACTGTGATGTGTGACTACAGGCATCCTCAAGCTGTCATGGAGAATTTATTGGGAACTACAGAAGTTGTTTTTCACATTATTCCACCTAAATGTGGAAGTAACAGAGGTACCAGTGAGTCCCGATGTCACGTGTATGTCCTGCTTTTTAAAGCTATACTTTACACTGCAGGTAGTTGGCATTAGGTTGTAAGCAATACAACACATGTGAAAAAATTATATTGGTGTAAGGCTGAAACTGATTAAAATCTTACCCTATTGTACCGATATCATAATTATTGAATTTCTTAGGACGCATAATCACTAATGAAGACAATGAACGCATCTAATAATGTTATAAAGATAATGTCCGAGAATTACTGCACAAAGTGTAGAGGCTGAATCTGTTGAAATAAAACTTACAGCTTAGTTATCTTTCATAATTCGAGCTTAACGTAGAAAAGTAGCAGGATATTTCTTATGTTTACTTCCTGGTGAAGGCCGGAAAATTACTAAAATATCGATCTTATTTAAACAAAAGTAATGAAAATGTCTTATTAAGATGGAATTCCGTTTAAAGAAAGTGATACAATGTATTCAAGGGTTCGTTCGGGCGTCTTCTTTATTGACAGTTTACAAACAACAAACTGGTGCACTACCGCCACCAAGTGGTACGGAGAGTGTATGAGGCTTTTACTAAATACATACAGTATTCTTAAAGGGGTCATACAGCACTACATGCACTATTTTAAGCTGTTTGGACTAAACTGTGTGTTAGGAGAGTGCGTACACAACCACTCTACGATGATAAAGAGCCGCCCAGTGGTTTTCTTTTCATTTATTACAGTAACATCCCCCTTCTGAAATCAGGCCAATCGCAAAAGCCTTGCCTTGTGACGCCACACCACAAGAGGGCGTTCCTACACAAGTTGATTGACACTGGTGTTTTAGCAAAGACCCGCCCCGAGTGAGAAGACGCTGTCGGCCATTGTTTTTTCGCCGCTGGAGCAAAATGACGCCTAAGCGAGTGTTGTGTACAGTTGTTGGGTGTAATAGCGAACACAGCAGTCGTCATTCACTACCTAGGGTTAGTGACCTAGGGTACGTACCTAGAGTTAGGTATCTGAGCCACTGAGGACGCAGTGGCTGAATTTAGTTTTTAAAGCTAACGTCCCCGCTGATTTACCTAAATGCGTTCATGTTTGCGATAATCATTTTTCACCAGACTGCTTTATAAACGCGGGTCAATATAAAGCAGGTTTTACTAGGAAGCTGCTCCTAAAAATGGATCTGTGCTTCGTGTTCCTGCTTCATCTTTACCAGGCTCGGTGAGTGTGATTTATTTTATTATGAGTCTTTGCAGATCGCCTTTTCTAATAATCACGATGAATGCGGAGTGTAAGTTAACTTATACTCTCATAGAACATGGTTATGGCTTCTTCTCTATGTATATCTGTCTCTATATAATCCCTAATCGCCCGTTTATAATAAACAATGCATTAAGGTGATTGTCTAGTTGCAAACTGTGTACGTAGTCGGAAAACTATATTATGCTTACCTTTGTAACGTTAGATGGTTTATAACGATGTCTGTCGAAGATTAAGAAGTCATGTAAACACATCAGTAAACACATTGCGTCCATATCTCTCTCAGTAAGTTTCTCCGCTTTTTCTTGTTGTTGCTCGCGGCAGCGCCACAGCCCGTTAATTCATGCCCATGCAGTGATGAGAAAGACAAATCGAGTCGATGCATGTCCATTCTTTTAATTTCTGCGTTGTTAGGCGATATTACAAACTTCCGCGTAGGTTCCGTACTTAAATCAAACCAAAAACGACTGAAGAAAACAGGCTCGGGCTCTATAATCCATAGTTTTCCAGTTTGAACTGCATTACCCACAAAGCACTGCGTTGTGGCAATGCTTTGTGGGTAATGCAGTCCAAAGCATTGCCCGCACTGAACTAAACTTCCGTCGCTATACCCTACGTTGTTAAAAAACAAACAAACATGTGTAGGACATGACTTAAAACAGTTACAGTAAAGTTGGATGGTGTTGAATGATGAAGGGCAACATTTGAGGCAAAATAAATATATGGGAATAATCTAATTAATTCCAGGCAAGTATTGCAAGACAGCAGCTGTAGTGTGAAGTCAACTTGATGCTGCTCCTTACAATGTTTCGGCAGGTCTTACTTCTGCCTGTCATATGTGCCATCACTGTAAATGCTCTGCAGTCTAACCCTGGGTTTCAATAGCAATGAGCTGAGTCTGATTTACCTGAATTCACACATCATAGACGATGCTGCCTACTGTTACATACTGGGAGAAACACCTGTGACACATCACAGTATGATGTAAAAGTTGATGATGACACTGCCTACCGTTACAGTCGGTGTGGTACGCCTCTGATACACCCACAGTGTGTGTGTGTGTGTGTGTGTGTACACACACACTATATTGGCAAAAGGATTCTTTCACCTGTTACCTGTTTCTCGACTGGACTTATTGCATAGGTGACCTATAACCCGGCCACAAGTCCGGATAAAATGGAAGGGGTTGCGTCAGGAAGGGCGTCCAGCATAAAACCTGTGGCAAGCTCATATGTACGGATCAAATGTACCACTGTGGTAACTCCTTGCTGGGAGCAGCTAAAAGAAGTAGAAAAACAACAACAATATTCACTCACAATTACATCCAAAAACCATGGATGTAATTGTGAGTATATATATATATATGTGTGTGTGTGTGTGTGTGTGTTTTAATTGCATTCTTAATAAAAATTATTAATTATTTAATTAAGAATAATTGAAACTTGGAAAAGCTTTACAAGAAGTGAAGTGAGGCTTGCATCAGTGTATTAATAGCCACCATCCTACTTAAGGAAGTGGGCTAAATACATGACAACATCAGAAGTGTCTTATCTGAGCTAATAAAGAAAAACAACTTAACTGTTCCTGAGTGGTTAAAAGTTCTCTTCTCAGATCATTTTTTAAATTTCATCTGGAAATCAAGGTCCCATGTCTTGAGGATGAGTGACGAGACAGAGTGGAAGTTGCCAGAAGTCCACTGTGAAGTTTCCACCAAAACAGACCTGAGGAGGAAATTCAGGTGCTATACCATCAGGCAAAAAAATTACAGCAAACATCAAAACACAAAGCAAAACTTAAAGCTGTGCAACAAGACAAATCGGTCTGCACTAGTTGATAGACACACTGTGATTATTATTACTACAAAACTTTATGTGTAAACCAAAAAAGTAATATGTCTTAGTACATACATGCTCTATACAAGTTTTACAAATATATTTTCTATGTCTTTTACAAACAGCTAATTACATTAACTATAGAGTGCAGAAATTATATGTGTTAAACTCTGTTTTTATACAGTCCAAAGGAAATTGTTTGATAATCTATTACACATGTATTCCTATTGCTCAAAAATACAAAACTGATCAAAATCAGATGTGTGTGCTTGCTTGTCTTAATATGTATCTTTGCATTTTTGCATGTAGGGGAGAGTTTGAGCTGTTTCTCTCTGGAACCACCTTATTGGGGCATTGACTTTTTTCTGATGATTTGTGCTGCATTGGTTTTTCTGTGGAATTGAGCCAGACAGGCTGAGGCATGGGTGAGCCTTGGGTGATGATGATTCTGTCACCAGTTTACTTATGTATATTTGGCGGTGATGTTTATATCACGGCTTATCTGTGTATATAAAATATATGGTTAGTTATTTTGGCGGCATTATGTGGTTTAGTGGTTAGCACTGTTGCCCTGCACCTCCAGAGTCTGGGTTTGATTCCCGCCTCAGGCTTTGTGCATGTTTTTGGGGTGCTCTGGTTTCCTGCAGATTGACATTCCCAAATATCCCGGAGTGTGTTAGTTACTGTGTATATGTATATATTCAGACGCCCATAACTCTGTAAACACCCGTGCAGGGTGTACCCAGCATAGTGCCATTAGTCTCCTGGGATAGGGTCCAGGCTCCCCGCAACCCTGTACACAGGATAAAGCTGTATAGACAATGGAGTTAGTGAGTTAGACTGTACTGTACTTGTATTCTTAACCCAGATTTCTTTCCAGTCGGCGGCGGTAATGCACCAGTAGGTGGTTTGCCCACCGCCACAACACATCAAGAAGAAGAAGAAGCCGGAGCCGAAGAAGAAGACGGCGGGATTCTAAGCGGGGGATAATAAGTTCTACTCGAGAGCAGGAGCTCAAACACGCTTCAACAGAAAATACACCCGTGTCTATGTCTTGATTCCTTTTTTTTTTTTTTTTTTTTGATATTCCCTGCAAATGGTCAAAATGAGTGTGCCATTAAGGTAGTGACTTTCTATATTTTCTAGCTAAGAAGCGGCTGATCTAGCTTTTCATTTATTTATTTGTTTATTTATTTCCTAGAGTGTTAGATTTAACAATACATGGCTAGTCTTCATGTTAGCTTTGGCGTCGATGCGCTCGTAAACGGCTATATATTTTAGGTTAGACGCTATTTCTGTCTGTCTGTCTGAAGATAAAATAATCCAACAGATGCTAATAAGGCCTTATCATGTCAAACAACGTATTTCTGAAAGCAAAGTTTCACCTGGTTAATATTGTTAAGTAAATTATTGGTAACTAAATGGATATTAAGTTTCCTTGTTGTCTTCAGGGCCGATCTGTCTGCTGAGAATAACAAGAAAAAGAGGAGAGAACTAACTGATGAACAGAAGGATGAGATTAGAGAAGCATTTGAACTCTTTGACACCGATAAGGATAAAGAAATAGACTATCACGAACTAAAGGTAACAGTTTAAAGACCTTATAACTGTAATGTTTGATTAAAAACACAAAAAAATAGACTGAACTCTAGTTATGTTCAGATTTGTAAACACTGTGTGAAACTGTATTATGGATGTGTGTAGGTGCATCCTGGTGCTGTGTATTAGGTAACATTTATCATTTACTTAGTGTGTGTTTAATTTAGGTCTTTTTTGTGCAATTACTCTGTAAGTCCTTGTTTTAATTAGACGTGACATAAAGTGTCTCATGGACAAGTCCGCCTTACTGTCCTTGAGGGGCTCCTAAAATTTGACTGCTTTTTTAAAAAGAATATTGACGTAATTCTGCTCTGCAGACATTTTTAATGGTGTCTCCTGGAATGGTTCGTGTTCTGTTTCCTCAACCATTTTTTTTTCTTTTTTTTATATGATGCCTCACTGACCACACAATCATAAAAATGCATATAATGTGCTTTAAACTAGACCATTAGACTCTCCACTCACACTCATCCTCTCTCTCTTCTCTCAAACTTGCTGGCTGACTTGATGTTTTTGACATTGTTTGTGCAGGTGGCAATGCGAGCCCTTGGTTTTGATGTGAAGAAAGCTGATGTTATGGCGATCTTAAAAGACTTTGGCCAAACAGGCACTGGAAAAATAACTTATGAAATTTTTAAAGAAGTTGGTAAGTAACTCACTTTACCATACTTAAATGTCATGCCACTAACATCTTGATGCCAGACTCCACAAATCCAGGGAAAAGAGTCAGTTTTGCTTAGGTGTTCTTACAAAACTAAGAACTGTCAGATGCATTTATGCGCATATATTTTCTCTTTTAGTCACTGACAGGATATTAGCTCGGGACCCAAAAGAAGTTGTTCTTAAGGCATTTAAGCTATTTGATGATGATGACTCGGGAAAGATCAGCCTGAAGAACCTGCGGCGTGTGGCCAGAGAGTTAGGAGAAGACATGAGTGATGATGAGCTGAGGGCTATGATTGATGAGTTTGATACTGATGGAGATGGAGAGAGTAAGTATATGAGATGGATTTCTCTTTTTTATTTATTTATTTTTTCCTTAGTGTAAAAAACTTTTTGAAGCTTCCCATGCATTTTAGTTTAGAATATTGAGCTCTAACTTTTCTTTAATCTTAAGCAGGCCAGGTTGTAATGTGTTTATTTTTTATTTTTTTATTGCTTGTTAAAAAAGTGAAGCACCAAATTAGAATTGACAATGTCCTTCTTAGTGCATTTCGACCTGCATCTTGTTTGGTGTGGACCTACTGAAAATTTCAATTGTGTACATTTATTTTATAACTAACAATCAATTATCATTTTAATATCAGTCAGTCAGTGTTTTGCAATAGTTTATAGAAAAATTATATTGGGTGCTTTTATCACCTTTATAGCTTGGTTTTTGGTGTTTGGCTTTTTGGCTCATAACTAATTTACTGAATACATGGTAGGAGCTAATATGATCTTTTTGCCAGCACTTAACAGCAGTACCATTCCAGAACATAATGTATACAAAATGCTTTCCAACATATAACTTACTGCACAACAAAATATATTTATTTATAGTCATGTCAAAATGTGCATTACAGACATTTCTGTACCTGTCCCAATTTACATTTTAAATGGGTATTAAAATAGTCATACTTTTATGATGACATAAACATCGGCAGGGTTTGACCTTTCTGTAATCTGATTAATATCTGCATGTTAATAATGGCACCATCAAATCAGTTAAATGTGCTTAAAAGCTTTTCATTAAAAGTATTTTCATTAAAACCAAACAAAATAACTAAACAGGAAATTGAAAGTCTAGTCATTGTACTGGTTGTACTGATTCTCTTTCCTAATTTCTTTTTCTTTTTTTCAGTTAGTCAAGAGGAGTTCCTCTCTATTATGACTGACGACTCCTGAGCTTTTTTAGTACGGTCAAATCTTACCAAGTATCCTGTAGCATATGGACAGAAGTCATGCCATGGCTTTAAGTTTGAAAAAGGCGCTTAAAAATCACTAGTGTTTACACCATGTAAAACTTTATTTGACTACTTGATCACTGTTTTAAGAGATGTTAGTGTTGTAGTACTAAGTGTTATAGATGTTAAATATTTGTGAGCATTAGGTACTGTAACTCCCACACACTGTCAGTTATTACCCATCAGTTAGTTACTGATGAACAATAACTTGAGGAATTAAATCTGGTATCATTTATATAGTTTGGTACATTTCTGTTGAAGTTAAATAACTATCCTGCATGTACGTATTTACTTGTACAACTTACAAAAGATTAATGTATATACAGCATTACAGAGTTTAATTGTTAATGTTTACATGTTTGCATCACTTATGTGAAAAATTACTAATTTGATGAATCAAATTAAATTAAATTAGCCACAACAGCTATGCTAATGCAGTAGAATCCCATCACTAAAAACTGATTATAAATACAAATTATAAAAGCTTGAAAAAGTAATTTAAGTCTGTTGCTCTAATGATTTTTTTTAAGTATAAATGATCCAGTAGGTGTATAGTATCCATCCATTTAAATGTTTGTTTTTTTTCCTGAGAGATCACTATGACTGTAGACATTTGGGAATCCTAAGTAATGAGGTGCCGTTTAAGTGCCAGGCTCCTGTCACAACTCTGTTTATTGTATTTTTTTGTTTTATCTGTCATAGAGTTTCAAATCTATTTTCTGATTTAGTCATTTTGTGTGCAGCTTAGTGTTTTTTGCGTTAATTTTTCATTTGTCACTAAACAATCACAGAATTCTGAAATCTGTTGTAAATCTGACCTTAAGTCCGATGAACTTCAAAGACAAAAAATGAAAAGAAAACCATTTTCAAAAACAAGAGTGTTTATATACCCCATAGTAGAGAGAAAAAATTTTGAGCATGTCAAAAACCAAACAGGATTTTAGAATGGTAGGATAATGTGCTTCCCTGAGACATGGCTACACGACATGGCAACTTGTAATAGTAGTAAAGCTGCCTTGCTACAATGACCATTGTTAAAAATAGAATTAAATTAAAAGGAAACAGTCATATGTTTGCTTCTGCTTGCCACTACAGTTAAACAGTGCGTCCATGGGTTCCAAACTTTGCCCATTGCAAAATGTCTGCAGTCACAGGTCAAACCTAATCCTAATATTTATGATTGTTAGTTTGATCAATTACTTTTAAGTCTGAGAAAATACATGGTCCTAATTTCACATTGATTAATGCTGAAAGTTAAAGCAGAAAGTCTATAGTTCATGCACACCCTAATTTTTCACTGCACGATCAGATTACTGGCCAATGTGCAATACAAGGGTAAACCCACTGTATTTACATACATAAAGGCTTGATTGTAGACTTTACTGATGATGTGCATATATCCTCCAGCATGTTCTTGACTTACCTAGGTGTTGTGAAGGTTTAGTTTTTTTTTAATAAAAGAATTTTGTGGTGATTCACTTAAGTTTTCTTCCATGACTTTTTTATTTATTTTTTGCCCTTGAACACACGTGTGTATTCTTTTCTTTAAAAATTGACCAAATATTTGATGTGGCCATTCCTACAGTGTCTCCTTTATTGTTTTATGTTTTGATTTTTTATTTGCCTTATTTACTCGCATTATGTGTTAATAAATCAGTTGGGTAATGACTGCAAAAATTGAGGAATTTGTAAAAGAAAAAAGGCTTTCTAAATGGTTAATGCATTTTTGTTAAATTATATCTTAAATACTTCCTTGTCCAAATATTTATGTAACTCGTAACCATGAACGATGAACAGCAAGCTGTAGCAACCTCGATTTTAACCTGTAAAAGTCAACTCATTGTTTTTAGAATGAAACACTTACCTATTCATACTTTCACATTGTTTTTTAAAATATTGTTTCTCACAATGTCTCTGAACAGCTACCTGCACATTATGCTTATAGTAAATAGCATGGAAAAGCTGCATAGAACACTGTGTGCAGATCTTGAAAAAATTAGGCATACAGTGGGCCAAAAAAGCATTTGATCAGCCACCAATTGTGCAAGTTCCCCCACTTAAAAAGATGAGAGAGGCCTGTAATTTTTATCATAGGTATACCTTAACTATGAGGGACTAAATAAGATTTTTTTTTCCCAGAAAATCACATTGCAGGATTTTTTTAAAGAATTTTTTTGCAAATTATGGTGGAAAATAAATATTTGGTCACCTACAAACAAGCAGGATTTCTGGCTCTCACATACCTGTAACTTCTTTTTTAAGAGGCTCCTCTGTCCTCCACCTGTTACCTGTATTAATAGCATCTGTTATCAGTATAAAAGACACCTGTTCACAACCTCAAACAGTCACACTCCAAACTCTATGGCCAAGACCAAAGAGCTGTCATAGGACACCAGAAATAAAATTGTAGACCTTCACCAGGCTGGGAACACTGAATCTGCAATAGATAAGCAGCCTGGTGTGAAGAAATCAACTGTAGGAGCAATTATTAGAAAATGGAAGACATACAAGACCACTGATAATTTTCCTCGAACTGGGGCCCCACGCAAAAGATCTCACCCCGTGGGGTAAAAAATCCCGGAACCACACGGGGGGACCTAGTGAATGACCTGCAGAGAGCTGGGACCGAAGTAACAAAGGCTGCCATCAGTAACACACTGCGCCGCCAGGGACTCAAATCCTGCAGTGCCAGACGTGTCCCCCTGCTTAAGCCAGTACATGTTTAGGCCCGTCTGAAGTTTGCTAATGAGCATTTGGATGATCCAGAAGAGTACTGGGAGAATGTCATATGGTCAGATGAAACAAAATGGCAAAAACTCATCATGTTTGGAGGAGAAAATGCTGAGTTGCATCCAAAGAACACCATACCTACTGTGAAGCATGGGGGTAGAAACATCATGCTCTAGAGCTGTTTTTCTGCAAAGGGATCAGGACGACTGATCTGAAGGAAAGAATAAATGGGGCCATGTATTGTGAGATTTTGAGCGAAAACCTCCATCAGCAAGGGCATTGAAGATGAAACTACGGTTGAGTCTTTCAGCATAACAATGATCCCAAACCTCCAGTCCAAAAACAGAACCTGTGAATGCCATGAGCTAAAGTAAAAATTTCAGCTTAAATACTGTAAATCGTATACTGAAGAAAAAAAAAATCTCATCAAATTCTTAATAATTTATTAGTTTGTTCAATTATCATAAAAAAATGCAACCCTAATTCTAATTGCCTTATTTATTTACAATTTCTTAAAAGTAAGGAAATAGTAATTATGTGCAACCAAAACAAATGAAGTTTCCTAAGATAAATATTCAAGTAATCCTTTTATTTATTAGAATCCTTCCATGATGATCTTAGAATTTTATTCAAAAAAACAGTGAATTCAGATTCAGCACTGAGAAAAACAAGTAGCAAAGGCACTCCTGCCCTCTTGTGGAATTAAAGAATGTCTTTGAGGGTCCCATAGTGACTGCTCTCCTGTAAGTTGTAATCAGCCTTTAATATCCAAAAATGACAGGATGGACAAACCATTTAAAAGATCAACAATCAGAACGTGTTTGGGACATTGTACACATCCCCAGACACTCACTGTCATATTAAGAGTCATTTATGAATGTTGATGAGTTGACATGCTTTACTGCATGCCATCCAGTTATTGCTGATATTCCTTCAAAATATGGTTTGCAATGACAAGTCTCTGAATTTCACTGGTTCCCTCGTAGATTTCAGTGATGCGGGCATCGCGGTAGTGTCTTTCAGCAGGCATGTCTGTTACGTAACCCATTCCTCCCAATACCTGAATGGCCTTCATATGGAAACAACACAATGATTAGACACTTACTTTTCCATTACCTATATCTACAGTAGTGTGGGCTTGTGTCATACCTGATGGGAAACAAATGTTGCTGCTTCAGATGCAGCCAGCTTGGCCATAGCAGCTTCCTGCAACAAAAAGGCAGATGGAGATGAGCATCTCATAATTTTTTATAGAAAGTAAAATGTGGAGGTAAAAACAAACATATGTAACAGGAAAAAGGACCAGCCTTGGAAAATGGTTTCTTTCCATCTCGTAACAGAGCAGCTCTCCAGGTGAGTAGACGAGCACTTTCTATAGCCACAGACATGTCGGCCAGCTTAAACTGGAAAAGATATTTCTGTTAGAATCCTGCCTAGTGTCGAGAATTCCTAACTGTAAGGTGATTTAATGAGCTCGCTGAATGAAGATTTACTTTTTGTGACTTACAATAGTATTAATTATATGACACCGGTAACAAAATACTTCATGTACATACTGTACACACTCACCATCCACTTTATTAGCAACACCTGTAAACCTGGACATTCATGCAGTTTTCTGTTCAGCCAATCATGTGGCATCAGTGCACTGCAGGTAAAGCGTGCTGAGCTGCTCCGTGACTTTGACCTGAAGACCTTAATTATATTGGTACCTGGAGGGCTGGCTTGAGTATTTCTGCTAATCTGCTGAACTTCTACAGTCTCTTTCTCTGTGATAGCACTGCGAGTGGAAATGTTTTGCTATTAAAAGAGGTCAAGGGAAAATAGTAAAATTAAGCTACCAGAAACGATAAAGTAACTCAAATTTATGAGTTTTCCGAGAAAGACCGATCACCTCATCTAATCTGGACAGACATCATACTTTTTTATTCTGATGTAAACAATAAGAAATACTCTCAACCTGTATGTGTTTGTTTGTTTGTTTGTTTATTCATCGTACTTTTGCAGATAAAGTAGCTGCAGGAATGTCTAGGTGTTCCTAAGAAAGTTGATGGTTAATAATCTTTCAGAGGTGGGTGGTATTAGATTGAACCCCTAAAAGCTTTCTGAAGACATATTTAGAAAGAAACTTATTTGTGTACTGCACCTGTATTGCTTGCAACTTTGCAATCGGTGCCCCAAAGGCTATCCTTTTCTGAGCATAATCAGCTGCACAGTCAATAGCCGCTTGTGCAATCCCAAGAGCCTGAGATGCTATACCAATGCGCCCACTGTCCAGAGTTTGCTGTTAAAAAAACAAACAAAAAAAACCCCATACATTACATATTTAATGAGCAGTTATACATGCAAAAATAACAAATTAAACACAGAAATCACATGATGGTACTCACGCTTCAGACACACTTATGAACCTAAGCACTATTAAATAAAATAAAAAAATACATGATTGTGTGGGGTTAATGTTAAATATATAAACGTGAGAATAATTTCTTTAAAGTCCACGAAACGTTTTAGGGCTTTTTCTCCCCCCATATGTAAAGGACATCAGAAGAGTCACTGGCACTCCATCAGAGACACTGTTTAACCTGGGGAACAAAATTATTTTATTGATATAATAATATCGATATAATAATTAAAAACTTCAACTGATCTATAAGTGCAGCAGAGGACTGGAGAGTCAACTGTTTATATTTGTCTTTACAGAACTCCAGTCGTATTATTTTATTAATTTAACAACTAAAATGGTAATTTAAAAGTGTGATAAAACAGAAAATATCCAGCAGAAATGACCTCAATTCAAGTATCCAATGGCTATTTTATGTATCTTGTAACTACAGGGGACCTAAATGTTATACAGGAATATGTGTTTGTTTTTGTGGGTTTTTTTTGGCCATCTTTTCATTCCTGTATCAGTGAAAACAAGTCATTTATTATTTGAATGTCTCTTGATTTTATGTTACTTTGTATGATGCTTGATAGCACACAGAAAACCTCCTTCCTTTATTCTGCACTTTTTGTCTCCCTAACGTAAAGCCAAGTAATCGTGTATACAGGCATGTGTTTGGGACTTAACTCTTTGTCTCTAAATATGTCCTGTACTTACAGTGAAACCTCGGATTACGAGCATAATTCGTTCCGGAAGCGGGCTTGTATTCCAAAACCAAATTTAATTTTCCCATAAGAAATAATGGAAACTCAAATTACTTGTTCCACAGCCCAAAAAAATAAATACTTTTTGTTTTTAAAAAAAGCATGGTACTTTTTTTTTAAAGTACAAATAAATCCAGACAGATAAGTGTTTCCGATTATGTGCGCAGGCACTCTGTGTGTGTGTGTGTGTGTGTGTGTGTGTGTGTGTGTGTGTGTGTGTGTGTGTGTGTGTGAAGCCCCTCCCGTCCCGAGAGAGAGTGTATGAACCGGCATGGTGTCAAATTACATGCACGCACACACATAAGAGAGGGGAGATGATTGCCCACAATTCCGCAGCACAAGAGAGCGAAAATCCGTTGGCTCAGTTGTGATCACGTGACACTCTGCGTCAAAACAAGAAGCGCATGCGTGATACATGATACGTAAATCAAGACAATGCTCGTTTTCCAAATCAAAATTTATTAAAAATCTTTGCTCATCTTGCGGAACACTTGTAAACCGCGTTACTCGTAATCCGAGGTTTCACTGTACAACAATTACTCATTAAATAACTGGTGTGAACCAAAAAGTGGACATTTTGTAAAAAGGTTAAAAATGCCTGTAAGTCTCACCATGGCAATCTTGAATCCCATTCCACGCTGGCCCAGTAAATTTCCCAATGGGACACGACAGTCTTCCAGAATTAAGTTTGCTGTGGATGAGGCTCGAATTCCAAGCTTATCCTCTTTCTTCCCAAGAGACAGGCCTGGGTGAGGCATAGGTACCAGGAAGGCACTGATTCCCTTAGAAAAACCAAAGAAAAAGTATATTCACTTTAAATTCACTTAAAATGTAAACCATGTAAATTACAGTTTATTTGCATTTAAAATAAACAGACTTGAAATTATTAAAACTTATTCACCACTGGTCACATCATTTTCTTTCACTGTATGACCCCTTTTTATACCATACTGTACCTAGTAGCATCTAACTGCTGTTCATCTACAGTAGTATACAGTCAAGGGAAAAAGTAAAGTACACCAAAATTTGCTCATGTAACAGGACAATGGTCCCAAGCACACGAACTGTGCGCAACACAAAAACCCTAAATATCAATGGAAATAACTACTGTAATGATGTAAAGAAGAGTAAGTAAATTTCACCAAAACGATATTGAAGTTTGATACCTGGAAAACATTTACTTCAAGTTATTGTGCTAAAATACTTCTTCATGTTACTGACTAATACAGTGTACTTTTTTTCAACATGATTTCTGAATGGGGAAAAAAGTAGTACCAATTGAAATCTATTGTTGACAGAGGAACACACATTTGGTATTTAAGGCTCTGATAAATAAAATCACAAATTGAGGAGGGTGTACTTCCTTTTCCCCCCCATGACCCAAACAGGTAAGGCACATAGTTACTGATTGGATGGTCAGGGGTACAAACCCCAGAAACACCAAGTTGCCACTGTTGAGCTCTTGAGTGAAGCCCTTAACCCTATCTGCTCTGGGGTGCTGTATTCTGTCTGAACCTGAGCTCTAACCCCAGCTTCCTCACTGGGATATATAAGGGGGAAAAAATTCACTGTGCTATAAAGTAAATTGGACAAATAATTACATTTTGATCTTAATTAATCCTTATTACAGGATTAGCTCCTCTTGATTGTACACTTCAACATGGAAAGTTATATGCTATTTCAGCTATCTGTACCCAAAATAAAGAATTTAAAAAATTGTGGCAAGGAAAAAAACGATACGACACAAAAGATAGTACCTTATGTTTTAAACTCTTATCTGTTGTGGCAAAGACAACTGCAGCAGAAGCATCCCAGCAGTTAGTAATCCAGGCCTTGGTGCCATTTAGTACCCATTCGTCTCCCTCTTGATGAGCCAGTGTGGAGGCAGCACCTGCATCACTCCCATTCCCTTTAAGAAGAAATACACTCATACAGCTCAAGACATTGTCAGGGATAGGGATAGGATGGTTTTATGAAATATATCATAATATAAAACGTGTTACATACAGTCAATATTATAGACACTGAAAAGTGGGATTTGAACTCTGGGATGGATATTTATGAATGCATAGCAGTCTTAAGTTATCTACTCAGTTTTTAATAGCAATACCATCAAGGTGTCTGAAAATACTTATCAATGATCATCAATGCAGAAAAAAATGATAAATGGAACAAGTGAGCACTACATGATACATAAATGACATTCTCTGTTAGGATGCTTTTTTAAGCATGAAAATGTGTAGTACCTGGCTCACTCAGTGCAAAGCAGCCTACTTTTTCTCCAGTGGTAAAGGGGGTTATCCATAGCTGCTTTTGCTCTTCTGTGCCAAACTTCAGAATAGGGCCCAGATACAAAGACTGAAATAGAATTAAAATTAAATGAAAACCTGTTGCCTTCTATGTAATTTCATACAATTAAACGAAAAATGCATGCATATATCACTGCTTACATTTCTTCACAAGTGTGATATATAGAAATAGTAGGTTAAAGTTCTGTTGCATTCAATAAAATTAAGCTCACTTTTGATATGGAAAAATGATATAATCACTAACAGTCTAGTCATCTGGGCTTTGGTGTGGATCATGTGCCAAACTGTGTGTCGATTGGACTGACTTGCTGTCCAGAAAGACCAAGAAAAAAAACACGTAATAGCATAGTCTTTATCTGATTTCTGCAAAAGAAATTGTGCTTGTGCACAGCATGGTGCACCATCTAAAATATTAGAGATTCATTTTAAATATTAGATTAAAACCAAGCTTAAATTTAAGCCCATTTTGAAATATGGTAGGGAAAATCGATCATAATTTAGCATATCACGCGAGATGCAGTGCTGTTGTGCTGGATTTCAGCACACCTCCAGGCAAGAGAGCACAGGCAACAACTATCCCTCCAGATCTGGACTGTGACTGATAGGGCTAGTGATTGACAGTTGGTGTAATTAACAGCACTGAAAGTAGTTTTAAATTCATACTGGTACTATGCAGCAAAATGTGAGAAAAATCAACCACGGAGAGGGTGGACGGTCCTGTAAATCTTCTCTGTTTCTCTTTATATTTCCACTTATTTTACTTTAGAATATCAGCCACATTAACTTCTGGGTTCCAGGGTTAAGTCCCAAACAGCATTAAATAGAAAGTCAGTCTGCTAAGGTGTACAATCACTTGTTCCACACACCAAGTAGTGCCCTAGACTAGGGTTTAGCGAGGGATGTGGGATTCTGCTCTGTGTTAGGAATTAATTAACAAAAAAAATTTTTTTACTCTTTAATATCAGTTTGCACTGTTTCCTATAGACAGTGCCGTCACCCATTAGGTGCAGCTTAGCGAGACTAGATACCCAGACATTGTTCTTAATAAATAGGGGTATGTGTTATGTGCATTTCTTTTTCTTATAAGCCTACAAGTTACATTAATTATAAACAAAATTTAATTTCATGGTTTTTTTTTCACTTGTCTACTGAAAATGTACCGAACCATGCCTTTTGTGGACTTTTCTATCCTAATAGACAGACACATCATTTGGAAAACATATTTTTGCATTCTGACATTAGACCAGTGGTTTACAATCTTTTGCAGGCTGACTTACATTGTTCACACTGACGATGACTCCAGTGGATGCACAGCCTCTGCTTATCTCTTCAACAGCCAGGCTATAGGCCAAATAATCCATTCCAGCTCCTCCTAGGTTCTCTGGTACCTCCATTGCCATCACACCCATTGTTCCAAGTTCCTGAATCTGCAAACCAAGTTATAACTGAAGCACACATTATAAGAACACCATGCAGAAATGTGACTTGATTTGCCGAGTCACCCCTTTATGATTTTTTACTATTTGTAAGCAGTTATAGGGAGAAAAAGGAAACAACTGTGCCATATGAATTATATACACCAAATTAGTCATAACATTAAAACCACTAGCCAAATGTCCTGGATCGCTTAAGGTACAGTATGCAGTGGCACTAAAACATTAGCAGCATATAATTTAATTCCTGTAAATGCATAGTGGGGCATCCATAGATAAGACCTTTTTTGTGTCCAGCACACTATGTAAACTGGCAATTAAACCATATAGGTGTCATCTGTAAAGTTTCTTTCGGACCAAAGCATAACATGATACATTATTTTGGATTTGTATAAGTCCTGGCTCACTTGGCATTCACACTGGCATTTTCATTGACAGGCTAATTAAAAGGCATAATCTTCTATCGCTCCCTGCCAGTCAAAACACTGCCTCTGCTACATCAGACAATACAGAGTCGACTAGTGTTCAGTCATCAAGTCAGGTCAGATATTGCTACTGTAGCAAAGCAGACTTGGTTCGTTTACATATCCTTGGTCTGTGACGCCTTCACATTCTAACCTAACCACACCAGTGTTGGTTCAAGCTGTCTCGGTTCGCTTGCTTGGTCCAAACATCCCAAGTGTGAACACACCCTTATTGTTCGTTAAAAAAAAAAAAAACACTCATTTCAAATATGGTGGCTGCAACTTCCTCCAAAAAAGTCGCAAAAGGGCCAATTTAAGATTTAAAACAATGCGACAAGTACAAATTACAAGGTGATGAGAAACAAGTGCCCTTGTGTGACATAATGTAGTCAAAAACATGGTCCTTCTACAGCAAGGATGGGATGAGGCTCATCAATTCGCCAACAGATGGAACAGCAAATAAGACTAGACTTTCTGGTCCAGATTAGCTCTGATGTGGAGTCGCCTGTCTGTTTAATGGCCATGGTTAACAACATTGCCAATATCACCACCCTACAGTAAGACTGGTGAATTAACAAATGAGTAAATGTTGAGATGAGCCTAACTATTGAGAAGTTTAGAATAAACATTTAGTACTAAATCAAGCTCATAAACACCTGAATATAAAAACTACTTATTAAAATCAGTTAAGAAACATAAACGTTATATTGTTTTTATCCAAGAAAACTGTAGCTCCATCGTTTAGGAATGACTGAAGAAGCATGACAAAAACACAACAAGAGTTCAAAGTGATAACTTTAATGCCCCACGTCAAAACTTACAGGACATAAACAATCTTATGTCTGAGTGCCAGGTACATCAGGACATCTTCAGAAGTCTTGTGCAGGATATTAGATCAGATCGGTTTTGGTGAAAAAAGGCGGAACACAATGTTAGGCAGGTGGATTAAACATTGCCGCTGATCAGTTTAAGTATATGCACTGGGTCCATTAATATTGAGGTGGTGAAAAAAAAGCTTTAGAACTTTTTTGCTTTATTTTAGACTCACTATGGTGGTGTAAAGAGAAGAACCTCTTTACACCACCATAGTGAATCTAAAATGAAGCAATCAAGGTTTCTAAAACAAATGTTGGGATTCCTTCCTTGAACTGCTTTGCCAGGCCTTTACCATAGTTGCCTTCAGTTGCTATTTGGTTGTGGGGTTTTCTAACTTCAGTCATCTTTAGTAAGTGAACAGTGTGCTCATATACAGTAGGTTGAGATTGGGTGACTGAGTCAGAAATTTAATTACGTTTTTTTTTTCTTTGCCCAACAGCTCTTGGGTTGTTTTCACTATGTTTCAGGTGTCATTATCCATCTGAATTGTCAAGTTACATCCAATCAGACCAAATGAGAGCAGCAAGTTTAACTCTATACACATAAAATCTATTCTGATACTTTTATCAACAGTCATATCAATAAACAGTGACTCACTTACACTTACATTTACAGCCACATATGCCTATGCCAAAACACTACCTACTGTAAACACACCCAGGCTGAAAACATCGGGTGGAAAACTGCTCTTCATTCAACTGTTCTCAAAGTCTATACCACAATCACACTGTAAATACTGTGGCTGTGTCCACATACTTATGGACCACGTAGCATTATATGACTATGTTGTAGAGTATACTTTCCTGACTGATGTGATATTTTGCTTACGACAAAGTTGTACTGCAGTTTTAGGTTGCTCACCTGCTTAGCTGGAAAAGAATGACTTTTGTCAAGTTGTGCAGCAATTGGGGCAAGCTCTTTAGCTGCGTAGTCCTGACACGTCTGCCTCAGAATTTGATGGTGTTCGGGTAGTTCTGCAATCTGAGAGAAGCAACGAGTGCCGCATCTCACAGCCCTGCTCAAAGCTGAAACACACACAAAAAATATATATTATGCAGTGATTTTTTTTAACTTACATAATATATTTCTCTCACAACAGAGAACAGAGCTTGAGGGGGGGAAAAACATAATGCAAAAAATTCTAATGAACACACTGCTAATTAAATACACATAAAATGACATATTGCATTGGTATAACAGCAACTACTGTACAAACTGTTAGAGCACTAATTTGTTTTCTGCATTTAAATAAATCAACAAAATGCTACAATGGGACGATGGTGTATGGTGCTTTATAATTATTATCAATTGATGATTCCCCATTTATATACCATGACATCTAATCAACAAGGCTGTGCACACTATTAACATGGTAATGTAATCATTTCGATCTCTAATTTTAAATTGTTTAATACAATTATGGCTTTGGATCAGTTAAAACACAGAGCCAGTACTTGGTTTAACCTATTACTGTACATTAACTATATTAAATCGCTGTTTTGAAAAGATAATATTGGAGTTATCAATAACTTATGTTTGTTCATAAAGTGCCATTGTCTGCTGTTACTATTGTACTGGAACTGTACATGGTCTAAAATGTTGTACAAACATTAAAGTTCACTGCGATATAAGAGAAAACCAGCCACTTAGGCCTGTAGCTGTAAAAGTGTTGTTAAAGTAGCTTTTTATGAGCTTTCCGTGCAAAGATAGAGCAAACAAAATACACCCCTTTGTGGAAACCCACACCTTAGTTTGATTTCACACATTTATCATCACGCCATATCTCAGGCCAATGAGTTAAAAATGTGTCTATTAGTTTACTCCCTCATATACCTAAATGAAAAAAAAAAGGCATGATTGACATTTGATATGTGGTTGATGTGTAAAGAGTATGTTAATAAGGTGTCATCAATGCATGGAGTAATTAATGACAAATTGTCTTTAAGAAATAATTAAAAAAAATAAAAATATATTAAAATAAAAAAAGTAAGCATATCAAAAAAAAATCTGCGTTTGACCTGCCTTGTCTACCTAAAAGTAGATTACAGTAAGTCAGTTTGAATAAGCAGTAGATATAACATTGAAGCGAGTGGTCACTTCTCAGCTACGTAATGTGTATGTGCTGATGTGTGATGCCTTAGATTTCTCCCTGAAATGTCACGTCCATCTTGTAATCCAAACAAATATTCAGAGGTAGATATTAAGGTAGATGATGAAGATGAGTTAGAGACAGATTTGGACTTGTTTTGTTTAATAGTAGCACAATACATCTAATAATTGCAATCAGTGTACTGTATCTGTAAAGAACAGGAATCTTTATAGAACTTTAAATTCATCATCAACATTTCCCAAAATCATACTAACAGCAGACTATAACTTGACTATACATTATGTAGGAGTGTAATGATACATCCTGCTGTGGATTTGACTTGATTTACCATACTGGCTTTAACATAAACCGTTGTGTTGTTTGGGCTAAAAACGTATTTAAATCAGTCAAATATAAAGGAAAAGGAAAGAGATGGAAAAGATTAAAGAGGACGTAGAGAGGAGAAGTCAAGCAATGGTATTTGAACAATCTTGTAAAGATAAATATATTGTATAACTCATACTGCAAGCCCAAGACTAGATTATACACCCCGATGCACTACCTCCACACACACACACACACACACACACACAGAAATCCTCTCACTTTTTTAACTGAGTGCATACACTTTGCAAAAAGATCAAATTTAGCTATAAAAGTTATAAAAACTTACAAGCTCATAAACAGTTTTGCTGGTTCACAACAAGCCTTATTGTGTCCAACTCATTAAACCAAACAAAATGCAAATAATAAGGATACTTTCAGTAATATGATTTAATTTATTTATAAGCTAATAGGGGTTTCATCAGTTGCATTATTTATAAAAATGATTTACTATAATCTTGGACTTGTGGATTTAAGGTGAAAAAACACACAGACTGCAACTGTGGCTCGAACTCACTAACAAAAGATAGCAGGATGCTAACAGCATGGAGTGTAAAAACAGCATAATCCAAATTTCAACATTGAATTATTTTGAATTTAATTTTCCACAGTGTCTCCATGATAGGTTGCAGAGGGCACATTCTTCATATCCTATGACTGGTGTGAACATGTGAAATAAACATCCTGATGTGAAGCTGCATGATAGTGTTCCTAATAAAGTGGACAGTATGTATACTTGCTGTATAATAGGTATACACTTTTGCAATCTTGCATGAGAAGTGAAGGTCAACCCAAGATTGTCAATAACGTTTTTATGTGAAATTTTAAATAATTTTTTTGTTAAAGTGTAAGCATAATATAAACATTGGCAATAAAAAAAAACCCTGTTCATGTTGAGGGCACAAAAAGTGGGTCAAAGGTCGTCTGTGCACTGCGCGTGATTCAACTGGGCAATGTCCAGAAATTCCCCCCAGCTGGTCAGAGCAGCTTTAATACAGTGAATCAGTGCACAAAGTAAAACAGAATTGACTTGATTAGACGTTATGTGCATGAGCAGTACTCAGTTTAGGTACTTCTCAGACCCTCACAGGCACCTAAAAGTGCTGTTTAACAGCCTGAAGACGGACACTGTGCCGGTGTTCTATTAATTCATCCTACCCTCCAGTGAATGCACATACTGTACTGTAGCAGAAATACATAATGTTTTGCTGCTTTAGCACCCGATCATAAATCCATGCTACTGCTCCCAGAGATATGTGGCTTCATATTTAATAATATTGAAGGGTTTTTTTTCTCTAATTGTTTTGTGTGTTATTGTAAATTTTATTCGCACAGATTTGATAGCAGTCAACTAGTAGATTAGTGGAGAACATTAACTCCACAAGTCCTATCAGTAACAAAGCTATAGTCACAAAGTGCTACCAGTATGTCAGGAAACGCTACCACCGATAACCTGCACTAGATATTTGCAGTGACATCATCAATCAAAACTAGAGCTACAGTAGGAGATACTGAGAAACTATATATATATATATATATATAACCATAACATCTGCACCATGTGGAGGAAATTCTGCCTGGGTAGGAAAAATGAGGGGAATGCTAAAATAAGAAATATAACAAGTTCTATATTATTTAATAATTACTCAATGCCACTTATTGGTTTGATTATTTTTGTGTTGGTCATGTAAATGGGCAGTAAACTAAACCCATGAAAGTTTTTTCCTAACCAAATATCTGAACACATGACGGGAGCGAGTCGCCCAGTTCATCAGGAATATTTAAAGATCGATTAAATTTTTGAGAAATTAAATATCTGCTCAGTTCCTCTCACTATTACAGATTTTGCCTATTACATGTTTCATTGTCACTTTCATCCTCGTTCTAGTACTACTATCTGCATTGTTGTCACTTTGCCACACATACATTTGCACATCAAGACTGTACTACAATTACTCATTATAATAATATAATGTTTTACTTATTAATTCACTTATTAGTTCTGACTATTTAATCTGTCATTAAAGGGATCCGGAAGGTACTGTGCATGATGCTTTACAATAACGGATGATATTAAACTAACCACATAAACAACTAAAACCAATCAGTCTAAAGGCAAGCGGGATGACAGTGAACGTGACAGAGAAACGTAGATTCTGTGAAACTCAAAAAATTTTTACTTACTGACCTTTCCGAGCCGTCAAAAGTGCTGCCATCTTAAATATGTTTCTTCGCCGCGGATATATTTCCACGCTTTTGGGAGCCTTGCACTGTCTCTGCCCCCTGGTGGACATACTATATTTATCACTTTAATTTGTATTGCGAAACCATGGAGGTAAAATAGCGGAAGCTGACATGACTTTATTTCGCTAAAGCCTTGCGGTCATATTAGTAAACTTATGCTCAACATTCTGTCATCACATTAATTTCTCCATATTAACTCTCTCTCTCTCTCTCTCTCTCTCTCTTCGGACAACCTGTTGCCCCACTTCTGGTTAAAGTTCTCATCACCTGGAGGACTCTAGCTTACTACTGAGAACAGCCCAGTACGACCTGCTAGGGTTGTGTGGTGACCGGCGACAGTTCCACTTTACTATGAAGATGGTCTTAGACTCTGTTAATGCAGGCAGCTCTTCTCTGAGGCCTTGTGACTGCAGTCACTGAATAGTTCAGGACTGAAATTTATACAAACAGTTTTGTTCCTGAGCCTCCAATAACAAGACTGAACTCCATATTAAAGACCTCTCCTTATACTGAACTTCAAGCCTCAAGTATGACTGCAAAACAATCCCTGCTATCCGTTAGCACCCAAATGAGGATAAGTTCCCTGTTGAGTTTTGTTCCTCCCAAAGTTTCCTCCTATTGCCATCTCTGGGAATTTCTCCTTGCCACCATAGCTCTTGGTTTGCTCAGCTGATAATTCTGAATTATACATATTATAACATTTCATACTCATTTCCATAAGTTTCTTTTGATTCTGTAAATCATCATTTAAACCGCTATATAAATAAAATGAAATAGAATTACATTATTTCTATGTGGTTTGCCATGTTCAGCTAAAGGCAGCTTAGGTCTGAGCATTTGGGGCATTAAGCTTAGCCCTGAATATGTTCATGTTGTGGTGAAAGTCTTTTATAGCCAAGCATCAGACAGACTTGGAGAGTCATAGTTCAGAACTTTACTTGCACTTATTGCCCTATGCCATCTTGGTATAAGCAGGGATAGTGCATCTCTCTCTCTCTCTCTCTCTCTCTCTGGTTTGTCAGTCGTGGCAAAACCTTTTAAGAAAACATATGCCATCCATGTGTATTAGTTGTCCATGTGATGTCACTAGCCTTATTATTTATCTGTCTGCAGAGTTGTGACGATTACATCAAATAAGTTGCATTACTTTTACTTTATGAAACTGGGGTATTAACCTCTGTACAAAAATGGCTAAAACTAGGGATTTTTCAAGTGAATTGTAAACTTCTGTGGCAAATTTCTCTGCATGATCATTAAGCAATCAAGCAGGTAGAGCGAGTGACACCTGAGTACTGCAGACGTTATCCTGCCTCTGCGCCCAGCCGGATCCAGCAGATTCTGAAGAATAAAGGACTTCATACTAAATATGTTTTGTCATGTAGCAATTTATTATTTGTTATTTATTATTATTATTATTATTATTATTATTATTATTATTATTAAGATATTATTCTTAATATCTTGATTGTCATTATTTAGAAATTTTAAGAATTTCATTGAGACCTTGAATTTCACTTTGGCCACTTATATATGCCGCTATATATATACACTACCGTTCAAAAGTTTTAGAACACTTTCTAACTCCATGATGGTTCCTGATTTTTATTTCTTTCCACATTTTAAAGGAATGGTTAAGGCGTCCAAAAAATGCATTAATCTCCTTTAAACAGGTGATATTGAGATGTGTCTGCTGTAAAGACTTCATAACGCCTCTAACCTGAGGTGCTGTTAATTGGTCATTTTTCAGCTGATAACTCTAAATGAACTTCTCGTCTGCAGCAGAGGTAGGTTTTGGTCTCGTCCTCCTGGGATGGTCTTCATGAGAGCCAGTTTTTATATGGTGCTTGACGGATTTTGCAAATGCACTTGACAATACTGTTTTTGCAAAAACTATTACAGAAAGGCTGACCTCTGTGTCTTAAAATAACAACTAACTGTTGTTTTTCTTGTTGTTATGTAATTACCTAATCCCATATGTGTTATTTTATAGTTTTGAAATTCCAAGTATTGTTGTAGAATGTAGAAAATAAATCACTAAACAAAAACAAAGACATTTGCAAGTGTTCTAAAACTTTTGAGCGGTAGTGTATATATATATACTGTATATATATATATATATATATATATATATATATATATATAAAAGATCCTTTGATTCATCAGTTTACTAATGCTGAACTTGAAACTAGAAAAAGAAAGAGGCACAAGAAAACTTGCCTTAGCCCCAATTTTTTTTCCTGGGTAGAACTACCGATGGCAAAAGGTATCCCAACAAAAATCTGCTAATACAATTTATTACAAGTGATATTGCTATATTTGGCTTATTGTGGTAATAGAAACAGTTACATTTATGACTCCAAATTTAATGATCTTGTGTGTTTGTGTGTGTATGCATGTAATGCCCCTATGATGCTTACTGAATGTAAATACTATTGTACCTAGACTTTTTGTTAAAATATTGATGATTTGTACATACCAGGTAATCAATCAAATCAAACCACAAATATCATACTATTTAAACAATATTTTACGTTTTCACCTTTCTGCTTGTACATTATATACTGTAACATACTTGCCACAACATTACTTCTGAATTGAATGGTTATTTCTTTCACAAATTGTAAAGTGGTGTGTTTATAGTATACCAATATGGCGCTAGGCTCTGTTCCCTGTGCGCAACCATCCCATTCCCTGTGCGCAAACATAGTAAGAGCATTTAAAAGAAAGAAAAAGAAAAGTAGGCATAGAAAGTACCTTTTTTAAAATGTTTATTATTTGCATGACAAGAAGTGAGTCAGATAAGTCTCATATAATTTATAATTTCTTGTATAATTTATATCTAGGGTTAGGGTTAGGGTTAGATATGAATTAAATCAGATCCAGGGCAAGAAGAGGGGATAAAAAGCACCATAAGAGCTATTTACTCCACAGAAGCTATAATTCAGTGTTTTGCAGCTGTCAGGGTGAAGCTACCACGCTGGTGAAATTGCATGTCCCTCACACGTCGAATAGACTGAATCTGAGGCTGGAAGGCACAAAACTCATTATAGTGTCTGTAGTCTCCACACTCGAAAAGATACTGGTAGCCTCTGTAGCCTGGGTACTGGTATCCCACCCAACTAAAATGAAAGACAGTAAGAATTCTCTATGTAAGGTATAACACATTACAGACCATACTGTTGTGTTGAGTTCACATCATGAGTTGTGATCTCATTAGTACATTGGAGCATGTACCAAACACATTCTTGTGAATGAGGTGTTACTGTAGACACAGTAATATGTTCAAACTATTGTGTCAAAATAAAAATATTGTTTATGATAAAGCCAAAACTAATAGCTAAATATATATCCGCATGGTGAACTTTCTTGGACTGGCTTTCCATTAGGGGTGAACTCTCCCACCTTTCACCTAGTGTTGCCAGGGTCCATCACTGCCCTGACTAGGATGAAATGGCTATTAATGATGAATAATACTCACGCTCCACCAGGAACTCTCACACTGCCCACTCGGTCACAGAAACCATGTGCCCACAGAGTGGGGACATCGTCCTCGTGGATCTCCATCTTGTTGCCCTGGAAATCAGACAGCTCGTACAAGCAGATCTTGTGCTCCTTGGGGTCCTGTGTGGCGGAGATATAAAGGGAGACATTTCTGATATGTAATACAAACATATACAACAGAGCCAAAAGTATGTAGTTTCTTGATTCTTAATTCATGAGTTTTTTTTTTTTACCTACCCATTGCTAATAAATACATTAAATCAGGCACATAGCCATGTCATTTCCATAGGCAAACACCAGCGATAGGAATGCCATCTATGCTACAAGTCAGTTTGTGGTAGCTTTAAAATTTTCTAAGGGAATGCCCTTTCTTGTTCCAGAATGACTGTTCCCCTTGTGCACAAAGTGAGGGACATGATGACCTGCTTTGACAGGTTTGGTGTGAAAGGGCTCAAGTGGCATGCACAGCCCTGTAACAACCCCACTGAACATAGTTGGGATGAATTGGAACACAGGTTGTATTACTCATGGTTTTGAAATGATATGTTTAACAAGTGTGATGGTAAAGTCTCCACATATTTTTGGCATGATAGAGTGCTTTGTGATTCATTGTGTGTGTAAATCTATTGTACTTACCATACGTACGGGCCTGAATGACATGAGACAGTCACTGCGGTAGCTGTTGGACCAGGTGTCCCAGCGAGGATACTCACCCTTCTCCAAAATAAACATCTCCCCGCGGAAGTTAGTCTGCTCAAAGGCAACGAAGCTAAACAGAGAGAGAAGAGCAGATGTGCCAGACTTGAAGAACATACACATACACAAGCGATATATCAAGATCAAGATTGAGAAGAGGAAGAAGAACAATCTAGGCACACATGGATGAGGATTTGAGGCTTTGTCTATCTATTTTATGTTTTCACCTACCTGTATAATTTTTCCAAAACCATACATTTTTTATACAATATTGATCTACATCTTTTATACAGATCTTTTATCTTTTATCTTCTGGCGAGAAACTTACGGGCCACACTCCACAATGATACTGCGTACTCTGTCAATTCCATGGTCACAAATGTTCATGCACTCATTATAAATCTCCATCATTCTGCCCTGGAAATTCTCCTGGTCAAACAGCATCATCTGTAGGACAAAATGTAATTCAAGTTTTCAGAAAGATTTCCCATCATGTATATAGATGATAAGAAAAAAAGTAAACTGAAATAAACATCTATATTTAAATAATTGTTGTAGGTTTCTTTTAAATGAGTACTTTTGTGTTTAAACGACAATGTTGCGATTTGCTATGTGCCATTATAACATGTTTCGTTGAAAGAGAAAGAAAACTTACTCTATATTTGCCCATTTCAGGCTCTCCAGTCTTGGTGGCCTTGCTAGATGCAGGAGGAGCAGGGGTTCCCTTATCCTTAGCATCAGCGCCCTGGCTGGAGGCAGACTTTGACTGAGACATGTTGCTGGGGTTTGAGAAGGTCTGGAAAAAAGTAGGTAACAAAA
Source organism: Clarias gariepinus (assembly GCF_024256425.1). NCBI lineage: Eukaryota > Metazoa > Chordata > Actinopteri > Siluriformes > Clariidae > Clarias > Clarias gariepinus. Next base: position 9,995,791 of record NC_071116.1, on the reverse strand, counting down.
TGGGACTTTGTGGTATAGTCGGCATAATGAAGGATGATGAATCCGTGTGAGGAACTGGGTAACTTTGATTGGTTGAAATGAGTAAATAGGATTTTGGATTCATGCAGTATTAAAAATGATATATTTAAATCTCTTAAAGTCATTTACTTTTGTGTCAGTGTTGTACGTGTTTGCATTTGTTGCCCTCTTACCTGCTCGAGTACAGCTGTACCGTGTAGTGGAGTTTTTCCTGTGCTGCTCCCTCCATCCAACACCCCACCTTTTATACCCTGGCAAGGGGAGTATAGAGGGGTTTTGAGTACAATAGAAACATCTCTGTCATCACAGTTTCTTACTTCTAAAGCCATGAGGTTATCCCATTGCCTAGAAAGCTCTCGCTGATTGTCTGTTTGCACTTTGGTGTCAATGGAAAACCCTGACTGTGTAAGTTGGTAGTGACTGCATTTGGATGTGAGGAATGTATAGACCAACAGTCAGGTCATGTTAATGCTACACCTTTGTTCTTTAGAATTTTACTTTGCCAGATTCTTGGATGTAATAAGAAGAATTTAAATGCCATGGAAATTAAAGACAAACTGCCCAGATTACTAATTATTAAATAAGTAAAAGGGTCAAACACATATATTAAGTTGTTTATGTGGATAAAACACACACACATACACACACACATAGCCTCGGGTACACACAAGGGTTCAGGAAAGGATAATACTGAAGATGATTTTTGAACTTTTTTTTTTTAAATCATTGCATTTAAAATGTTGATAGTTCATAAAATAATTTGTGGTAGATATGTACCTTGTTTAGAAACAAGGTTTCTGCTTCTAACGTGGTGATAGACACAAGTATACAAGATTTGATAAGAGTAAAAAAAAAAAATCTGTGCGCCAGTTATATTAAAACTTCTGTTGGTCGCTCTGTTTTATCAGCACTTTCCGTTCAAGGTTATTGTCTCCCCAGTCAATGCTGTACAGGTGTGAAGATTCACTTCTGATAAAGAAGTAAAGACAGTGGTAAAATTATGTCTTGCAGCTCTGCCTAAAACATGAGAGGAAATACAAAAGCTTATTGAAAGATGGACAAAGTTTATTGAAAAGCAAGGAGATAATGTCAAAAAATTATTTATTAGCCTTTCCTAAAAGGTAATTAAAATAAATTCTACAGCCAAATTGCAGATCCTCACCCACTCACCCACATACAGTATGTACAGTATGTATGTACAATATGTGTGTATCATTGTGTTGGAAGCAGGATATCGAGTCAAAATATTTGAATACACTTTCTAATTCAATGTTTTTTGTTTTGGGGATTCCAGAACTGTGAAGTAGCACATGTGGATTTAGGAAATTAGTACCAACAACAGTCAATTGGTATATTTAAAACACGAAGGTCAGCTGTTGTGGAATGATTCTTGCTAGAACAGTATTGTCAAGTGCATTTGCAAAACTAATCAAGCACCATGATGAAACTAGCTCTCATGAAGCCCATCCCGGGAAACCAAGACCAAAACGTACCTCTACTGCGGAAAAGTTTAGAGTTATCAGCCTCAAAAAACATCTATTTACAGCAAAATAGAGCCTTTATTAACGCTTTACAGAGCATAGGTAGCAGACACATTTCAATATCAACTGTGAAAGGAAATTGGTGCATATTTTGGGTGCCTTCAGCATTGTTTTTATACCTGTAGAAACCTGAGCGACTTTGACAAAGAGGCAGTTTGTGATAGCTAAAAGGGTCAGGGTAACTCCAAAATGCCAAGCCTTGTGGGATATTCCTGGTGTGTGGTGTTTAGAGCCTACCTACCAGCAACAGGGTAATGGGAACCCAAGGCTCATATAAGTGAAGGCTTGCTCATCTGGTCCAATCCTAAAGAAATAACTAAAAACTTTAATACTAGCAATGATAGAAAAGTTTCAGAACACACAGTGCATCACGGCTTCCTGCATATGGCGCTGAGGAGCCTCAGACTAGTCAATCCACCAATGTCGACCCCTGTCAACTTCCCAAATCAGTAGCACATGAGCATCAAAAATATACCATGGATCAATGGCCTGGTCTGGGGAAACGCTTTATTTTTATTTATGTGGATGGCTGGGTGCATGCGTCTCACTTGCCTGGAAAAGAGATGGCACCAGAATGCACTGTGAAAAGCAATCAACATGCTGGAGGCAGATTGATTGCTTTCCACAGTGTATCCTGATGCTATCTTTTGGAGGCTGTGTGATTTCCTGCTGGGAAACCTTGGGTTCTGGAATTCATTTAAATATTCCATTGACATACACCCCCTACCAAAACATTTTTGTAGGCCAAGACACTGCAAGACACGCTTTTTTGACAATGCTATCCCAAAGGCAGTGATCTTTTTCAACAGGATAATGTACACTGAAACACATTGCTCATTAATGGTTTGACAGGAACATGACAGTCAGTTCAAGATGTCTCAATTAAGATGTCCCAAATTCCAGAATCTCAATCTGATTAAGTATCTGTAGGATGTGCTGGCCAGGTCCGATACATGGAGGCTCCATGTTACAACTTACAGGACTTAAAGGATCTCCAGATACCACAATGTAGAGTCTATTCAAAGTCTGTCTCGTTGAGTCCATGAGGTTCTGAGCTGTTTTGGTGGTACAAGGGAAACCTACACAATATTAGGAAGTCGGTTTTAATGTTATGGCTGATTGATGTACAGCATCACATCTCATTATTAGGCCCATCCGCTCTAGTGGTACGACCAATATATACATTAGGTTGGCACTCAATATTTGTTGACTTTAACCTTTCATTTAAGTTTGTGTAGTTGTGTTCAATCTAAATTATAGCAGTAAATTGCAGTAAAAATGGTTGTCAACAAAAGTGATGTAAGGAACACAAATTCCATGGCAAAATACAAAACCAATTATTCATAAAATTGTTATTTATAAGCTTCTGCTCATTAACATGATCAAATGAAACAGGAGAAAGGAATGTTTTTGTTTGCTGTATTTTGAAAACCTTGTTGGCTCCTGCACATGTGTATTTTGTTCTATAGTTGACTTTTTGTTAGGATTTTAACTAGCTAATATTTGTCAGTTTTTTTTAAAAGAATGGCATTGGGCCAAGCTCTCTTGCAAAAGTTATACATGTAATAAACTGACTAGCCATATAGAAAATAAACAACTGTTTTCCATAAATGTAGCTCACAGTAGCTTTCATAACTGCTTACAAATCACCAAGAAGCACTTATAATTTTCTGTGTTCTCTGTACGTACATGTATATGTTTAAATGTAAGGACTTTATAAAAGGGTGTGCATGAGCACATGGGATTAGTCTGACAAAAGCTGTGGGTTACTGGGTTACTGACTGAAAGGTTGTGGGTTTGAGCTCCAGAACTGCCAAGTTGCCTCTGTTGAGCCCTTGAGCAAGGCCCATATACTTATCTGCTGCAGGGGTGTTGTATCCTGGCTGACTCTGTGCTCTGATAACTGAGATATATATATAAAAAATATTTCACTGTGCTGTAAGGTACATGGGACATAGTTTCCATGTACTCTTACAGTTAATACAATAGTTGAATCTCTTTTTTAATGCATGTTGAAATATTTTTCAAGCAGTTTTTTCTATTGTGTTTGCTTTTGTACCAAAATGATCCCAAAGTTATTTTCATTTCACATATAGTTATTATCATGCTGAACACATTGAACACTACTCTTTTAGTCTAAAAAGGAAAATGGCTCGATATCTGTGTAATTAGGCACGAAAGATGCATAACAGTATGAAAGCCTTCCAGTGACTTCTTATCACCCACACATTTTTTATTCTCACAGTGTGTACATTTATACTGTAGGAACAATTTAAATGATAGTGCTGGCTACAGAGCAAAGATGACATGCAAAAACACTACATCTTCACCTCCCTGTCCATGGAGCCTCCAGGCATAATGTAGCCCTTACACATCTGCCAATCTAGACTTATCCCTGCCTTTGTTAAGCAGCACAATGGCAACCAAGCCCACAGTTGCTGAGTTGAGGCTTTTGGCTCGGCCCCTTGCCAGGGGAGGCTTTAAAAGGATGGCGCTGTGTGCCAGGTTTCACTCTCAGATCAGGACGTCCTGAGCATAATTGAAGTGAGGTGAGTTCTTTTCTACTTTCTCCCCGAGCTCTCCTCCCCGGTACTTGTCTAACTCTCTGTTCAGACTAAGGAGCTAAATGTTAGGCAAGGCTGGTGCAAGAAGTGAGAATGTAGTATCTTCAGACTCCAATACTATCATCATATATTGCCTTCAGTCTTGTATTTATAGTTTGTTCATATTTAAACAATTCTGTTACGTTTTATGACCAAAAAGTTCTCTGATAACCCATGGCCTAGTTTATTTGGGCACTCTCCTGCAAATTTATATAATATGATTTTATGCTGTAAACACCATTTTTTAATCTGTGTTTTCTGTCATGTTTTACTCTAGTCTCATTTAAAATTTATTTGTTCTATTAAATGCCATATATTTCTGCTGCAGGCAAAATGAACCATCATTGCACCAAGTTTTCTGGCCACTGGAAGGTATGCTTATTGATGGGTCATAGATAATTTAAGTTTCCTTTGCCTAAATTAGCCATGATCATAACGAACATCTTCTCTTAAACTCCTGTCATTTAGATTGTTGTATATGATGAAGAGTGCTTCCAGGGTCGCCATCATGAGTTCACTTCGGAGTGTTGGAATGTCATGGATTTTGGCTTTGAGACCGTTCGCTCTCTGAGGATAGAAAGTGGAGCGTAAGTGCACACATTATCTTATCATAGGAAACTATGTTATACTTGTTTAGTGCTTACCTTGCATAACTCTCCATAGGTGGGTGGGCTATGAGCACCCCTCTTTTCAGGGCCAGCAGTTTGTGCTTGAGCGTGGTGAGTACCCTCAGTGTGATGCTTTTGGAGGAAGCAACTCTTACCATATTGAGAGGATGACCTCCTTCAGGCCAATCTCATGCACTGTAAGTGTCCAAAGCTTTTACAATTTAAAATTGCAGTCCTCTTATATACAGCATGTTAAGTTGCAATCTCAGGCAGTGAAGGAACTAGAAGAAACTCTAAAAGAGATCCTATGTGATACCTAGAGAGCTCATCACAAAAATGTATTCTTTCCAAAAAATGTAACAGAATCACAGGGAGAGCAGGATGACAATCTATGAGAGGGAGAACTACCTGGGCCGCAAGGGGGAGCTGAATGATGACTACCCCTCATTGCAGGCAATGGGCTGGTGCCACAATGAAGTAGGCTCCATGCGCATCCATTCCGGGGCGTAAGCATCAATTCAATTTCTAAAATATGGTTTTATATTTATCAACTAATAATGTTTTGCAGATTTCTATGATGAGTTTCTACTACGCCTTCATGTAATGGTTATGATATTAATTTCATTTTTTTGTGATAGATTTGTGTGTTATCAATACCCTGGCTACCGTGGATATCAGTACATTATGGAGTGTGACCGCCATGCAGGCGAGTACAAACATTTCAGGGAGTTTGGGTCTCATTGTCAGACTCCTCAGATCCAGTCCATCCGGCGCATCCAGCAGTAACCTGACCAATCTCTACCACCCTACCCCACAAACAAAGAATCTTTACTCTCCATTGATCTGTGCTGAAATAAAATGTCTTTCTTAGAGCTCAGACTATAAACCTTGGACTATTGTTTTCTGTCAAGTGCTCAAACATACCACAACATATAACGCTGCAGCCATATCCCCAAATACTGAAAGGTCAATTCTTTTTATTTTAATAAATTAAAGAATAAAAATAACATTAATGTTAATACAACCTCTTTTAATTATTTTTATTGTGTAAAAACATAATAAATCACCCGATTTTAGCAGGTCAGTAGTAGGCAAATAGAACCTCAGGTGAACAACAATATTTTTCACATACACATTTGTGGTTGCACCCTCAGGGTCCGGGTTTGATTCCCGGCCAGGCTCGATTCCCGTCTCTGTGTGCATAGAGTTTGCATGTTCTCCCCGTGCTTGGTGGGTTTCTTCCGGGTACTCCGGTTTCCTCCCACAGGCCAAATATATGCTGGTTAGGCTAATTGGCATTCCCAAATTGCCTGTACTGTGTGAATGAGTGTGTGTATTTGTGTGTGCGATGGATTGGCACCCTGTCCAGGGTGTACCCTGCCTCGTGTCCTAAGCCTCCTGGAATAGGTTTCAGGTCCCCACAACCCTGAATACAGAATAAAGCCGTATAGAAGATAAGTAAGTGATGAAAATGAGTCTAGAGTATAATAGTCCATCCATCATCCTTCCATCTAGGAACCTCTGAATGACCAATCTCTACTGTATGCCAGTTTCAACATGACTGTGTACAAGGGAGTCCTGACCTCAGCCTGATAGAACACCTTTGGAATGAATTAGAGCGGAGACTGCAAGCTACGCTTTCTTGTCAAACGTCAGTGTCTGACCTCACAAATGCATTTCTGGAAGAATGGCCAAAAATTTCCATAAACAAACTGTCACGTCTCTGGTGTCTGGGTTTACGTGGCATAAATGCAGAGGCAAGATGATGATTGAAAGATATTCTTTTTATTAGTTATCTCAAAGTCCAAACTGAAACAATACTCATTCGAGCACTTTAGCAAACTTTAATACACTCTCTGTTACGAAAAAAACAACCAAAATAACAGTAACAATAACAAATGCTAGACGCCTGACTAAAGGCCAGTCAGGCTATTTATAGTCATCTCCTTAATCACTTGCCTCGGTTCAGGTGCACTTTATCACCTGACCGAGGTGCATTCTGGGAAACGTAGTACAAATCAAACAACCTACAACCCAATAAACATACATTGGGCGTTTGGCTCCCTCTAGGGGTTTACCCTTATACAAACTCCTCAACCCAGAAGAGGTGAAGCTTTTATAGCTGCAAAGGGTGGGCCAACATCATATTCAACTCTATGAATTAAGAAGCGAATGTTACTCAAGTGTATATGCATGTGAAGGCAGGCAAGTAAATACTTTTGGCAATATAGCATATCTCTTTGTTACACACAAAAAACAAACATGACAAAAATGACAAAACCTTTTTGCCATTTTAAGGCACTGCCTTTCAAAATGATGTAAACACAACAGCTGAGCTTATCTGTTTTCAACAGAAATGGTGAAGCAAGATTGGAATGTTGCAGTCAGTGGAAGAGGAAGAGGCGGAAGTAAAAGTATTGTAGACGTGGAGAAGGACGTGGCCAAACAAGACAAGGATTGAATTTATCAAATTAAATCTGGGCAACTTTAGTCAACCATGTTGTTAACATTTCGACAGAAGAACAGAGGTGAGAAAATTTGAAACCAAATATTGTAAACCAGGTTTTAGCCAGTAAGTCATAATATAATTCATTCAAATACTGAATGACAACACCAGGTTCGATAATGTCTATCAGGTGTCTCTATCAGCATTGGGATTAATTCTCAAAAAGAGGATACTTTTTGCTTTTCAGAGGAATTTTGAGAAATATTTGTGCTATGAGTGTGTGAAGGTAAGTAATGTTAATAACAGTGTTGTGCACTGCACAGAAAACCATTATACATGTAAATTTATTCTCCAGTTGGGCAATATAGTATTAAACCATATTGTCATTTGTTTCAGAAAGACATGTAAATAGATACAAGAGTTCATCTTCAAAGATGAGGCTGACTTGAACTTCTTGAGAGCAAGAATGAAAGGAAGAAACATTATTGGCCGCAAAGCTATTTTGAATGCCCCGGGGAGTAACATCACAAATGAAACCCATATGGATGCAAAGCAGACTAGATACATAGGACAATGTATCTTTACACAGATTTGTTTTTATTACAAAATTGGTTCCCACATCATTCACTTTTTTTAGTTCAATATCTCCCATCATACTCTCCCTTCTTCCACCCCATTAAGGAGATTTATGATGCCATCAGTCGATTGATGACAGGTCTATCCAAGGATGGCTTTTAAAGCAATTTTTTAAAGCAATTTTAACATAATTTCATGAATTTTTTTTCTCTCGCTGTCTTGCTAGAAAAGATATAGTATGGGACATTGACGTATTATAGCCAGATCTAGCAAGGCAAAGGGAGGTTAGGTTTTATAAATTTATTTATTTACTAGAATTAGTACATTGTAGACAGGTAAAGAGTTTTTAGAAATAGTTAAACCTAAAAATAACCGAAGACTGACCAGAAGACTTAGCAGTTAGCCCGTGTAGTGTAGATGGTAAACCCACACGCGGAAGTAGCGCAAACAGGCAGGATAACCACGCAAATTATTATTAGAACTCTCTCACGGTAAGAGCAAGAGTTTACACAAATAAACCCACGTTCTAACAACACACACTCGGTCAAGAAGATTAACCCAAAAATAGTGAGTGCTCATGATTTGGCAGGTAAGCATCAGAACCAGCATGGGCAACTCAATGACTGAGCGATGTGATGCGCCATCTTGTCTCCTTTTATGCTTCCTGAGTCGCGACCGTACTACTTCCGGTTCCTAGTGCGTCGCGGAGCAAGTGCACATGACAGTACCTCCCTGTCCAGGACCTGCTCCCGACGGTCCTGGGGTGGAGGATAAGTGATGATGGTAATAAGCTTGTGATCGAAGATGAAACGGGCCGGGATCCAAGATCGGTCCTCGGGGCTGTAGCCCTCCCAATTAACCAGGTACTGGATGCCCCTGCCCTGAGGGCGTGAGTCGAGGATCCGGCATACCGTATAAGCGGGACCGCCATCGATGTTTCGGGGAGGAGGAGCAGGAGGGGTGGGTATAACCATAGGGGAGCTAGTGAAGGGTTTGAGCTGAGAAGTGTGGAATACCGTGTGGATCCACAGGCAGCTGGAGTTGGTAGGTGACAGGGTTTATCCGGAGGGTGATGCGATAGGGGCCGATGAATCGGGGTGAAAGTTTCCGTGATTTAGTGTGGAGGTGAAGATTTCTTGTAAATAGCCATACCTTGTCATCTACATTGTACAATCGTCCCGGAGAGTGTCGATCGCGTTGTTGGGTGGTGTAGCGAGTGTTGGATGGCCAGGTTTGCTTGGTTCCATAGCTGCCGACACCTGCGGACCAACTGTTGGGCTGATGGTACATCAACCTCCAGTTCTTGGTAATTGAACACCGAAGGTTGAAAACCGTGGCATACCTTAAATTGGCTCAGGTCCGTGGAGGACAAGACATGGAGGTTGTGGGAAAGTTCAGCCCAGATGAGGTAGCAGGGGTGGTATCCGGATGACAAACCGGATGACGGGCAGTGAACTGGGGCCCCCTGTCCGAGACTGTGTCCTTGGGGAACCCATGCAGATGGACTACATGCTCTAATATCAGTTCTGCTGTGTCTTTAGCTGATCGGAGTCCATCGAGGGCCACCAGGTGCATGGCCTTGGAGAATAGGTCTATGGTGTAAGGCCAGGGGTAGCTCAGTGGTTAAGGCATTGGACTACGGTTCGGAAGATCCCAGGTTCAAACCCCACAACCACCAAGTTGCCACTGTTGGGCCCTTGAGCAAGGCCCTTAACCCTCAACTGCTCAGATGTATAATGAGATAAAAATGTAAGTCGCTCTGGATAAGAGCGTCTGCCAAATGCCTAAATGTAAATGTGTTCTTTCCTGCGGAGACCGGCAGGCCCATGATAAAGTCGACAGCAATGCAACGAGGAACCGGGGGTGGTTGGAGTTCCCCTGGTGTCGGCTGGTTGGTGCCCTTGGCCCTGGCGCACACTGGGCAAGCCTGGACGAACTCGTTGACATCTCTCGTGATGGAAAGCCACCAGAAGTCGCGCTGGATGAACTGGAGGGTGCGCCAAGTGCCCGGATGTCCCTAGAGGAGGGATGAATGGCCCCACAGTAGAACCCCTGCTCTCATGCAGTTGGGCACGTAGAGTCGTCCAGACGGCACACCTGTCGGTAGAGTCGTCCAGACGGCTCGGTCTCTGCAGCCTGTGCTTGTCGAACCCTCATTTTCAAATCCCAATGGAGTGGTGCAATGATTTTGGAAGGTGGGAGGACAGCGCAGGGTCTGCCTGGGGGATGTCTTCCTCGTGTGGACGGGAGAGTGTCGTTTGCCTTGGTGTTTTTGGACCCTGGACGGTATGAAAGGTAGAAATTATCATTTTCACAGAACAGAGCCCACCGCGACTGCCTCGGGTTAAGTTGTTTTAGATTCCGGATGGTGATCAGGTTTTTGTGATTGGTCCAGATGATAAATCTAAAGCCCACTTTATGGCCAGCAGCTCGCAGTCCCCTACCCTGTATCGCTGCTGAGTGGGGTCGAATTTTTTGGAGAAGAAACGTGGGTGTAGTTTCTGATCTGGACCTCACTGGGAGAGAATGGCCCCGACGCCCACATCCGAGGCGTCTACCTCCACAACGAATGGTTTGCTTCCGTCTGGATGGAGAAGAATTGGGGCGGTGATGAAGCGATGACAGAGTTTATTGAAGGCAGAGATGGCAGCAGTGTTTAGGGTGAAATGATGAAATAAAGGACAGGTCAGGGCAGTTAAGGGAGCCGCAACTGTACTATAGTCCTGGATAAAGCGCAGATAGAAGTTCACAAACCCGAAGAACCATTGAAGTTGCTTAAGGGTCTTGGGTAGGGGCCAATGATGCACAAATTGGCCACACCCTGGGATGAGATGACAAAACCCAGGAACGTGGTGGAGCGTTCGTGAAAAGCGCAATTCTCCAACTTACAGTACAGCCGATGGGCGAGCAATCTCTTAAGGACCGCCCTGCTCGTTGACGGTTTGGGAGTAAATAAGAATGCCATCCAGATAAACGATTGCCCACCAGAGAACTTCGTTTATAAACTGCTGGAAGGCTGCGGGGGCATTACAGAGTCTGAAGGGAATGACCAAACTTTCATAATGTCCAGTAGGGGTGATGAAGGCGGTCTTCCACTTATCACCCTCTCTGATGCACACCAAGTTGTAGGTACTCTGGATGTCCAACTTAGTGAATATGGTGGCACCAGAGAGGCTGTCCAGGGCTGAGTTGGTAAGAAGCAATGGGTGTTTTGATGGTGATATTGTTGAGCTCCCGATAGATGACACTTGGGCAAAGTTCGCCGCCTTTCTTCTTCATAAAGAAGAACCCCGTGGCAGCAGGCGAGGAGGAGGTGGATTCCGCCATTGCAGAATCCGATTTTGGGTCCATGAGATAAGAGGGTCATGTTGAAGCAGCCAGGGGTGTCCGAGGATGATGGGTAGAGACAATATGGAGGTGAGGTGGAATCGGATCTGCTCTTGGTGTTGGTCGATGGTGAGGGTGACGGGTTGGGTCTGAGTGGTGATGGGACTGGATAAAAGAAGCCGACCATTCACAGATGTGATCTGAACGGGCTGAGATAATGCCTCTACTTTTACCCCCATTTTTTGGCATAAGAGAAGTCAATGAAGTTACCTGCGGCACCGGAGTCGATGAACACAGTACTTCTGACCTGTAAACTGGAGGCATACTTGGACCGTGAGATGGGAGATGTTGGTCGTGGTGGAGAAGAGTTGGAGGTGGATTTCTTACCGGGTGAGAACTGGGTGTTTCCCGGCCGGAGAAGGTGGATGGCTTGATGGTGCAAGCTCGTCTTTAATGCGGGAAGCGAGCCCCTCGGAGTAGGTCGTCTGGAGGGCGTAGTCTCCCCAGGTGGTTTGAACTGCAGGGGTGCGGAAGTCAGCAGTGTAGCGGCTCATGGATGTTGAATATTCAAAGGTGAGCTCCAACTGGCAGGTGAATTCGTTGTAGAAGTGTGCTGTATCCGAATCAGAACAAAGAACCACCGTGGCCCACGCAGCTACCTGCCCGGATAGCAACGGGACAAGAAGGGCGATGTGCAACCAGTCTGTGGAGTATCTGGTGGAATTAAACTCAAACACAAGATCCATTGCGGTTAGAAAAACACTACACTTCTCATCTCTGCCATCCCATTTATCTGGTAAAGCTAAATACACACCAGAAGAAGGGGGAGGTTGCGATGCCACAGCCGCTGCGACGGGTGGCAGGCTAACCAGAAGAGGAGCAGCCTTGCTGAGAGCTGCGTTCTCCCGCTGCAGCTCTGCCACCTCGCGGCGCAAAGCCTGGACACTACTACGGACAGTCACAATCTTGCCGTTCAGCTGCTCGATCAACTCTGCGTGCCTGTTAACCACATCGCAGAGGTGAGCGTAATTCGCTGGGTTCACTGCGTTGGGCTCAGTCATTCTGTTATGAGACAATGGAAGACGGAATAGAAGACTTAGCAGTTAGCCCGTGTAGCGTGGATGGTAAAACGAAATGCAAAAGTAGTGCGAACAGGCAGGATAACCATGCAAATTATTATTAGAACTTTCTCGTGGTGAGTGCAAGAGTTTACACATATAAACCCGCATTCTAACAACACATACTCGGTCAGGAAGATTAACCCAAAAATAGTGAGTACTCATGATTTGGCAGGTAAGCGTCAGAATCGGCATGGACAACTCAATGACTGAGCGATGTGTACGCCATCTTGTCTCCTTTTATGATTCTTGAGGTGCGACCGTACTACTTCCGGGTCCTTGTGCCGGTCAAGGAGCATGGAGGAAGTGCGCATGACACTGATATGCTTTAATGTAATTAGTGATATTATAATTTCAAGTTGTAGTCCTTACCTTGGAGTGCTGCAGATATGTCGATGTCGCATCACCATACTGCTTTTTATTAGCACCACAGTTTTGGAACATATGAGACAAACTGGTTTTAAACTTCATACAGAAAGAATAAACATACAATGTTCTGTTCATACACCTTTAAAGATTCAGTTTTCAAAAGTTACATACCTTTTTTAGGAGTAAGCCATACTGTGCTGCGTGTTTGTTTGTGTTATGGTTGTTCCACATACACTATGGATTTTACAGCAAACTATCAAACTGATTGGTTTATTTATCTTTATATTTTATAAAGATAAAATTTTATCTAAATTTAAAAGAAACTCTGAAAGAGTGAGGCAACTGCACTAAGAATATACCCAAGTTAATGACATTTTCCTGTACAGTATATAGATCACGTTGCAATATCGGTACTTAATTCCAATTTACTGTATCTTTGTCCTACTGTACGCTGCAGTATATGGACTGATATCCCTTTTTTTTATTTCTCTTTTAGAGAATCCCAAGTCTTGATGCTTGTGTAAGCTTGCACTTGTACATAGATTTTGAAGAGGCTGGCATCAGTGTAATCACTGCCAGAGAGCCATTGTCCATGCTTCCATGTTTCCATTTGGGTTATCTTTGTGTAATATGCAATTTATTTTTATTTGAATTATTTAAGTGTGTTTATAAAAAAATATAAATAATTTAAAAAGGGGCAAATACTTGTTTATAGCACCATACCATGATTTGAAGAAAAAAAATCATGGTTAGACAGCTTTTCAGTCCTTTTGCAGTGTGTTCCTCTCCTAATATTTTATATTTATATTAATACTATATGAATTGATATTAATTTCCGTTCTTCTGTAATTTTTGCATAAATTTGGCATTTTGTGCATACTTCTCCACAGTCAGACTGTGCTTGATTCTTGTTGAACAGTGCTGGTCTAAGAATGTTGTGTGTTAGTGTGTTATTGAGTCTTGGGTTTTCTGTGTCTTATAGTTCAGCATGGTGTTGTTACTAAATTTAAGATGTTTCCAAAGATTTTATATGTAATATACCCAGGAAACGCAGCGTTCAGTACACATACCCACACACGGATGCATCCAAACACAAACAACAAACTCAAGGCGACTTAGGCAGACAGTACAAATTCTACCCACTGAATGAACCCACACACGCTTTTACTGAAGTAGAAATTATTGATCTGCACACAGAATTATTTAATTGATATGAATATTCTAACCAGTGAGCAAAACCCAAGGTTAAAGCCTTTACTAAATGAGAAACTGTTAAAGTGTGCTTAGGATTTCTCCAGGTCATATGAAGCTTGGTAAAATATAATACCTGGATTTTAATATGGTTTTAATATAAAATCTTTATTAGAGCAGAACCTACAGTACTAAACTGGACATGGCTTTTTCAGGCGAAATAGCTTTTTGGAAAACCCCTTCCAGAGCGAGGATATTTAGAAACTCCACTTTCAATGTTGACGTGTGGTGACGTGTTGGCCTGCCTGGCTTTATGGTCAGGGTTATATTGCTGCCTGCTGGTTTGGAATGCTTTGAGGGCATATTTTTGTATTTTCATGTGGACAAAGATTTATTTATTTTTTTGGATCAGGGAGAGAAAAATGTTTTTTAAAATATCTATTTTAGTTTGTAGTAGGCCTAGAACAAATAGCATAAAATGGATCATGTATAGTTTAAGTAGATCATAAGAAAAAGTTTCTTTATCCTCATTTATTTCATTTAATTTCTTTAAATGATAATTTAGCTAAATGGAACAGCACAAACGGAGGCTCAGGTGCATATTTAAACAAGAGTAGAAGTACCCCAGTGTCTCTAGTTTGAGGAACAAAGGTCTCCTAGAACCGCAACTGGCAGCTTCATTGAATCATACCCACAAAAATACGACCTTAACATCATGCTGATTTCATGTTGCAAAAAATAACTGGCCAATAAAAGGACAATATTAATATAGGCCAAAGAAAACCGCCATTGGACAGGGAAAGTTGGTGGAGGAAAGGTAATGGTCTGAGTGTGTTTTGGTAGAACTGAAATCAGAGATAATCTGTATACGTACCTGTAACACCAGGCCATACCCTGTGATTTGTGCCAATCTCCTTCCACAATAGGACAGGAGACTAAAAAACAAACTAAAAAACTCAGGTCCAAAATATGCAAGGACTATTTAGAAACTATTTATCTATCAGCTGATATTCTATCTGTATTCGACTGGCTATGAGAGGAACAGCTTGACCTTATGGTTTGTATTAACTGCTCATTGTGCCAATATTACTTGTGGGACAGACTTCAATAAACATGGAATGAAATTTGCTCAGATTACCTCAACAAATTAACAGCTAGAAAGCCAAAGGTCTTCAAGGATGTAACTTCTGCAAAGGGAGGACTCTCTGGTGAAAGCAAATTTTAAGGACAGATTTTTATTTCAAGAAAAAATATTTTTCTAATCATGCCTATATATTGGCTACATTTTCTGTTTACAGCTTATTTGTACAGTATTTAAAGTATGAATTGCTTTAAAGACATTTTAATAAAGACTTATTAGTATTTACAATGGTAAATAAATGGTGGAGGTAAGCTTGTGACAGATTTAATAATTTAACCTTCAAATATTCAGTCCTTCTGTTAGCATGTGTCTGTCTGAGCAGGCATCCAGTTACTGTATCTTCTTGCAATGCACAGGAGAAAATGCTTCTCTCCGTGCCAGCAACCTATGACAGGGAAAGGCCATGACTCCCCGCGAAATCAACAGTGTTCAGGTGCTTGAGATAAATTGGTAAAAAAAAAAATATATATAGTAGCTTGACTGAGTGCAGTGCAGCACGCGCACAGATAAGAACACAGACTCATTCCCAACTTTCGTTAGCTAGCTAATTTAACTAAGTCACTGCATATTTTTTTAACCAGTCAACATCTACTGTATGATTTTAGCGAGCTACAACTGAAATGCGTTTCCGGACTATGAACAGAAGGAAACCATTAAGATTTGTTTTGGCATTTTTATAAGACTAAAGCCCTTAATCTGGCTAAGTGGGGAATTGACTTGGGATTTGTTTCTGAAAGTAATGTGCTCATTGCTTTTTTTTTCTCTCTTGCAGGCTGTTTCAGGGAGTTGGAGAGAATCCGCACTGTGTTCTGTCTCGACCAGACTGTAATTTTACTGTTGACTGTTCCTCTGTTTACTCGTACTGTTTCTGAGTTCATTTTGGCATTAAATCTGACATTAATGTTTCTTAATTTGACAAATATTTCTTTATTATACACACATGAAATTAGGAAGCTATTTTTGGATGTCAGAAATTTCTTTCACATTGCATAGTAAATTATTTGCAGTCTACTAGGTCTGTAACTTTATTTATTTTGTCACCATTGGCCAGACACATGTATGCTGTTAGGGATAAAGCCTCATGTCCTGTTTGTTGAAATATGGCCTCAGTGGCTGGTCTTGGTGAATGCTTTTGAATATCAAAAACAACAACAACGGTAATAATAATAAAAAACCCTTTTAACTTTGCAGATATTAGTGGGAATATCACTTGACCCAAATGTGGTTTGACCATTTGACATATTCATTAAATGCTTTCATTATTAAAACAATTAATTGTTTTCATTGTCTCCTATTTTACGGAAATAGCCAACAATAATTTGCACACACTCAAAAACATGGAAGAGGGAAGCACTTAAGTCCTCTGTCAAAATAAAGTTTTTAAAAGGTTATAGCCCCTCCCTTTAAAAAACACCGCTGTACACTTTAATATTTTGTCTGACCGTCTAAGGTTTTGATTGCTTGCAATATGGTGGTCGGTCCATGTTTGAAAATGATTACTTGTGCACCCAGAGCCACTCCTTCACAATTGGAGGACTGGAATATGACCTCAGGAAAAAGAAAATCCATTGATGTGATACCCTGGTCCTTCAGTACATTCAGACCTGACCAACTGCGACCCCAGATCATGACACTGTTGTTCGGACAATAAAGCATTTTTCTGATAACCCTCACTAAAATGTGTTTTTTTTATGGTCACACAGCTGTTGATTCCAAATCCTATGTGCTCTTGTTGCATTGTGCATGTGGAAATGCTGTGCACAAACATAGCTTGGCTTTCTACTGTTAATTTTTTTGTTTGGGCCCCTTAATCAAGTGTCTAAGTTATCTCTTTTCAGGGTCATTTAGGGTTTCTTAAAAACATTCTTAAGACCGAATGATGGTGTTAAAGCTTAAACTTGTTAAAAAGACTATGACACCATCTGTATATTTCTAGGAACTGTGGACGGCACGGTGGTACAGTGGTTAGCACTGTCGCCTTGCACCTCCAGGAGCTGGGTTCGATTCCCGGCCAGTCTCTGTGTGCATTGAGTTTGCATGTTCTCCCCGTGCTTGGTGGGTTTCCTCCGGGTACTCCGGTTTCCTCCCACAGTTCAAAGATATGCTGGTTAGGCTAATTGGTGTTCCCAAATTACCTGTAGTGTGTGAATGAAAGTGTGAGTGTATGTACTGTATGTGTGTTCGCCCTGCGATGGATTGTCACCCTGTCCAGGGTGTACCCTGCCCTGGGATAGGCTCCAGGTCCGCCTGACCCTGAATACAGAAAAAAAGTGGTATAGAAGATGAGTGAGTGAGTGAGAGTGAGTAAAGCCCACCCAGCAACATTAAAATTCAGATGGCACACTGATAAACCGTACCAACTTTTAGCTTGTTTGGATTTACAGTTCCTGAAAAAGAGCTATTTCTTTTAGCCTTGCCCTTGTAAATGACCACACACCAGTCACTGTACATGACCTTATAATCTTTTCCTGTATAGGCCCTTCAAGTTTAATCTGGATGTAAGCAAGCCTTTTAAAGTTACTTTGAGTAAATTATGATCAAAGGAAGAAGAAGAAGAAAATTTTGTGTAAGCATTGTGGGAAAAAGACAACACAACATCAACAGCATAATATTTGCTGGCTGTCACGTGTTATGTTGAAATTGACTCATAACAGCCTTTAAGTGCATCCTGTGGCAAGCTCAAAAAAGCTATGCATTAGCAAGTAAGTTCGAATAGGGAGGCTTTTTAACATTAGTTTCAATATATGTACACTTCTTCTTTATCTCACTATGTGACCCTGAATATTTCTTTCTCCATTATTGCTTGCCTTGAAATTCAGGCTGATGTCAGCAACTATGACAAAAGTGCTACTGTAGAAATGAAGGCGCCAGATACACGCCTTTTCTATCCACAGTTCTACAAACAGACCATCAGCCTTGTTCAGGGTGATATAAGGCTGCAATGCAGGGAAAAGAGAGGATATTAATTTTCCATTTCATATTTACATTCCATTCAGGTCATGTACTGTATAGTATCCTGTACAATATATACATATTATTTTGCCAAGGATGAACAGAGACTAAGTAAGTGTAGGTTAGTGTCTTTTCCTTTTAATTCATTCAGGAGAATCAGACTGAATTGACAGAATACAGCAGGAACTACAACATATGTCCTCAAATTTGAAGAAATAAAATTGATCCCCTTGTTAACTTTCGGAATGTGTTCTGTCAATGCTTTAATCGCAGTCATAAGTAATGACATACTTTTACAGTTTTTCAGTGTTTTTTTTTTTTTTTTTTACTACTTCAAGATTTTGCACTTCAGTAGAAAAAAAGCAAACATAAGAAAAGTATATTGCAAATGCAGGAATGATTTTAGAATCAGACCTTTTTTGGGGTGAGTGGGGGCTATTTTATTATTATTATTATTGCATTATTTTAATATATTTTGTTAAACACCAACATAAGTGTCGTGAGTTTTGTGACATTTTTTTTAAATGATTGAATACTTTAGTTACATGCAAAAGTATTTAACTATTTTAATGTTGTGTGTTGTTTGTAGAATGATCATTTACAGAATCCAATATCATGCATCAAATTTTGAGGAAATGCTTTCTACAAGTAAAGCCCATACAACTTGATCTTGATATTGACTTGAAAAGTGGTTTGTCCTTGTGTACATAACTGTGTGTTATTGTAATTAAGAGTTTTCCATTTGTTCAGCTACTCACAATGTATCTTTAAAGACAACCAGCACTGTGAAAGCTGATTAACATTAAATCAGAACCGAGCTTTGAATTTAAAAAAGTTATGGACACTACATAAAAGGGCATGAAATTGTATTCAGCAAATGTGTTTCTTTTTATCTGATCAAAGTATAAATGTGAATACATAAAGCAAATGAAGCATGAATCTGGAAATAAAAAGCATTAGATTTTATGAAAATGGTGTTAAATGATTCTACTTGAAAATTTACTTTTTTTTTTTTTTTTTTTTTTTACACCTAAGGGAAACACTTTTAACCCGAATAACATGTTTTGGCCATAGACTCCTGCGTGGATGCTAAATAACACCATGCACTTCTGCGAATCAACCATCAGAGGGGGCTATGCAACCAAAATCCACAATACCCACTGGGCAAAGGTGGAGGCTGTAGGTTTTAAACACTATATTTTCAAACATACATACACACGCTGTAATAACAGAAATTGGCCGTAAAACCGAATTCATCACAACTAAGTGAAAAAGAATCAGTTTAGAAACAGTAAATTGGTTTTGCTCTTGATACACTTTAGTTGTATTTAGACTCGTGTAGATCTCAATAAAATATTGTGTATTCAAAAATGTAACTTGCTTTAAGCGTGTGATCTGAGGCACAGCTAGTCGTTTCTGTTAGGAGACTCTATGTGCGAATCGGAAGTTAAACTCCCGCCTCCTGTGCGCGGATCCAGTTCGTGTTTTGCGGCGCGTTCACACTAAGAGGAAGTGCAGCTCCTGAACAGCTTCTGCTGCAGCACGAGAAAATCTACTTCACAGCGAGCTGTGCTTGGTCGGATAACCGAGCATATAGATTTTCGTCAAGTACTTGTCTAGTTTGCTCGGAACGAAGATATATAAGGGCATCTTTTTAAATAGTAACTCCGTGTGTTTAAAGGGTTTGAGATTGGAGGGATTTTGAGGATTATGCTGGACGACCGTGAAGAGTTTGAAGCGTTTTTCAGCAACTCAAACGCGGATGCGTTGCGCTAACAGCTCAGTTGGAGACTTCAAGATGAGAAGCAATAATAACACCAAGAGTTTTTTCCCTTTCTACTAAAAGCTGGATGTTTTTCAGAGTTTGTGGTTTTATTAATTGAGATTTTGGTCTTGAAGCAGGCTAACGACGTCGACATGAGGGTTTAGTTTAGCTAACTGTCTAGCGAGCTAAGTGGCGGTTATCGTTTTTTTGGATAGCCTGCTAAGTAAGTTAGCCATAAAAATGAAGTTCCGCAACAGTTAGCTTTGTGGTTTGCAAAAGGTTTGTTTGTTAAAGTCGATATCATTTCTTTATTTCGTTTTTATCCGTTGTAGCTCTGTATATCACATACTGACACCCAACCAATTCGGAAGTAAACGGGAGCTCTTAGAAGTGAGATTTAGTCGCGTTAACAGTTAGTTAGATTTGCAGAGAAAGCTAACATCGAAGCTAATTTCCTTTCGAGCGCCCCCTCATCCTTCACCAGGTAGTCACTCGTAAAGCAATAACACAAAAACAGTTCTTTTCCCGCTGTGTAGCGCTCTGTCAAAATACAGTACATTTGGTATACAGTTTGTTACTCAAATTAGTGATTTGCACAAGGGCGAGGATGGTGTAGTTGTAAAAGGTTAGCTTTTGACACTGATATTGTGATTTTAAATTTGCTTGACACTCTTTAAGATTAATCTGTATTGTGAATATAGAACTATACATTTAGTAGTTGGATGTGACTACTGAACCTTTTTCTGTTGGCAAGTTTAACATGGAGGAGCGATAGATGTTTGTGATTGTGTTGATGGAGCTGCTGTCTGTAAGGAAATATAGTTAAACCCTCAAAAGTGTCAGTGATAAATATCTAGATAAACAGCCAGCCCACACGCCTGTATGGCTAGCTTTCACAGGCGGATATAGTAAGCTAGCGTGTTAACTAGCTCGTCGATAGCCATTATTTTATCTTGTCAACAAGCTCTGGTCGGTAAACCCGCGGTTAGAAATCGACCATTTCGGTTCGCCTTCTCCGGAGAGGGAGTGTGAGAGAGAAGCGTGTTAAGTAAGCCTGGCGTTCAGCTGAATTTTTTTTGTTGTTGTTGATAAAGTCGAAATTTAAAGAAAACAGCGTTAGCTAGCTCACAGTCGGCGCCCGTTTTTATGAATTCTTAAAATTTAATCTGGTTTATTGTGCCGTTTCTTTGTATATACACACATTACGGGTCTTATCGTTGTTATTGTTTTAAAGTCTGCGTTATTTTACGCATTCTGTATGTCTTTAATTTTTTTTTAACGCGAGGCGCACGTTATAGAGCGTTGCATGCTTTACGACTTGCTTATCCGGGCTAGCTGGATTAGCCAGCTAACAGTATTTTGATGTGTGAATTTACGTTTGGCTCGATTCTGACAGGCACAACCAGCAGGTGGGTTTTCGCAATACGCTCATTGCGAGGGGTGGGGGGCCGACAGGGAAAAAACTGAATAAAATTATTATTGTACTATCTGGGTAGAATTGGATTGATTGCACTTGCGTTCACGGTGCAGTTTTTTTTTTTTTTTTTTTTTTACACAATTAGAAGGCCACCGCAACTCCTGCACGCAGTAGAGACTCCCTTTCCTCTCTTCGCATGAATCTTGTGTTATTTGTTAGTATGACTGTTTTTTGAGGATCGGTGCATCGGAGGAACGGAAGAACACGGACGAGCTTGATCGATGCTCGCCCGGGACTCTCGCACTACTATCGTACTGCTGGTTTTGTCCTGATCACCCCGCTGTCTTTGGCGATTTCTTTGTCCCTGTAACATTCCCGCGGCTGTTTCTACATCGATTCGATTGAGCCACGGTTGAAGATGGCGGACCTAGAGGCAGTTCTCGCCGATGTCAGCTATTTGATGGCGATGGAGAAGAGCAAGTCGACTCCAGCGGCCCGAGCAAGCAAGAAAATCATTCTCCCGGAACCCAGGTAAGGGAGACCAAGTAGACATTTACGCACAGTGACTAGTCTACTTCTGTTTTTCCTACTTTTTCGCTGTTTCACTATAGGCTCTGACATGTCAGATGGCATCGTTAATCTCAGGATCACACTACAATAAGCAGATCATTCAACCTGTTACGTTACAATTAGGCTGTTACTGCATGTATACGTATATTAAGGAGAAGAGAGAAAGCCTAAGGCAGCTTATAAACCATTATTTCTCTCTCGCTCTCTCTCTCTCTCTCTCTCTCTCTCTCTTTAATAAGTCAGTTTTTGTGCTCACTCATCCACATGTCATGTCATTTTTGGCCCAGTGGTTCATGGTGCTTGTGAACAGTCCTGTTATTTTCCCAGTAGTTTTTATACATCACTTGTAGATTAAAACCTTACCCTAGGGTGTAGTCCATATTTAGTTAATTCATTAATATTGCCATTCAAATCAGTCTATAATGCTACGCTAATTCTAATTTACCCATGACACAAATTGATGTGGTTAAAGTACAAATCCTCTTTTTGTATCCTCTTTTTTTTTTTTTTTTTTTTTTTTTAAAAGAAAAGTTTCAAAACATCCCAGAAAACCTTTATTGTTGTCATACATCCAGATGTACAGCATGAAAATTTGTGCATCTCAGCTTGGAGGGGTGGCGGCACGGTGGTGTAGTGGTTAGCACTGTCGCCTTGCACCTCCAGGGTCCGTGTTCGATTCCCATCTCTGTGCATGGAGTTTGTATGTTCTCCCTGTGCTTGGTGGGTTTCCTCTGGGTACTCTGGTTTTCTCCCACAGTCCAAAGACATGTAGATTACATTCTCAAAGTGCCTGTACTGTGTGAATGTGTGTGAGTGTGTGCCTCGTGACCTAAGCCTCCTGGGATAGGCTTCAGGTCCCCGCGACCCTGAATACAGGATAAAGAGGTATAGAAGATGAGTGAGTGAGAGTGGGCTTGGAGGGGGGGAAAGTTGAATACTGTGCATCCGTAATACACAGTAATGAACAGAATGAACCAGTGTCTCACTCTGGGGCCCAACAGTTTTGACTTTGCAGTATTAGGATTTTAAACCTTAAATGACTAATTTATAGCCCACGTCTATGATCACTAATCTACCTCTACCCATGCATCAATAATTTATTAATTTTACAGTTGCTTGTAAGTCCATTGAAGCGAACATAAGAACAACATTTCTGTCAAAACTGGCGTGCCCTTAAAAGGAAGTGGTTAAAATTTCACACAGACTGAATAGTACGGTTGAGAATCATTTAGGTACAAATGCTAAAGGGCAGTTGATTTTTTTTATTTATTTTTAGATTTAGAAGTCGTCTGATGTGTTTTTAGTAGCTAAAAAATTTTTACTAAAGTACTAAACTTGTATTAAATTAATTTAAACGCCTTAATGTAAAAGTCACAATTTCTATTTGAACCGGGTTTTGGCAATTTAAAAAATGTGCTAGTGACTTTCTGTAAAGTAGAGAAGAAATTACAGAGCACAAAATCTGTACAGGTAGAGCTTTACTCCATATAGTTTGACCTCACCAGAGCGAACATCTAGATGAAGCTCATGGCTCTTATCTGACATCTCATGATGCATGCTATGGGGTTTGCCAAAATAATTATGCTATTTAGATTAATGCTTTTTACACAGGTACTCTAAGCTTTAGCTCAATCAACAGACATGGGCATTTGTTAATTTCCTACCCTTGTCTATACAGTTTTTTGATTTGAAGAGGGAAGTATTCAGTGCTTCTCATAAGTAGTTGCTACTTACATGCATGGAGGCATCCATGGTTTTCTTTTTAACCCCCTTTTATTTTCGGTGGTACAAAATTATTTCAGTTTGATCTCAGAGTTTTCACTTCCGAGGTAAGTTCCCAATCATAATAATGAATAACCTGTTTAATTGTTAAATATATTACTTTAAGTACTGATGTGTATATTTGAGAGGTTTGCATAATGTTAAACAATATTATGTGTCGTCTATATAACAATATATGTTGTTGTACTTTCAACAAAATGTCATACATGAGTGTTGAGAGCCTGGGGCCAGGGGTAGCTCAGTGGTTAAGGCATTGGACTACGGTTCGGAAAATCCCAGGTTCAAACCCCACAACCACCAAGTTGCCACTGTTGGGCCCTTGAGCAAGGCCCTTAACCCTCAACTGCTCAGATGTATAATGAGATAAAAATGTAAGTCGCTCTGGATAAGAGCGTCTGCCAAATGCCTAAATGTAAATGTTGAGAGTAAAAGAGTTTCGGCGTGCATCGCAGGGCATGATGCTGACATCAACAAATCATATTCACAACTAAGCGCAATTTAGCATAGCCAGAAAACCTACCTGTGGGGAAATACAGCAAGGATCCTGAAAACTACTACAAACTTTACATAAATTTTCAACTGTTTGTATGATACCTGACGTTACCATGCAGCCTTTTGCGATTTTAAATTTAAAATCACAGTATGGACCTGTGCAATTATTTAATTGCAGAAATCTGTCGTCTTTAAATTTTTTGTTTACAGGTTATATATGCGTAGTCAGGAATTTTAGTTTGTCAATAATTTAAATCTTTATTTTTAAAACACAACCCTCCCCCCAAACGTACTCAGAATGTACAGAATTTGTGCTATTATTTGGCGTTAGCCTAGGTAAATACATCAGAATTTTTTTTTCGTTATATAATGTTTATATAATGTTTACTACAGTTTAAATTATTGCAGTATATCAATAATCTTTTTTAAATTTATTTATTTTTTAAATCAAATTGTTCAGTTCTATCAGAAATGTTCAGTGTCAAAGTTTGTCATTGGGTGGACAGTGTTAGCAAACAAACCAAATTTATTCACACTTTGGACGTAGTGTTAACCTGTTGTTC
This sequence comes from Clarias gariepinus, assembly GCF_024256425.1. NCBI lineage: Eukaryota > Metazoa > Chordata > Actinopteri > Siluriformes > Clariidae > Clarias > Clarias gariepinus. Next base: position 9,971,312 of record NC_071116.1, on the reverse strand, counting down.
ATTGAGTCTAATGTTAGCTTGCATATTGGTTAAACAACCGCACTCTGGAATAATGTTACTGGCATTAGGGCTCTAAAACAGCGTAGTAAATCTTTAATTTTTTAAAATAGTTTTTTTATTGGACATCCGGTGCACATCAATAAAAAAATATTGAAATTAATGTAATATTTTTACACATCAAGTAGAAAAAAAGAATTATGAAATGGCATAGTGCTGAGGAATAGCATAAGGAATAATCTACAACCATAAAACAAACCACAATTTGTACTTTGTTGTTGCTGTTTGAGCTTTTATGACTGCCTGAATATCACTGAGGCATAGACTTTACTAATCAAGCTGGTTCCATCTTTGTTGAACAGCAGTTGACAGATCAGCTTTGTGGGATTGAGACTTGTCATGGACCATTGTGTAAACAGATTGTGATCTGGACTCATTGGTCAGCATGTTCATCTTTTTTCTTTCTTTTCAGGAAAGCCAAATAAAGTTATCACACTGTTGTTCTCGGTGGCAAGATGCATGACATTGCTGGAAAATATTTTTATTCCAGATCTGTTTTTTTTTATTTTAATTTTTTTTGATGGAATAAAGTAAGTCCAAAATGCCAATGTACACCTGTGTGACACTGGTGTAATGACTACCATCCCTCCTGGTCCTTTACCTGACATGCAATCTAAATTTGATTGCTAGAACAAAAAACTTTTATCCTTATATGTTTTTAAAGTTCATCTCCTTGGCCATCACATATTCGTAATTCATTACTAAATATCACTTTCATCCAATCATCCACTTATCATGATTGGCTGGCTCTTGCCCACTGTAAAAAAAAAAAAAAAAAAAAAAAAAAAGCTTAAAGTGTTGATTTTGGTATGGCTCTTGTATATGTAAATCACATGTAATTCCTGGTTTTCAACCCAGGAGACTTGGGGCACAAGGCAGAATGCACTCTTTATGGAGTGCCACTCTCACACGCACTCACACACTATCACTATTTGATAATGATTACCGAATACTGAGTCAATGACCTGAGAACTTTCGCTGGTCAACTCAGTCTCCATACCAGTGGTATCTAATGTGGAGGACACAGGATTTGAATGGGCATGAAGTGAGGGGGGGGAAAAGCCGTAACTTTGACTAGCTAGCCAGCTAAACTAGCTCATGCCTATCAGGTATCATAGCGCTGGGCATGTATTCACTATGTAGAGAGAGGATCATGTGTTAGCACACTAGGGCTATGTTCAGTAACAAGAACAAATGTGAAACGGTTGTGTGTGTAAGATGGTTGAAATGACTTATGTTTACGAATGCTGTCATTATTGAATGCAGCCTTGCTGTACCATCACATGCTTGCCAGTACTCATGTGCAGACAGGTATACGCAGCAGAGGAGATGGTCTATGAGAGGATTAAGGGTTGCTGCATTTGTTTTTTAAAAGGGGTGTTCCCACTGGCAACTGTCTGGATAACACTATTCACAAAATAAAAACGTGTGTTGTTGACCATTTCTGTCACCGACTGAAGTCATGCTCCTGATGAGATTGTAGTCCTGCAAATGTGGTTGCGTGTCTAAGAGGAGGGCCCTGAGAAAATCAATACAGTGGAACCTCGGATTACGAGTAACACGGTTTACGAGTATGAAAAGCGAGCATTGTCTTGCTTTACGAGCACCAAGTATCATGTATCACGCATGCGCTTCTGGTTTTGATGCCGAGAGTCACGTGATCACAACTGAGCCAATGGTTTTTCTCTCTCTTGCGCTGCGGAATTGTAGGTGATCTCTGCTGGGTCTTAGTGCCTGTCTCTTACTGGTTTAGTCAACATCCGTGCACGCATGTATTGTTTACTATAACACTGTGACCACATCTGTGTGTAAAACATACCTGTCATTTTTCACTTTACCTTTGAAAACAATCGTGACAGAGCAGAGCTTCTGTGTAAGGCAGAGTGTGTGTGTGTTTGGGAAGCGCAATTTGTGCTCACTCACTCTTGCCTTTACAGCCCCTCCTCCTCTCGGCTTTGCACACACATACAGACGCACACTCTCTGCCTTACAAAGAAACTCAGCTCTGTCGCGATTCTTTTCAAAGCTAACGAGCAGGAAAATTTTTTTTTCTTTTTTTTTTACTTTACAGCAGTGATTCCGTTAATATACGCGAATGTGACTAGCAATGTTTTTTGCTAATGTTTCCAATAAAACAGTCTCTCTGTTAATGTGTTAACACAAACCCACACACAGTGCCTGCGTGCATAAACGGAAACACTTATCTGTCGAGAAATTTTTACTTTTTTTTTTTTAAGGTAAAGTGCAGGTTAATTTTTTTTTACTTTATATTTTGTATTAATTATTTTTATGTATTTATTTTTTTGGGGGCTGTAGAACGAATAATTTGAGTTTATTTCTAATGGGAAAATTTAATTTGGCTTACGAGTGTTTTGGAATACGAGCCTGCCTCCGGAACAAATTATGCTCGTAATCCGAGGTTCCACTGTGCGTTGTGTGTAGCTGTACAATTAAATAATACTTTGCCTATTTTAAATAGAAAAAGGAAAAAAGCTTTATTTTTAATAAATGGTGGTGGTACATGTTATAAATCAAACGGTATTACCCCTATCTCACCTATGCGGTTTGACAGTTAGGCACCTTGAGTTGCTGTGATTGCCCGCCAACGTTCCACGTGATCCGTTCGGTGATGAGGTACCACATGACATTTGGCAACCTAGCCTTTATTTAAGTGGTGGTGTTGGGTTTCTTTTAAAGAATTAATCCAGTAGATCTCAAACATTTTCTGTCATTCCCCACTTAAGAGGGTGGGTGAATTTTCAAGCCCCACTTGTCAACAAAATGATAACAAAATCGGCCAAGTTTACTATTTATTGAAATATCAATTTCCAATAAGATCAAATAACACCAAGTTCAAAACAGATAAAATACACGTGCAATTGTTATAACAGGCTTACTTCGTCACTTATGCTTATTAACGTGACTGGGGTGTGTTGTCTCTAAGTGTCTTCTTACTTTGTTAGGTCTCATGCTGTCTCCGGCCAGCGGTTTAAGACAAAAAACACACACGGGTCTCTCCTCTGCCCCACCATCCCCCTACATAATCGCTATCAAATATTATATTAGAACATAAATTCATAGGTTTATTATTATCAAATATAATATTACTATTATAATGAACCCTAGGCACGTGACAGCCATTAAGACCATTAATAAAAATTCTTGTATGTTTATTTTGTGGCACATTTATTTTTTAGGGGTTTGTCATGAATATGCAAATACACAATTATATATTATAAAAATAAATATCGTTTATGATAAAATATGCCGAAACAAATTTTATTATAAAACAAAAAATTATTAATATTTCTATTTTTTCATATACAACATATTTATTTTCATATTGCGTATCATATTTTTTTGTCTCATGTAATTTGTAAACCATCAACCTATTAATTTATTCTAATACAATATTTGATAGCAGAAGGCATCTCAGCGCATAACACCGGCAAAGTTAGTTTTATATTCGCATTTCTGAATTTAATAGCTGCGTAAATAAACCTGCAAATAAGATACCCACATATAATTCCTCTCTACATTGTCTTTAAGCTACATCCGCCTCAAATTATACATGTCTAAAGGCATAAACACCATTATTCTCTACAACGCAACAAATGATTTAGGGATCATCACAAAAATGCCGCACACCAACAAAAAAAAAGCGTAGAACGATATTGATCTTCCCTTTTGTTCAGCACCTGAAGGATCAAAAAACAACTTTATGTTTAGTGAGAGACTGCTCCACAACCGGCGTGTTGCAGAGTTTGCCATGTTTGATTCTTTTTAAAAACATATATATTAGTGTTATCCTCTTGCATAAGTAGACGCATCTGTGTACAACTAGCATCTGTGTACAAAAGACCAATAGCTCAGCCACCCTTACAAGACAAGCTGGATTTACATGATTCTATTCGTGAAATCTGCATCGACTGGCTTGCCTCCACTTCACACCCTTGCAATCATCTTTATTTTAACAGTGAACTAGGTCTTAAATTTGTTCAGGTTTTTTTTTTAAAAACTCTTGGCAAATCTAAGGTTTACACACAGTGGAGGTTTTGGTAGATACCAACAAGAGCAACATGTGCAACATACAATAGATATAAAAAGACTTCACTTCACTTCACTTATTTTTTTTAAGAGACAATAATAACTTCTGAACTTATTCCACCATTAACATGACCTAAAATTAGGGATGCACCGAAATGAAAATTCTGGGCCGAAAACGAAACCGAAATTTTTGGATGCACTTGGCCGAAAACCGATACCGAAACCGAAAATGGCTTCATTAAAAAACATGTTTAAAATATTTTCTTTTTGTTTATATTAAAAAAATGTTGCATATTGCAACTTTGCTGTCCTCATCTGAAACTTTGAAGTGCTTCCAAACCGCCGACATACTCCGTGTTTGATGCGTAATGACAGCGCGAACGAGACGGGAGGATGGGAGAGGCGTGGCGACAATTTCGGCTTTTATTTTCGGCGCTTTCTTACGTTTCGGCCGAAACCGATAATGCTATTTCGGCCGAAAATTTTCGGCGGCCGAAATTTCGGTGCATCCCTACCTAAAACCAAAACAAATTTAAATCTTATATGTGGTAGATTAAGTATATACACCCTCTTATAGTTTGTGGCTGTGTTCACACTGAACTGCCTGATAAAATATTTTTTTTACAAAAATACAGAAACATCAGCATAGACATTGGAAATTACATATATAAAATGTATTACATATATGAAATTACATTTATAATACTGAATGTTTCTTTATATATTGTTCCTCTGCAATTAACATGCCGACGTTAAACCGTTATTGTTGCACTATGGTTCCACTTTTTCTCTGATGTTATTTTAATTTACTTGTATTAATGATCCATTTCTTTGCGTGTGATTGTTTAGTTTCGAGTTTCGGATCTTTGTCAATAAAGAAAAGCAGGAATTAGAATAGGTACTTTCCTATTATTTTCCACTAATTCCCTCCCGTTCACTGCGCCATTCCCCACTAGTGGGGCGCGCCCCACACTTTGAGAACCACGGGTTAAATCTCAATGGCTTTAAAAGTAAAGCTCATTCATTTAGGGATTTTCATTAGAAGTGCTCTATTTGAGTATAATTTGTTTAATTCAATATTTATAAAAATAAAAATAGCTATTCTTTAAAAGCTTCACAGAAAATAAGATGATAAAGCCTCCTTAATTAGTTCGTAGGATTATGTATTTCTAAAAGTGGAATCCTAACAAATGAGCTATGTTAAAGCACAAATACCTTAATGAGAATCAATATTATGCTGTCAGATACTTCTGGTCTCCAAATTAATTTGAGGATCTTGAGATGGCTTGTTCACATAGGAATGTCCCTGTCATTTTCAAATTTTCAAATGCGTTGTCTGCAGAACTAGCAAACAGTGATTTTTGGTACAGGTCTTCTGCCCCTGGCAATTGAGAAAATCGGCCGGGGCCATCTTGCTTTCTCTCTCTCTCTCTCTCTCTCTCTCTCTCTCTCTCTCTGTGTAGCCCTTTTGACACAGCCTGTTGAAGGCGAGAATGTGTCTGTCTCTGCAGTGTTTGTGCGATTGTCACTACACCCTTATTGTGACAGCAGAACAAACAGGTACAGGAGCTGTAGCATCAGGGGAATTGACCTCCTAATTAATCGATTGAGAATAACGTTGTTTTCTCGAACAAAATTACAGTAACAAACGGGTGAGCGGTATACCTGCCTTGCCTGCCCAATGTACATCACCTGCCAGAATCAACCTCAAGCTTAGCCATCAGTCTTAAATTTGGCTTATCGGGATAGTCAGTTATTAGTCAAATCTATCAATTATTGAAACAAATAAAGTGGTTGATAGTTGCAGCCTTATTATTGTAGCAGAGAGATTTGGAATGTCAAAGTCTCCTGTGTAAGCCATCAGATGTTTTTGTAGACTGACGCATATAGTATTTATTACTCCAGCAGGTCTCAACCTTCTAGTAGACTGTTTGAGTTGCTTTTGGATGTATTCTTAGTTACTATGCTTAAGGCAAGTGTCTGAATTATCCAACATTAAAGATGCCAGTATTTATAGCATCATATCATGCTTCTTGTTAGTGTTTCCTTATTAATCACTAAATGAGTAGTGTGTGCCATACATGGGAGGCTAGGCAAATCATCCTGCATGGCTTCTGATGTATTCTTGGCAATGAAAATCTACACACTCTTATTAAAATGCCATCTGTGATGTAAAAATAAAACTTATGATAAATAATTACAGAACTTTTCAGGTCCTCTTCTTCCTACAGATTTTTGATTGGATTTAGGTCTAAGCTCTGTCTAGGCCATTCCATAACTGTAACCTTCTTATGGTGAAGCCATCATTTTGTGTAATACTTTTTTACTTTTAACATTTTATCAGATGCCTGAAGGTTTTGAGCTAAATTGAGTGGTATTTAGATCTCAACATAATTAACTCCACTTTGACTGAAGACTCAGCTAAAGAAAAACGGCCTCAAAGAATGATGATGCCACCACCCTGCTTTATTGTGGATATGGTAGTTTTTCCGGATGATGTGCTGTTGTTTCTGGATCAAACATACAACCGTGGTCTTCTCAGACCTTAATCCATGTCTCCATGTTTTTTTTATTTGGGAGATATGATCTGATCTGATTTTGGTAAATATGGGAGATTGTCATTGGTACATAATGGGGCTGCATGATTTGGGGAAATTGTCACATTGCGATTATTAAGGTCAAAATTGCGATTTACGATTGCGATAAGATAAACAAGTGCTATGACTAAACTTGATGTTTTATAAAGGAAAATGCATGAAATAATAGGAATAAAGGAATAATGCTGAAATTTGAACTTCTCAACTGAGATATAGTATACAGTGCAATCTAGCAACTGGAAATAAACAATATTTTTAAATTAAAACAAAATTGTACAAAATTAAATAACCGTAACATCTTTACATTACATTAAATCAACTTTAAAATAAAATTAAAAGTCAAAAGTACAGATAAACAAAACAAATACCCATTTTAAAAAATATATTTTTTACATTTTGTCCCAAAACAGGGACATTTAAGGAGGATGTAACATATACGTTATTGGTATTCTTATCAAATCACTCACCATTTTTAATCTAATGATGAAGGAAAGATTAAAGAAAAGAAAAGTGTCCTTTAAACATATTAATTTTAGAGTCATGCTAATAATCATGAAAATAATTAAAATGAGACATTTCTAGTGGTCTTTTTGACACTTGGCTTTTACCGCCATGCATTCATCATACTTTTCTCTGTGTTGCTTCAGGTGCTGATATAAATTTGTCGTGACTTTAGTTTTGCCAGTTTTGCACAGTACCTCTTTCTGCGCAGTGTCCGATATCCTGAAACCAAAATATCGCTAAATTAAAAAGGTTGCATTTTTTTCTGGGCACAAGTTCAGCGGCGGTTTCTTCTGTATCCATTTTCTCCCGTCTCCACACTGCGCTGCGGAAAGTCACGTGACCCCAGCACACGCGCTGCAAAAGACTGACTGATTATTTTTTATTTTTGACATAAAAAATGGCCATGCAGCTCTTGAATGTGTTGTTACGTCCGCGAATGCATTTGTTTATTTAAAATAATCGCAACATTTGCTGTAATGTCATACTGACAACATAGGCTGACATCGCGATTGCGATATGATTAATCGTGCAGCACTAGTACATAATCCGGATTTTCAGGCCAGAAATTTTACAACTCCTTTAATGCTCTTGTAGGTCTCCTGGTGGCCTACCTGACCAGTTTTCTTTTTGTTTTTTTATTCATTTGAGGGAGGTCATATCTTTTGTAATTTTTTTCCTTCACATGTTGATGACAGTCTTCACTGCGTTCCATCGTATATTTATGTATTGAAAATTCCTTTGATGCTCTTTTCCTGATTGATACCAGATTTAAGATATAGAAATGAAATCCCTGTGATGTAAGGTCTTTGCAGACCATGGATTTTGCTGTAAGTAACACTTTGCAAATGTTAAGAAAATCCCACTAGAACAGCTGTACTTTATTTGGGGTTTCACTTTAAATGATGGCAAGTGTGTCCAGACCACTATTTAACATGAGTTTAAATGTGGTTGGTTAATTGTGAGCACAGCCACAAATTATAAGAGGGTGTATATACTTAATTTGTTTTGGTTTTAGGTCACGTTAATGGTGGAAAAAGTTAAGAAATTATTGTCTCTTAAAAAAAAATTAGTGAAGTCTTTTATATACCATTGTTTTATATTACCATATGTTGCACATGTTGCTCTTGTTGATATCTACCAAAACCTCCACTGTATGTAAACCTTCGATTTGCCAAGAGTTTTTTAGAAAAACCTGAACAGATTTAAGACATAGTTCACTGTTAAAATAAAGATGATTGCAGGGGTGTGAAGTGGAGGCAAGTCAGTCGATGAGGATTGTACAAATAGAATCATGTAAATCCAGCTCTTGGCTAGTAACGGTGGCTGAGCTATTGGTCTTTTGTACACACATGCTAGTTGTACACAGATGCGTCTACTTATGCAAGAGGATAACACTAATATATATAAAAAAGAATCAAACATTGCAAACTCTGCAACACGCCGGTTGTGGAGCAGTCTCTCACTAAACATAATTTTCTTAAATAAAAAAATGTTGGGTCAACAAACCTTGGTAAAATCGCCAGCCTTTATGGCATTTTTATGTGACTGGTGACTTGCGTTTTGCATCATTACTATCATTTTATACGATCGGATAGTTAAGAGACGACAGATAATTAAGTGACTGTTGGCCGGTCCTCATACCCAGTTGATTGATCATTGCATCCAGAGTTCCGTAAAATTTCTTGAAATATGACCTTTAAACACCACTTCAATCAATAATCTATCTTAATTTTATAAGCGTTCTCTTTCTTTTAAAAAAAATAATCCTTGTGTGTCAGAGGTGGAGTCCAATATCCGTGAAATCATGCAGAAGTAATCTTGGTGAAATAACAAATTTAAGTGACGTACACCAATCAGCATAACTACTGACAGGTGAAATGAATAGTGCACTCATTACAGTGGCAGCTGTTATAGGGTGGGATTTAGGTAGCAAGGAAACAGTCAGTACACAAAGTTGATGTGTTTGAAGAAGAAGAAATGGGCATGTGTTAGGTAGGGCTGGGCGGTATACCTTTTCATACCGAATACCTGTGTTTTAAAAAAAAAAAATTATAAATTTTTCATATACCCCAATACCGGTGAGTGTGTGCATACAAAGCGTCAGGAACACAGAGCGGTGGAACGTCCTGCCGCGGGACATTGTTTGAGAGGGGGATTGTACCTGTTTCAGGTAGTTTGCCTTAATGAAAGTCCAGTGGATAAAGTTTTTATTTTGCAGTTACAGGGAACATGTTCTTTACATTGTAGCCAGCTTAAAGATGTTTTCAACTTGCACAATAAAGTGTTGTGTATTTTGATTGCAAGTCATGAATTCTGATTTCTTCACCTCATTACAATTATGAGTGCCACTGTCACCTCTTTGTAAACAGCAGCATTTTGTGAGACCAATCAAACCTGGGTTAATACTAGTCCGGTCAATGTAAGCCAATATACTGCAGTAATTATTCTCTAATTTATTAGGAAATGGGGTTAACACCTAATCATGCATGGGAAAAAAAAAATGGCGTCAAATACCGTGACATCGATATAATTTAGAAAAATACCGTGATATAAATTTTTGGTCATACCGCCCAGCTCCAGTGTTAGGGTACAAGCAACTTCGGTAATAGTCAAACTGCTATGGCTACATGACATGTCAGAGGATCTCCAAAAATGGCAGCTCTTTAGGGAGGATTTTTGGTATCCACTGCTTTGTACTGCATCTATCAAGGTGGTCTAGGAAAGGGCAACCTGTGAACCAAGGCACATGCCCACAAAAGTGCAAATGCAGCACAGATTGCCGAAAAAGTGAATGCTGGCAGTGATATAAAGGTGTTAAAACACACACTGCATACATCACAGCTCACTGTTGTGAAATCATAGTGCTACGTAGCCCCAACCTTTTTAGAATGTTAAACCTTACCCCTGGATCCCACTGAATGTGCCTACGAAAAAAAACTATCATGGAGCAGTGGTAAAGTGTGGACTGGACTGAAGTCACATTTTGTTTTATACTTTCTGGGTCCGTGTGTTTATTTCTTATCTAGAAAAGAGATGGTACCAGGTTACATGATGTGATGAAGATAAGCCAGTAGAGGCAGTCTGATTATATTGCAATGTCCTGCTGGGAGGTTTTGCGACTTGGCATTCATGTGGCTGTTACTTTGACACGTACCACCTACCTAAACGTTGTTTCAGACCGGTTACACCCCTTCATGGCATCAGTATTTGTAGTCTCTTTTAGCAGAATAATGCATCCTGACACACACATTGTCCAGGAATCGTTTAAAAAACAAGGAGTCCAAGGTGTTGACTTGGCTTCCAAATCTAATCTAATTTAGCCCATGTGGAATGTGCTGGCAAGTCCAATCTGTGGAGGCCTTACCTTTCATTTTACATGTCTTAAAGTATCTCCTGCTAACATCTTGTTGCCAGATAACAATAATGTAAACAATTTTAGGCAGCTGAGATAATGTCCTTCATTGCCACCACAAGTCATTAGCAACAGTTGCATAGTTCTGCTTTTAATGTGTCACAGGAAAGCATTAAAACAGTTTGTTTATCTGAGCAAGGTAATGGCGGAGCTGTCCTGATATAGCAATGTATGTTCTTACTCCTGTTAAAGTGGGAAATTGTATATTTTCATGTTTATTAAATCAGCGTCGAAGACTCGAGTCCGGATGGAGCCAATCAGTCCATCTTGTCTGTTTGAGAGGTTACAGTATGTGGCAATGTAGGTTTGGTCAAGCCAAACCTATAAAACCTCACAAAGGTGTTTGGCAGTGACCAACTCATTGCAGGGCATATATCCTCACTTGAAATCAGCCCAGGATGTGGCCATTTCACATGTGGAATGGGTGCACAAGCCCTTAAGAGGATGTGCTCTTTTTGGAGAATTGGCTAATGCAATGTGAGTGTGTTTTCAGGCATCATAAAACGGTAATAAAATCAGTAATATCGGATGAGGAGGACTCCAAAGGTGGAGCCTTTGAAGGATGTTTTGTAATGTTAGATGAATTTTATTGATCAGAGGAAGATGACTGGGATTTTTTATTCTTGCAGTCCAGCACAGTGTAATTTAAATTGCTCTTAAATTTATTTCACACTCATTCTGGTATCTTTCATTTTATTGTGTTCTCAGCCTGGACAGTGAAGGCCTTTTGTTTATATTGCATCATATTCTGCTAAATCATCAGGGATAATCTCATAAAATCAGGCTTTAGTCATTGTTCTGTCTTTGAAAATACTACACACGTGAGCCCTGTTTCTGAAAGCTGCAATTAACATGCTGTGTGCTTACTGACCTTCTGATGAGACGTATACTTTAGTTATCGAAATATTATATTATATTATACTCTGTGGTATACAAGCAATTTGGTTAATTCATCTCAATGGGCATCTCATTTGTTTGCTTCCTGCTCTGACAGATTTATGATCAAATGATATACTTTGTTGTTACAGTAAAGTTTATAAATGAGGGGCCAAAAAAACCTTTATTTTCATTTCTCTATCAGCCTTAACATTAAAATCACTCTCCTTATGTTGTATAGTTCGCCCTTGTGCCACCCACTAAAACAGGTCGGACTTGCCATGGTGTGAACTGCACAAGACCTCATAAGGTGTGCTGTAGTATCTGGCATCAAGACTTTAGCAGCTGATCCTTTAAGGCCTTTGAGAGGTGGGGCTTCTGTCAATCAAATCCGTTTGTTCAGGACATCTCATTAGATTTGGAGGCTTTGAAGTCAACATCTAGAACTCTGCCATGCCCCCTAAACAATTTTTGAACATCCCTGTTGTGTAGCTACGTCAGGTTTTTCTTTGTCAAAGTAGCTCAGACCCGCAGATCCTCTGCACTTTTCTGGCTTCCAACAATTCAACTGTTGAGTCTTTTCTTGCTGCCCAGTATATCCCTCCCTGTAACACGTGCAATTGTAAAAAGATAATAAACATTATTAATAATGTTATAGTTGATTGGTTCATGTAATGCCTGGATATAAACTAGGGATTGTGAATCGTATCGAAATTGTGATGTGAATATGCACGAAATCGCCTTTCTAAATCGCCTTACAGCACAATTTTTTGCGCGTTCATGACTTTTCCCACAGATATTTGAACCAATCACAACGCAGCAACAAATAGACTGCAGAAACAGGGACACACACATTTACTTTTTTTCCATAGGTCTGTGCTAGAGACATTTTGTTACACCTTTTCTAGGTGATTTAAAAACTTTTTTTTGCCTTAGGTCTGTTTTAGAGACATGCTACAGGTCTTTGATGAAGATGTAATTGTTTTCCTTTGGAAAAATGTTTCATATTCAGGCTTTAAAACGTGTGTGTGTGTGTGTGTGTCAAAATCGTGATTAAAATCAAAACGCAATATTGTTCATGATACATGATACATACTTTGTTGTTTCGGTAAAGTTTATAAATAAGGGGCCAAAAATTTTTTCCGTTTCTTTTAGCCTTACCATTAAGAAAATCGTGATGGGTTTCTTTTGTGCATATCGCACAGCCCTAAAATAAACCATCTGCAAAGTCCTATCATGGTCATAAGTATTTTTTGCATTAGAAATTATTGTATATACATTTTTCCCTGCTCGATTTTCAGATTTAAAATCAATTTGTTTTGCACTGACAGATTAATCCTCTCCCAAATCGTCGTTATACAGTAGACTTAAACACATTTTCCTCCAATATTGTGTGGCATTTCTCCATTTATTTTCTCTTCACAAGATTTGCATTCCTTCCAGATGAAAAGTATCCCCATAGCATGGACAAAACCGTTTGTTTTAGTCTCCTCTGACTAGTTGGTACAGTGTGGAGAGGGGAAAAAAAAAAGGAAGACATGAAATTTCTATGCATTTTATTATGAATTTGGTTTGTAAAATGCCACCACAGGAGTTCCTTCCTTGTTAACGAAGTGACGCACCATAGCCGCTGTTGTAGTTTGGGAGACGTACAGCACTCCAAGTAAGCTGCTTAGCTTCTTGCTAGCAAAACAAGAACACCGGGATGTCCAGTTTCCAGCTCCATCTGTATAACATGCAGAGATTGAAATTGAAATAATTCAATCCTTCGAATTATGCTTTGTATATAACGCAGTGTTACATTTTACTTACATTTGTTTATCTGACTTTGTTCAATCTGTACAAATATCATCTCCGGAGGCATATTTGGGTCTTTAGCTAAAAGATTAGTCCTCAGTGACATGCTGACATAAAATATTTAAATTCAAGAGTTCAGTGTTTGGAAGTATTGCAGACTGTAGGAGGCGCATATCAGGTTCGGAAGAGTGAGTTTTACTTTCGTATTGGTTTTAACCATGTTCTGATATTTCCTTTTTCAATAAAAACTGTTGGTTTTATAATCCAGAAAATAATAATCTTTCTTGAGAACTTTTGCAACCCCCTTTTTAAAATTTGGAACACCTGCTAATTAACACGTTGTGTAAATTCTGATATTTTAAGTAAACAGAAGTAATTGTCAATACGAAGGTTTTAGGACATCTGCATACATATTCCTGCCATTGAACAGGCACTGTGTGAATAATGGTAACAAGATGCTGTTTTCATTTCAGGAAGAAAAAAAAACAGCATATGATAACAAATAGTAGCCAGTTGTATATGGGGGTTGCAGAGCTAGCGCTGCCCTGCTACATTCTCTTTGGGTGGAGGCTAAGTCTATTTGGCAAAGAGGTGAGATTTTTACTGCATGCCTGCAAGTGTTTGAAAGCCTGGGAAGAGCTGCCAGTGTTGTTTGAGAGCGAAATGCTCAAAAGATACCGAAAAAATGTTTGAGTCGTTGATGAATAGGGGCTTGAAAGAAGTGGGACAATGGAAATGAGGACCAATGGAGAAGGTGGACTGTGGGAGGACATAAAAAATATAATCATGTTAGCTTGAGATTGCAGTCAAAATGTACAGTATATACGTTTTAGCACAAATGAATTTAAATTGTAAACAAATTAATGTGCAAACAAAAGTAATGCACATGGTAACATCTTTCTTTCTAAAAACATAGGTGATAAAACTAGCCTTTGATTAATTCACTTTTATTATAGTGAGGCTATTTTGACAGTAAGTCAAACATCTAGCTTAGTATACGTAGTCCTTGCCACTTGTTCTAGGCTGTGGATATAAAAATGAAGATAATTAAATGAGCCATATTCTAGCAATCTGACGCAGCTGTTTGATGGTGGGGTGAAAAATCTTATTATTGCAATTTTTTTGAATGTCTTTAGTTAAAAGTTAAATTAAAAGTCCATTACCAAGATCATGAATGTTTTTTCCTTTGTGTTTCCCATGTGGCACAACTTCAACCTCTGTTTTGTGCCTATCCAACACATTTGGTCTCTTTTCTTCAGTTTAAGTACAACATATGCAAATAAATCTTAGTTTCCTGAGCTATTTCTGCTGTTTTATGTGAACAACCTGTTTGATATCTGGTTGTTGGTAGAACACTGATTCCAGGCGGGTTTCAGTTGTTGTATTAGCTTTGTCTAACGCTTGTGTGATGGTGCTGATGTGACCTTCAAAATAGCTTGCTTCTCTTCTGCAGACAGCTCTAAAGCCTTTGTAATCCTTTTTTTTTATTAATGTTAAAATTGTCTGATTTTGTACTTTCAGAGAGGACTATACATGAAAACGTGTCATGGCTAAACAGTGTGACATGGCAAATTATTATTTATAGAGTTGTATTATTAAGCTTACAATTTGGTTTCACTCTCCCCAACACAGCTGGATAATGGATTTGGGTCTCCTGTGCCTGATAACAGGTTAATTAGATTTTTTCTTTGATGTTTATTGACAGTTTCTAAGTGCATTTCTTCCAAATAGTTTGAAAGAGCCTTGCACTATGTGATACACCACTGACAGTCAAATCGTTATCACCTCTAGGATCCCTTGGAAGTGGGTAGTTGATATGCTGCTGGGAAATTTGATAAAATTCTGTACTAGACAGGTACTAGGGGTGTATTTGTATGCAGATGTTTGGAGGTGGGGGGAGGAATTTAAATTGTAAACAAATTAATGTGCAAACAAAAGTAATGCACATAGAAACATCTTTCTTTCTAAAAACATAGGTGATAAAACTAGCCTTTGATTAATTCACTTTTATTATAGTGAGACTATTTTGGCAATAAGTTAAACATCTAGCTTAGTATACGTAGTCCTTGCCACCCCCTCAACTAGTCTCTTGATCTTGTTGCTGGTGCCATCTTTGTGGGCAGCTTTATTTTGCGGCTGCTACTTAGAGATGCACCGGAATGAAATTCTTGGCCGAAGCCGAATAATAATGAAATGCTTGGCCGAAGGCCGAATACCGAACGCAGTGTTTCGTATTTTTTCCATTTATTTTGCCAATTTATATCAATTATTTATTAAATTGTAAAAATTAGCTTTTTACTATTTTGTGTTGCTTTTTAGAGAAATAAATCAAATAACAAAAATACAATTTCAAAATATTCATTTAACACTAAACTTTTTTTTCAGCAGATATAATACAAACAAAGCATAATATAACTTAAAATAAATAAATTAGTAAAATAAAAAAATATTTTTATTTGGCCATCTTTGAACCCACCTTCTTGAATAGCCTATGTTAGGCCTATAACTGACTGCTGAAAGAATGTAACTCTGTACGTATACAACAACAAATGTGCATTGAATAGTGCAAAAAATGTGGATTCGCTGCTGCTGTTGCTGTAGCCGCCGCCGTGTCTTTCTCGTACTCTGCATAATGTTAGGGGTGTCTTGATTTTAAGTGATAAATAAAACTTGAAGTGCTGTACGTTTTTGCAGATGCACCCCCTCTGGACAATTCAGCAGAACAGTGTCTGCAAACGGCCGTTTTTTGCCTCTTTCTCTGACACTTTTAAGTGCTTTCACACTGCTGACATGTTTGCTGCATAAAGCGTGCGCCTCTCACTCCACGCGGGTTACTATTTGATCGCATCATTAAAAATGCAAAATTTATTCTGTTTTTTTTACTTATTTTTTGGCTATTTTCGGCCGAATAATTTCGGTTGCCGAACATTCGGTGCATCCCTACTGCTACTAGTAGATTAATTGGTTCAAACACCTGAATCAATCATAACTCATAACGTGGATTACGAATTGCGGAAGTAAAGGAAGTAAAGAGGCTTTTTGTCATTTCACATTATCTTAAGGAAACTAGATTTACACCAAGTCACAGTGCTGCTGGGCCGCATCACTCATTGAAATATTTTCCTCCAAATTTTTCAAAATGCAAAAACAAATTTATAAAAGTATATTTTCTTTTCCAGGCTGTGTACGAAACAGCATGGAACTTTTTTAGGAGTGAGTTTGTAAAAAAAGCTTTGTACAGTACTGATGATTTTACATCTCAATGATGGGGAAAGGAATGACCAGGAACTAGCTGATACAATATTATCACAGTACTCAATTGCTGATTTGATTTGGATTGCAATGCTGTAGAGTATTGAAAATTATTGAATATATTAGATAGATTCTTTTCAGATTTTGTTGTATATTTAAAACCATGAACAGCAAATAAAAAGTCCTACCTCTAAAGTTTTATACTCGTGAATGCCTAAGCTTTGCTTTGCACTGCTGACAGTTTATGTACACTTGGGTTGAAGTCATTAAAACTGATTTTTCCACAAAGCCACAGATTTCATTAAAAAAAAAAAAAAAACTATAGTTTTCGCAAATCAGTTAGGATATCTACTTCATGCATGGCACAAGTATTTTTTTCAACAAATGTTTAAACAAAAGAGAGATTATTTTACTGATTATTCATTATATCACAATTCCAGTGAGTCAGAAGTTTACGTACTCTCAGCTGACTGTTCCTTTAAACAGCTTGAAAAATTCCAGAAAATACTGTCATGGTTTTGCTCCTGACGGACTAATTGACTTGGTGTACCTGTGGATGTATTTTAACTCAGGAAGGAAATATGCATTTACTGTAGTTTACTAAAGCTCGACATACTTTGGTACAAAAAGTACAAATCAATCCTACAACAGCAACAAAGGTCCTTGTGAAGACACCAGCTGAAAAGGGTACAAAAAGGGATCTATATCTACTGTAAAACACATCAAACATAACCTAAAGAGCTGCTTAGCAAGAAAAAAGGCACTGCATTAAAGCCACCATAAAATGTGAGACTACAGTTTGCATGAGGACAAAGATTTTACATCTTGGAGAAATGTTCTCTGGTCTGATGAAACTGTTTGGGGGAATAATGATGTGTTATCTGAAGGGGAAGAGGGGGGAGTCTTACAAGCTGAAGAAAACCAACCCAACCATAGAGCAGGAGGGTGGCAGCATCATGTTGTGGGGGTGCTTTGTTCCAAGAGGCACTAATGCACTTTACAAAATAGACAGCATCCCAAGGAGGCTTATATGGACATATTGAAACAACTCAAGACATCAACCAGGAGGTTAAAGCTTGGATGCAATCTTATAATTTTGATTCACACACATTCACATTTCATACAAACTTCCATAGTTTCTTTTGATTGTGTAAAGCTGCTTTGCAACAATGACAATTGTTAAAAGTGCTATACAAATAGAATTGAATTGAAATGGGACTTCTAAATTGATAATAACACCAAGTATACTTGTTGTCACAAAATGAATTAAGGACAATAAAGTCAAGGTATTGGTCAGGCCATCGCATAGCCTTGACTTCAATTCAGTAGATTTGTGGGCAGACCTGAGGAATAAAAGCTTAAATTAATCTTTCTCTATTACTTTGACATTTCACATTCTTAAATGACCCATCTGATCCAAGATACCGAGTTATAACCAGGTTTAAATGTCAGGTATTGTGTGAAAATGAGTTTGAATATATTTAGCTATGGTGTAGGTAAATTTGACTTCACCCCCATCTTGGAATCTAGTTTAAAGTCATGTTCGGTGTCTGTTGTTACTGCTAGAAATGTTTTGTGTGTGACACCAGTATACTTAACTAAGAATTATATTGTTTGCATACACTATAGCATGACTCATATCTCATAACTTCCCTTTACTACTTTAATTATGAAACCTAAGGTTCCCCCTTGTATTTGATTTTAAACTGTAGAGGATCCATCCCTCTCTTGTGTGTCCTCGGTCATGATTGCTATTTTTAAATATGCTTGGCAAATAATTTGCTCCTACCACAGAAAATGCTAATGTGTATAGTTTAAAGCGTTCCACTTGTAGCATTATAGAGGATTAGCGACGTTTCACCACCTCAAATGCATGCAAATACATTTTCATTTATAAAAAAAAATAATAATTGTGTACTCATTTTCTATACTTCAGTTACCACACAAAGGAAAAAAAAATGGATTTCCCCCTGTTTTTACTCAATAATGCCTTTAATCTGAAGGATAGGTGTACATTAACACCTAGTTTTCTGCATTTTTTTTTTTTTAGGAGTGCAGTTAATCAAAGCATATGATTTTATGTTGTTTCTTGCTTGTGTAAGCAAATAAGACAGCATTCGAAACCACCATTAAGAGGAAAAGTCACATAGCAGCTAGAGGTCATGTTCATGTATTTACGCTAGTTTATAAAAACGTAGTGCAAGCTTTCATTTCCTACAGAAACCCTGACTGTTTTAGCTAATTCAAAGCAATGGACGTATGTTTTGCTGCTTTTCATTTTTCTTAAAGTTAGCTAGCAACACAGCTGCAGTCACTGTGGCAAGAAAGGAATGTTTCCTTGCATGTTACTCAGTGCATGAGTTGATTTAAATGAAACAGCACACCTTAAATTTTAATGTACAACATTAAACAACATTGACAACTTAGACCGTCCACATGCCTTTATTGGTTCTCTTGAATGACAAGCTTTACTGATAAATAAATCTTCAAGTGATTTACACAACGGTTTTCCTCTTCACCTAGAGAAACATAGTGAGGTGTTGTTCCGGTGCACTGCAGCAGTCACATTACTGAACATGGTTTAATTCAGTTGCCAAGTTGCAGCTCTGTTATGGAAACAGAGAGGAACCGGAGTTTGAATTCTGCTTTCTCACACACACGCACAAATGGAAGTAAGAATGGAAGACCCACTGTATCTTGGCAAGTATCTCTGTTTGTTTTGGTCAAATGGCCAGAGCAAAAGTAGAGTTACCTGCATAACATGCATGTTTAAAGCTAGACTATATTCATTCAGATGACAACACACATTGAACATGGTGTACTGAGCAGCATGGTACAAATACATGTACTGTTACATCCATAGACCTTAACCTATTTGCTCACTGCCATAAAATGTGTAAGGGGACGGCTGTCCCTTGACCTGCATTCTGATTGTCAGCAGGGCTTTGGCTGGGTGCTAATGGAGGGGTGTTAATTGATTCATTCTCCCAGCCGAATTATCACGCTCTCTCAGGGCAGCTTGGCCATGTCCTCCATGGGTATGATATCTTCTAAGGATACAGAGTAAAGAACAGGTTCTTTGGCAGAATCAGGCAAGGCATGGGACTATTGTAGAACAGTGGCCTTACATTTATTCTATAAAAATGCAGTTGTTTGTTCCTTTAAATCTTTGTTGATTAAGGTTTCAAGCTGTAAAGTTTCAAGCCGTTGGCTTGTAGTTGGATAGAAAAAACTTGATGGCCTTGGTTGCTATCAGAACTCAAGAATCGCACTTCAACAAAACCTACAAAATTTGAGTCTACTAAAACTAACCAAGGGCATTCCCATGTTTCTTAATTAACCCTAATTAAATCAATTAAATGAATCAATTTAATCAGATTTGTCTACATGTGCCAGGTGATTAACTTTCCAGATCAGCAGTAAACAACATGCCAACTTTCCTCAGAAACCTCCCAATTATTTTACTCATTCCTTGGTTTGAGTTTAGTGCTTAGTTATGCAGAGAATGCTCCACGTTACAGGGGGAGATTTTTTTTTCTCTTTGTATAAATAAAATCTAACTGGAAATAAGCTGACATCTCCAACCAGGGACGGTGAAAAGTACCACATGGGAGTGCTTAAATATATTCCACCTCTCCCCCAGAAAGCACAGCCAATCTGGCCCCTAGACTCACCCGGGATTGAACTTGTGATTTCCGGATGACCGTGGGTGTTAATTTGACTGGCACAGAATCTGTTATATCTGAGGCTGATCAGCCCATCATTTATTAGGCTCCAGTGTCTTTGGATCATTGTTGTAAATCATGATTATTTTTACATGTAAAAATAGAGGAGGAGAAAAAAAAAACGTTTTAAGCTGAATACTAACAAGTTTGTTCAGTGGATTTTGTAATTATTGAATTGAAACTCATTTTACTATCTTTAAGTTTCCTGTTTCGGTTTGCTACCATGCCAGCTAATATTTAGGGCTGGTCCGAATACCATTTTTTGAGCTTTGAGTATTCGGTAGTGATCGACATTGAATACTCGAAGCTTTGGTGGGAGGGGGCTGAATATATATTTTTATTTCTAATAAAGGCAGGAATCTCTGTGTGTCTGTCTGTTGCATTTTTATGTCGAACAGTTCAACCAACTGCTGCGGACGCAAGGGAGTGCATTTATTTATTCCCCCCCCACCGCATTTTTGTGTAATATGGATACGGGCAAGTAACACGAGTAGGCAGGATAACCACGTGATTGTTTTAAGGACTCTCTCGAATGGGGAGCGAGGGATAAACACAATTTAACCTGCGTCCTATTAACACACACTCTGCGAAAGCGTCCGAAGCAACATGGGTAAACTCAATGACTGAGCGATGTGCCGCGCCATCTTGTCTCCTTTTATGCTTCGCGACCGTATTATTTCCGGGTCCTATTGCCGGTCGCGGACCGAGTGTGCGTGACACAAGTTTGCCGTTCTAAATCCTGGCGAGTGTGCAGAAATACATTTACATGCCCTTTACTGATTTAAATTAGAATTTACAGAAAGTATCAAATGCCTGATAGATTTGGGGTTCCATGTCTTAGGCTGATATTATAAACTTCCTTGCTCTTCAACATTTAGCTAACGATTTAGTGTAACGTAATGACTGAAGCATTGATGAAAGGACCCTTGCCTCCTTCATCTTTTCAGGATGAACTGTTTTCGGATGTAAATCATTTTTTCTCCAACTAAGACCAATGATTAACTGGTTTTAAAATTACAATTGCGTGTTTATAGATGGTTGGACTTTGTTAGTCCTCGGCCCATCTTCACTAGCCCAGATCACTTAAACTGGCTCCAAAACCAACGGTTCAGTGTAATCTGGTAGAGCTAAGGATATGGGGCCCTGTTTGATTTGGCTGTTCTCTGTACACTCACTGAGAGAGTAATTATGTTAGCATGGATGCTGAAAGAAAAAAAGCACACTTAACTTACTCAATCTTACTGCTAAAACTGATGTTTCAGTTCAATGACATTCTGTTGTGTACAGTGAAGATCAGTTAATTTTACTTAAAACTTATAAAGTAGTTGCTCTTTACTTTCTCTTGATCTGTCAATCTGATTGATTCCCCTGAAGAGTTATTTTGTTCATTATAAAATGGGCATTTCACATTGATGGATAATCACACTCCTATATATCAGTTCACGGTGCCATCCTTTATGTGACAAATGGGAATCGGTGAAATTGACAGTGCAATTTTTAAATAAGGAATAAATTAATGAATATCTGCCTGGTAATATCTACAAACCCGATTTCAAAAAAGTTGGGACACTGTACAAATTGTAAATAAAAACAGAATGCAATGATGTGGATGTTTTGAATGTCAATATTTTATTTAGAATACAACATAGATGACACATGAAATGTTTAAACTGAGAAAATTTATAATTTTAAGGGAAAAATAAGTTAATTTTAAATGTCATGGCCTCAACACTGTGTGGAATGCCCTCTTATTTTTATAACAGTCTGCAAACGTTTGGGGACTGAGGAGACAAGTCGCTCAATTTTAGGAATAGGAATGTTGTCCCATTCAGGCTTCTAGTTGTTTAACTGTCTTAGGTCTTCTTTGTCGCATCGTTCTGTTTATGATGCGCCAAATGTTTAATGGGTGAAAGATCTGTACTGCAAGCTGGCAATTTCAGTACCTGGATCCTTTTCCTACGCAGCCATGATGTTGTGATTGATGCAGTAAGTGGTCTGGCATTGTCATGTTGGAAAGTGCAAGGTCTTCCCTGAAAGAGACATCGTCTGAATTGGAGCATATGTTGTTCTAGAACTTGGATATACCTTTCAGCATTGATGGTGCCTTTCCAGATGTGTAAGCTGCCCATGCCACACAAACTTTAAATTATGATTCGTCTGACCACAGAACAGTTTTCCACTTTTTCACTGTCCATTTTAAATCAGCCTTGGCCCAGAAAAAATGCTTGCGCTTATGGATCATGTTTAGATATGACTTCTTTTTTGACCTATAGAGTTTTAGCCTACAACAGCGAATGGCACAGTGGATTGTGTTCACCGACAATGTTTTCTGGAAGTATTCCCGAGCCCATGTTGTGATTTTCATTACAGTAGCATTCCTGTATGTGATGCAGTGCCGTCTAAAAGCCCGACTTACCTTCCAGTATGGTCTTCCGGCCTTGACCGTTCCGCACAGAGATTGTTCCAGATTCTCTGAATCTTTGGATAATATTATGGACTGTAGATTATGATAACTTCGAACTCTTTGCAATTTTTCTTTGAGAAACTCCTTTCTGATATTGCGCCAATATTTTTCGCTGCAGCATTGGGGGAATTGGTGATTCTCTACCCAACTTGACTTCTGAGAAACACTGCCACTCTGAGAGGCTCTTTTTATACCCAATCATGTTGCCAATTGACCTAATAATCGGTCCTCCAGATGATTCTACATGTACATTTAACTTTTGCGTCCTCTTTTTGCTTCCTGTCCCAACTTTTTTGAAATGTGTAGCACTCATAATAAGCCAATATTTGGCATAACATTTCAAAATGTCTCACTTTCAACATTTGATATGTTATCTGTATTTTATTCTGAATAAAATATTGAAATTTTAAACTTCCATTTAATTGCATTTTTTTATTCACAATTTGTACAGTGTCCTAACTTTTTTGGAATCGGTTTAGTAGATCAATAGCCGTAAACCATGCAGATATTTTTAATAGCCTTAGTCTGAACAAGAGAAATTAATACTGAGAGCTGTAAAATTGTGTGCAATGAAAGGTTTTTCCATATCAAAAAAATAACTGCAGAACTGCTAGTTCATTAGCCCTTTTTTATTACCCTGATGGAACAAAGTAAATCTGGACTGATCAGAACACATGACCTTTTCCAATGCCTCACAGTCCTTTTTTTTTATGCTTCCTAGCAAATGAAAGCTTTTACCCATTTCTTTTTCTTTAAAAAGCTGAACAGCTATCTAGTCCCAATCTCTTGTTCTCTTCATGTTGAGTATGAAATGCTTTAACATTCACTATTAAACATAGCTGTGAGTTTTGCTGTTATATTTTTTATGATTAGATTTCATCAAGCGTTTAAGTGATCTCCCATCACAACCTCATTCAGGATGTTTTTCCAACCACAATTCTTCCGCGAAGATGGTGGTTTACCCCTATCCTTCTAGGCTTTAATAATGCATTAGACAGTTCTTAACCAAATTTTAGTAGTTTCAACAATATCCTCAATGTTTTGTTCTCTTGATGCAAGAGCAATTATTTGACCTTCTGAAACAAAGTAATATCTTTGCCCTGACCACAGGATATGACTTTTGACATGATTGTTTAGGAAATGACAAGCTACTTCCTGCATCAGTTAGGGTTAAATAACTTTTGTGCTGGTGAGCTCAGGCATAAAGAGCAAAACACCGAACGCACAAACCTCACTCGTATGACCAATAGTTTACATTAGTGTTAATGTGCTGGTTCATTAGCCAGATATTTGACATGCCTTTCTTTTCCTTTTACCAGTATTCGGAGTGTGATGCAGAAGTATTTGGAAGAGAGAGATGAGCTCACCTTTGACAAGATCTTCAACCAGAAGATTGGTAAGTCTGTTATTCTTCAATCTTTTATAACAATACATCAAGCTTCTTTTGGCAT
This sequence comes from Clarias gariepinus, assembly GCF_024256425.1. Taxonomy (NCBI): domain Eukaryota; kingdom Metazoa; phylum Chordata; class Actinopteri; order Siluriformes; family Clariidae; genus Clarias; species Clarias gariepinus. The sequence continues at coordinate 9,947,130 of NC_071116.1, read as the reverse complement.
TAAAAATGTAAAATTAAAAATATATTTAAAAAGAAGTCACTTGTGACTGTGTTCTATTGCTGAGAGCTTATTTTTAGACCATCTGCCCACAGAAATTAAAGTTTTTGTAGTGTTTTTAAATTTATGCCAGTTTTTATGATTTATTATTATTATTATTTTTTTTTTAATGCCACCAGACTGTACTGGTCTACAGGTCCCGTAAATAGTGAAATAAAATTCAATAAAGCTGCCAGTCACTAAATATAAGCAACTTTTAAAAGGTAAAACAAAAGAGTAAGGAAAACTCCTAGATTTTTCTTAACCTTTTTTTTTTTTTTCTGTAATAGCTTTTTAAGCACATAAGTTCATATGCTGCCACTGTCAGAAGGAACATTGAATTGCTGTGGATATTTGATTTTCACTGTAATCAAGGATTAACATTTTCTCTCACTTTGGTGGATTTGTCAGTTGGACTGTCTGTGATTGGTTTCCATACATAGGCCATGTATGAGATCAGTAAAGATCCGAAAGTCGAGGGAAATTGAGCTACTTATTTGACAATGAACGACAATCCAGCAAGTAATAGAAATAGCTAAATTTTTAGCTGCAGTTTCCCGCTCCTTCACAAACTGTTTTCAACTATTTACTTATTTGAACTATGTGAAGCTACTTTCATCATTTTGATAAATGTGAACAGCAAAGCAATCCTTTTGCAATTTAGAATAATCCACAGGGCAAGTTTGTTCCAGCTGCTGAGAATCCCAACAGTTTGTAGTTAAATGAGTCCTAATGTCATGTTCACCTGCCCAAAAATCATCCCTTATTTTTTTTACCCCCTTATCCCTTGTCCTGTAAAGGTGTGCTGTCATTTGTCCTTGTACAATATAAGTAACTGATAGCACACACTATGCATTGCATAATTCTATTTTTTCCTTTTAAAATTTTACATTTAAGCTTAGCATTTAGCAGGTAAGTATTAAGTTGTGTTTGTCCCTGCTACTGTAGACTCTGCTCATTGCTCATTAGTATGCATGATGTCACACCTGGTATTCCCCATGCCCTCTGATTAAATCAGTTATATCAATCTCTGCTCGCTCATCGTGAGTCAGAATGATTCAGAATGATGATTACTGAGGAAACATAATGGTAGCATGGTAGCTTTAGCTTAGGTTGCTGAAATGTTTACAGCTCTATGCAGCAGGGAAATAAAAGAATTCAACTTCAGGTTTCTTGATATTTTCAACTGTCTTAATTGCCGTCTGCCATCCTTAAACTTTTATTATTATTATTATTAATTTCAAGCCACTTCTTCTTTAAACTTTTTTGACACTGTTCCAACTCTTGTGTTTGTTGGGATCACATATAGTGCCTGTGTACGCAGCTCTTTGATACACTAAGGATTTTTTTTTCAGACCGTCTCATTTCGGTTTAGCTTTTTGACTGCGTCCATTTACTCTTCAGTCCCCACCATAAGAAATAACTCATCAGTTAAATTTATATTAGGTTTATATTAAGTATCTAAGAAGCTAACTCCAATTGTTGTAGATTTACTACCCACAAGATTTGTAGGAGTTGACATGGGATGATGTTCAGGGTATGGATGATGGAGCTCAATCATACGCATTAGCATAAAAATTAACATCAGCCACTATAGCATTTTGTCTGAAGCTAAGCTTGTTAGTTTGTGGGTCGTAACTGAGCTAAGTAGCTGGGGTCTAAAGGTTCAGTTTCGGTTCTTTTATGCAGTCTTTGGTCACAGTCTGGACGCATAATCAGATGGTCTGCAACCGTTCATTAACCACAACCTGACGCAGAAGTCCACATGATCACGTGGTATGGGACATTCATCCAAGGTTGAAAAACATGCAGGTAGATGATAAAAAAAATGGAGATGAAAATAAATAGTTATATAAAAAATTGATATGTTTTAAGAGGGCGCACAGGGTCTTATTTTCCGCTTTCGAAATAGTCTCGCCCTTGAATTTTCAGCCAAATTAACATATTTTCATAAAGAGCTGCTGGTTTAACTGCATCATGGAAATAAAGAATAATAGTCCCTAAACAGAGAACAACGTGGAAGTTCTAATTGCATTTTGGGGGAATGTATCGTTATGGTCAAACCTAGAGGAAATGTATCGAAAGTCTGAGCAGAAACAAATCCGATCTGATCACTTTCAAATAACGGTGTCCTAAAGATCAGATTTATGATACAAATTGGTTTTCCCTGTAGTCTGAACGAGGCCGAAGAGTCCAAAGACTAAAAATCTGTAAATTTTTTTATTGTGGTGGTGATTCTAAGTGATTGTGGGCTCCTTCAATGACATTCCTGGGATCAAAACCAGTTCCAGTCTGACCCAGTGATTAATCTTTTCTGAAGACCTTATTGGTGACCCTGTCCTGAAAAACATTTTTATACTTATGAAAAACAAAGTCCAGGTGTCTCTATCACTAGAACTATGTTAAAATAGCATGCTGATTAGACCTGCACGTCAGTTACCTACATCAGTTTTCCAATAAAATTCAACTTTTATTGATCAGTTAATTGAATTGAGGGGTCAGTTGTTAATTCAAGATCAAGTCACACATTTAAAATTATTTAAGTAAATATTAAATGCTTAAACTTTATCAAATTCCTGAAATGTATACCACAGTTTTTGTAGAAAATCTAGTTGTTTTTTGCCTGTAAATAGCTAAAATATTAAATTCTTCAAGTCTTGGGGATCTCCAAATTAAATTTTCTTGCTCTGGAGCAGCCAAATACACCAGGTGGTTCAGTGCTTTCTATTTTTAGAATGATTTGTTCAAGCCAATTAAAATGCTTGAGTTAAAGGTTGTATATTATTGAGAAAACATTAAAGCTGTTTCTGTCATCAAAACTAAAGGATCACTAAATTTACTTGAGGGTACGTTAATCAAGCCAGTGTAATTTTAGAGACCGGGGCTAATGTGGTTGTTTCCATCACAGCTTTTAAGTCTGTTATTGTCAGGCAGGTCGTTGTTCTAACCTTAGACCGCTTCCTCATTTGTACGTGTTCATTAGTCACCTACTGTAAGAAGCCAAGTTTGTGTGCAGTTTTCCAATACAGAAGACTTTGTTGTGGTATGTATGCTGCTTGAAAGGTTATTATCCAGAATAAATGGAAGGCTGTTTTTTTTTCTTTCTTTTTTTTTTTCTTCTGAAAAAAATGGGACTTTAAGTGAGGCACCATGGGAACACAAGCCTTCAAGCCTTGATTAACTTTACTTACTTCTAGGTCTGAGGTCTCTAGTGAGATTGGTCTACAGTGAATTCATTCTTTTCTCCCATTTTTTCCTTTCATACTTTGTAAGTACTGGCTTGACAGTGCTACAGTTTGCATAAAGGCATTAAGGTTTTGGTAGTTTTGATTTCAGTCGCCTCTAAACAAATAAAGAATGCATCAGATTAGTCTTATTTAATTTGAGCACACTTAATCTTGACATTGTTGTCCTGAAATATGCTCATGCTGTCAGGGAAATAAAATGTATTGATTGCATAACTATGCGTGATGGGATCATCAGTTTCTGTGTGACTTTCTAAATCCCGTCACCCATCACTCTAGAATAAGGCCAGTCTGGACTTGTCAGACCACGTAACCTTTTTCATTGCTCCAAAGTCCAGTTTTTGTCTCCTTAAAATGCTTTTTGTTATTATTAGCCTCACCACTATCTTTTTAGGTTTTTAATAATATGCTGTATAGATTTAAGCCCAATTTCAGTACCTTCAAATTTCATCTCCCTAGTTGTTTTCTTTGCTTGATGCAGACCAGTTGTTTAGACCTGCTGAAAGACAGTAAAATCCTTTTCATGACTATGGGCTGCTTCTTCTGACAATAGGTCTGTTTACATAGACCCTAACGTTGCACTAATACCCATATTTCAATTGGAATAAAAATACACCTCAGTCTAAACGCTCTGACTCGATCCGGCCTGATCAGAATGAGAGGGTTGGTGTCACTCTTTGAGAATATATTCAGTAAGTAAATATCAGTGTCAACACTTGATCTTGGTATCTTGGTGGAATAAATGTAATCTTTTTGTGAGGAGTACTTTAGGTGACTTGACAAGAAGGATAATTTTGCTGTAAAATCAATGGCCTCCCATCGGTTACCACATTTACTGGATAGGGCTGCAATAATCACAGTTAACAGTGAATTGCAAAAAATTTTGGGTTTAGACTTTTAGTAAGTGCGCAGTGGATCAGAAAAAATTAAAGTTAAGTTTGAATTACAGCAAAAAAAAAAAAAAAGGAGACATGAAATTTTGCTTTTATTAATTGCTTAACTAATTGCTTGAAAAACACTTAATACATGAACATTTTTCTCATGGTTAAAAATTGTTTTAAATAAAGCTTGTTTTAAATGAAACGCTATGTAAGATGTTCAATGATTATTATTATTAGTAGTAGTAGTAGTAATAACAATGTAGGGGGAAGTTTTTATCATCCTTGGTTGAGAAATGTTTTTTTTGGGAAGGGTATAAAAATATAAAATTATATACATTTATAATTAAGCTACATTATGAGTTTAGTGCTGATGATTTGGCCTGTTTTTATGCTATACATTGTCACAGTATGAACACTGGCAGTAACGGCCATTAGATTATTATTTTTTTTTTCCTTTTCTTTTTTTTATATTCTTTTTTTCGGACAGTAAAATTCAAAAAATTTGAAATCCTACAATTTTATTATGATGACATGTAAGGATTTGTTGTGATGGGAAAATGTTATTTAGTCTCATGCCTGTTTTGGTATATGAATTTAAAATCAATAAAATAAAAATAAAAATTTTGCCTACAAATATAATTAAATAAAATGTAGTACTGCATGTGCTAGAATTTAGTTGTTTGTTTAAAGATGAGACAGGAAACTAACTTGGCTGCATAACCTCTACATCACAGCCCTCAATTTGAATGACAAATGTGTGGAATTTGCATGTGTGAAAATAATTGGAAGCCTTGGAGAAAATGTTTATTTTCGCGAAGTTTCATGCAAAGTAAACATAGACAAATATGCACTTAGCGGTCTTTTTAAAAGGAGAGTGTGTGTGTGTGTGTGTGGAGGTATAATGGCATGAGTGACCTCAGGTAATTATTCTGCGAATGCATGTCTGAAGCCAGGGAAGAAGTATTGCGCCATTTTGGTTAAATCAAATTGTTGCCATTAGTTAAAAAAAAAAAAAATCTCTATTTTACAAATTGCGAAAGAATGAACTGTTCATCTTTTCAAACATGTAATACGTACATATACAGTGCATCTCAATAATAGAATCTAATAAAGTTAATTATTTTTTTGTAATCTATTAAAAAAGTGTCACTTGTATATTCTAGATGTAAAGTGAAATGTTTTAGTTTGATTTTAGAAATCCAGTATCTTAAAATATTTGAATATTTGTAAATATTACAAAATATATTCCTTAAAATCTCCTGGTAGACAGCTATGTTGACTTTGAACTTGTTAAAACACATTGGACCATCATCAGCAGATAACATGGCACCCAAATCATCATGACCTGTGGAAACCTTACACTAGACTTCAACCTTGGATTCTGTAACAGTCTACTTTTTCTCCAGAATCTGCAAAATATGCTTTTATCTGAAAAGAGGACTTTTGACCACTAAGCAAGCGTCCAGCATTTTTCTCTCTAGACCATGTAAGACACTTCTGATGATTTCCTCTCCTTGTTAAGCTCTTCCATGGTTTTAATTTGCCTTTTCTTGAGAATCTTCTAAAGGCTGCGGCCATCCCTACTTGTGCACCTTTTTCCAACTTTTCCCTTTCCAGCTTTTTCCCTTTTAAGTCAACTTTTCATGAATATACAAGACCAGGAAAAGCAGGAAAGCAGGACCAAGACTTGAAGTTTATTTAGCGTTGTTAACCTCAGAAATCACAAATTACCACCTTAGATTAGAGCTGTTATGAAGGCTTTACTGAGCATACGCAGCAGACATGCTCAATATTAACTGTTCAAAGTGAATTATTGCAAATTTTAGATGGCTTGAGCATTATTTTATGTAGAAAGAAATAACCAAGAAAATACCATGGAATTTAAATGCATGTACAGCATTAAAATATTTTTTAAATAACTATAAGCCATAATCTAAATATAAAAGAAAGTACAACATTTCACTTATTTATTGAATGTAGAATAAGTTCCATTTATTATTATTTTAAATATATCTTTCCTTTTTTTTCCCCCTAATTCAGTCGTGTCCAATTCCTCCCCGTCACTAGGGGGCTCCCACATTAAGGCTACTACTCATTAAGGCTGAGGAGCCTTAATGAGTACTCATACTACTCATACGAACATCATTGCAGAAAGAACTGCAAATGACTATTTGTGGGGGTCTGTTAGTGCACTTTACACCAGGAAAAAAAAGCATGGCGTTTCTATAGACCTGTCAGCACTGTAAGTCTTGGGTACCTTGTTTAACAATTGTTAAGTGAAGCTTGGTGGGATGTAATTAGAGGTCGACTGATGTGGTGGTTATCTGGGCCGCCAATAGCTGGTATATGATGTCCCTCAATATGTCCCCGGATATGATATGAAAATTATCAATATGTCCCCGGATATGAAAATTCCTTTCTATTCCTTTAAAGTTACAATCTAGACAGCTTTAAGTACTGGTATAAGTATTACAAATATCAATTTGTACAGGTGTATGTTCTTTACAGACTTTTATTATTTATAATTATGAATATTAAATTACAAAAACAGCGGAACAACCAAAAATAACACTGGGCTGTGCCTGCCTGTTAATCACCTTAATATGCTTAGGCCAATGCTGATGCCAATTTATATTAAAAAAAAAAAAGGCAAAATTAGCCTGATTAATCAGCCAAACTCTAGCTGAAATCCCAGTAAGAGCTGGAAACTGTGTGGCAACTGTGTTTACTTTAAGCATTATATATGTGGTTTTTTTTTTTTTTTCACTTGTATTTCTGCTTGACCATCCCCCTAACCAGTAATTTTGACTTTGGTGCCACTGAACTTCCTGGTAAGTTTTTGTCTTTTACACAATTTGTTTGAATATTGGACCAAACTGAGAAACTTATTTAAAGGTGAGTTGTTAGGTGTGCTTTTGACAGCAGTCTTTTTTTTTTTTTTTTTTTTTGCAAAATTATTTAATTTTAGAGGATAGCGCTATCTACCTTCTTGGCTAATCCAGTTGAAAAAGGCTAATTCAGATCACTGGGCAAATAATTGATGTCTTTGTTTTTATTCTCCTAGTCGGAAAACGTTTGTGTACAATGTGTTCAAGTGATCAAATTAAAAAAATTATTATTATTTTTTTTTTTAGATCTTAAACATTTCCCATATACATTAAAATTGTCTGACCCGGTAGTTCTGATACTGTTGTCTATGGTTCAAGCCTAGTACAGGAATGTACTGGAAAGCTAAATTAGGTCTTAACACTCACATCTCTCACATCTCTCTCTCTCTCTCACACACACACACACACACACACACACACACACACACACACACACACACACACACATATACACACATACATTTAGGGACCAGGCTTACATCAGCCCTATTACATCATATTGTGTGAAATGTGCAAGTTGTGCGGTGCACCCGGGCAGCGATGGCTTTTTGTAGGTCTTGCCATGCATTGTTGCTTCTAGCTATATTATTTATTTATTTAGATCTTGAAAACTATATATACATTTATGTTGTCTGACCTGATAGCCGGTTGGTGTTGATACTATACTATTGTCTATGGTTTCAAGCCTATTCCTACAGGAATGTACTGGAAAGCTAAATTATGTATATCTTACAAGTAGGGCATTCACAGTTGTCTGCTATATCATGATAACAGCATGTGATCTATAGTATGTCAGTAGAACCTAGAAAAAAACATCATGAAAAGCTTAGTAACAAATTTGTTAAAACAAACCAACAAATTCTTGAATTAATAATATTGTTTGATTTGATGTTGAGAGGAACGCTATGAAAAAGCTATGAGCGGTTTTCTAAATTTGTGCATTATGGTGCCACCTCGGTAAAATAAGAACCACTCTGATTCTCTTAATCATTTAAGGACCTTCATTAAGTGATCCACAAAGTTTACATGTACTGTGTACCAAGGCATCTTAAGATATCTCATGTAGTCTATGCCATGCCTTTACAGTCAGAGCTGTTATGTGAGCACCAGGAGAACCTAGACAGTATTACATTGGAACTCAAAAGCATTAGCAGCTGTTTGTAAAAATGCGTTGACTTTGTGTAATAGTTGGAAATTGAGAGACGAATGGGAGAAAATATTGTACACCATTGTAATTAGGTGATGTTATTCATGTCACCTGTCAGCAGGCAGAATGTTATGGCTGGCAAAATGTTATGGCTGACAGAATGGCAACAGAAGCCCGCCTCATTCTGTTTAGGTACTGATTAGGTGATCACCTAAATTAAATCTTGTTTTAATGAGAGATGGTATAAAAAAACACTCCTGTGATCATCACTCTTTTCTTAAAATGTAACCTGCTGGATGGTGCTAGTAGTACCTCAAAGGTACTGTAATTAAAATTTTAAAAATAACCATTGACCATACCAAAGGAGTAGAAACTGGAGTAAAGTTGTCATCTCGGAGTCCAATTTTTAGCTTTGGCCAGATACTCTGAGAGGCCTACAAGGCACAGTGTCTCGCACCAACTGTGAAATGTGGAGGAGGATCTGTGAGGATCTGGGGTGCTTCAGCTAGGCTGGAATCAGGCAGATTTGTCTTTGTGAAGAATGCGTGAGTTAAGCCACATACAAGGTTATCCTGCAAGAATATTTGCTTCCTCCTGCTCTGCTATGTTCTCCAACCCTGGAGATTAATTTTTTTTTTTTTTCCTGGCAGGACAATACTCCACGCCACACAGACAGGTCAGTCGAGGTGTGGAAAACTTTTGGAATGTGATCAGGAGGAAGATTATGGAGAAATGTCTCATATACAGCAATGAACTGCTGAAATTTCTCCTAAATTTTAAATAGAAATAGTTTTTTAGAGCAGTTTATGTTGAATTTTTGGCGCTGCTCGCGGAACCTCACAGAACGCTGGGCGTTCACATGTGTCAAACTCTGTAGGTGAGAGGTGTGTTGTACACCTTTATCATAAATATACAATGTAAAGTTTTACACATCTACAAATGTTCATAGATCTGTGTTCTGTGTGTATCTGGAAATTTACCTTGAATGTTCATTAGCTGGAAACTTTGTGTGCGCATGTGATGGTACCAGTTTGGACACACATTCTAATTCCAAGTTTTGGGTTTAGTGATTTATTTTCTACGTTCTAGAACAATATTGGAGATTTCCAAACTATGAACTAGCATATCAGGTCATTAAGAAACAACAACAATAATAACATTCGGGTGTGTTTTTAAGACACAAAGGTCAGCTGTTCTGGAATAGTTCTTGCTAAAACAGTATTGCCAAGTCTATTAAGCATCATGATGAAACTGGCTCTCACGAAGACCTTCCCAGGAAAGCAAGACCAAAACTTACCTTTGCTGCAGAGAAATCCATTTAGAGTTACCAGACTCAGAAATCACTAACAGCACCCAAGATTAGAGCTGTTTCAGATGATGGGTTAGTGTTTTTTTTTTTTTTTTTTTTTTTTTAAACATACCAGGGTATAATTTACTTGTTTTTATTTTATGATTGTGCTGCCTCAAAGCAGAGTTGCACACAGAGTTGTGGTGAAGTATAGCAGAGTTGATGCTGCCCCCAGTGACCTTACTCTTGTATTACATTCTACCCAAATGGAGGCCTACAGTATGTACAGTTACGTTACATACATTTACAATTAAATATACAAATAGACTGATTAAACATTAAATACACAAACAATTTTGATGTGCAGCATAATGGAGATCAATTGTTACAGCTGTAGTGTTTTATGATGGGGTAGTAAAGAGAGAAAGAGAAGATAATTAAGAGCATGACCACTCACATTCTCCCTCACAGATACTGCTCTAACCATGGCTCTTTCTCGCACTTGTTACTTTTTCTTTCTTCTTCCCTGTCCCATTCTATCACTCTCCTTCACTCTTTATCTCTCTCTCCCCATCTGTCAGAGTCCTGGAATGGTTGTTTGGAGAGTTTTGTGTTGCATAGCAACTGTGGTTACCATGACAACCCCGAAGAAATCTCTTGTTTGATTGGTGACTGAAAACAAATATATAATTAAATAATAAATTAAAAAGGGAGCTAAAAATGAGAATATGGACATTAAAATCCAACAGCCATGATGATGTGTTTAGTAATTGCATGCATACACTCAACTCCTCTTAAGTAAGGCGAGACTTATTCTGTTAATTCATCTTGGAACGTTAATGATTGATGTTGATATCCCTAGATGCATTTCTCAGGCTTTTGGACAGGCTGTGTATTAGTGCGCATCCAAGTCTAAAAATACAGATGCTTGACTTGTTACTGATCAGGTCATGTGTGTAAATCCGATTGTGTATAAGGGCATAATGCTTATATATAATGTTTAGCGACAGTTTTGTGGTCCATCAAATGTCTTTAATTGATCTGGGCTGTAGAAGATGTATTATCTAGTCATTATCAGAGCACATTCATCATTGTTTTTATTTTCTGCTCTTTATGGGCTTTACATTAACACTATACCCAATTCTATAAACATTTATAAATGATATAAGTTATTGTGTGTGTTGATATATACTTTCATTATCTATATGAATATATTTATATAAATATATAAAACTCTTCATATAGATCCTTAATACTCTTTAAAAAAAAAAAAAAAAAGGCCTTGGTCTTGTTCAGTTTTGGCCTTCTCCTAACTGTGTATATATTCAGTTGAAGACTGAATAAACATTACATTGGTGATTCCCAAGACATTGATCTTTTTACTTCAGCTGTCCAGTTTTGTGCCAATTGTAGCCTGAGGTTCATGTTCTTGGCTGACGAGAGTGGGATTGATGCAATATCTGCGGTTGTAGTGCAGAGTTGCCTCCAAACCACCATGTAAGCCTGTTAAATTCTTTAAACATCAATTTAAAATGTAATAATTTTTTGCCAACATGTTTTGCGCACATTATTGTCTAAAGTTTTAAAAATGTTTTAAAAAATTGTCTAAAGTTTTAAAAGCCCCTGAATTTTTGGTATGCTGTGACAGTTTTTGAACAGTGGGTTGGCCTGGACGAATAATTAGACTGACATCACAGATTTTAGGACATTGGGCAAGCGTCTTTAAACATCTTTTATTAATAAAAGACCTATAGAGCTCCACATTTTGTCCATGCTTACAATGGCACTGTATCTCCCATAAAACCAGTAGAAAAGTGGAATTCCTGTTTCTTCTTTAATTAATGAAGGTATTTGTATTGTTTCCTGTGGCCTCTATATACTTGGTCATGTTCTGTAGTTGCTTAGAATCATGATCTTACAATACATGACCGGAAACAAACACATAAGGCTTTGCCTACTGCATACCACGTACTTGCGTAACACATATTACCAATTCATTGTAGATCAGAGATGAATGATATTGCTTTAAAGAAACCATTACATATAAAGAAGCAGAAGAGACTTGCTTGGGCCAAGAAACACAAGGATTGGACATTAGTTCAGTCTATTGTCCTATTAGTTCAGTCTATTTGTAAAATAAGAATGTATGGCACTGTAATGCACTTAATATCAGTCAACTTTAAGCTATTTCTTGTATTGTGGATAATGACAATGTTTATTTTTGATAAAATGCTGTATGCATTTAAAAAATAGAAGTACATTTTTCTAAAAAACAAAAACCAATTAATCTTTGTTTTTCTTATATATTTTACATTGCAAATATTTGTTTGGCTTGCAACAAAAATTAAGCAAAAGTGCATTGTATTTGATTACTTGATTAATCGATTCAGTTTTTGGTAGAATACTCGATTACTAAAATATTTGATAGCTACAGCCCTAATTGGTAGTCCAGTCTGAAAAAAGTGGTCAGCTTTGGATGTTCCAAATCTTTATTCTTTATTCTAAATTTATTGCTTTGACAGTTTGACATACTGTACTGATGCCATTTTCTCGTTAAATTCATGATTGAGACACTTGGAATATTTTTTAAATTAAAACCAGGATGTCTTGTCACACGCGACACAGGAGTGTCACGTTAATTTTTTTACATTTCTTGCTTCTTGAAGAGCTTTACACCATTAGTTTCCTTGTGCAGAGGAAGGGTGGGTACAGAGTCAACTAGTGCTATTAAGCACTACTGTACAAAGAAACAAGAAACACTTAGTTAAGTAAAGATAAAAGACCAAGAGCTGCCTTTGCTCTAGAGGTTAAGTTTTTGTTAGAATGACCAGCCTCAGAAACTGCCAGTTTACAGTGCCTCAGGTTAGAGCCCACATAAATGCTTATTAGAGTTAAAGTGACAGACACATTTTAACATCCTCTGTCAGAGGAGACACGAGTCAGGCCATCGTGGTTAAATTGCTTCAAAGAAACCATTCTTTAACAAATGTTCGTAGAAGTTTTGTGTGTGTATACTGAATATACAGTACTAATAATTCTATAAATTTTTATGTCAACATGTGTCCTATAAACAGTTTGTTTTCGTGAGCTGTGGTTTTATCACTATTTTTCATGTTGGTATTGAACCTTTTTTTTTTAATTTTTTTTTTTTTTACACTGGTTAATGAAAAGTGCAACCAACCATTTTCCATTTGATTACCCGTTCCCCTTGACCTCTTGGCCCCTTTTTGGGTCCATACTCGTTAGACAGTAGTCAACTGAATAGCTGTGCAGTAGTGAGGTCTGAGCACACACTGTGGCTAACTGTGAAAGTGTGACACTTTACCACCCTATTGCATATTGATGGATATTAACTTATCTACAACCCAGTTACTTGCCAGTCTTGTTTGAGTTAGGATAGTTTTTATGTGCATTATACATTTTTATATTTGTTCACATGTGTTAGTCATAATTCCTTGTTTGATATAACATAGGCTACTAGTGAAAAGTCATGTTTATTATGTTCAGCATGCTGGAATAGGTTTGTCCAAGAAGCCGTGTCTATGAAAACATTGTCTTGGATCAAGTGGATAGAAGTAACTACAGTCAGGTCATCCAAAATGGCATTACCTGGAGATATGAAACGTGCTCATCAAGGGGTTTGCTCATGTGCATGCTTTGTCACAGCCCTGGGAAATTTGCTATTGAAGCCATGCAAGAGGAAGTGTGTATGTGTGTGTCAAAGCAAAATGGAAAGGGAGGGGATCATCTGGGCAGGAGTGATGAAAATCAAGCCCAAAATAAACTGACACTTTGCTCGACTAAGTGACTGCATGGGTTTTGTTTCCTTAGCTATTTTCCCTTTTTAGCCACGTGTGTTTATCAATTGCATGTGTGTCTGCATTGATTCCTAATATGATTGTGTGTATGTTTAATATGCGTGAATTACATAAGCTGTTTGGTACTTATGTGCATCTGCTCTATATGCTAATAATCAATATTATCCATTTGTATAATTGCTGCTGTAACTAGAGATGGGCCCGATCCGATATGATATCGGTATTGGGTCCGGTATAGCCGTAAGTCCGTCATCGGATATCGGTCGGACAGGCCCGATCTATATATTCCAGTTCGCAGTTGCACTGGACCTTAAACTCGACGCAATGCACCACTCCTTATTCCATACCATGAATCTGCGGCAACTTCGATCTGAGCAATCGAATAACATTAGCCGTTGTTGTGAACAAAATGTCGCTCGTTTGGAGATACTTTAGTTTGGAAACGCTGAAAAGCAAGGCGGCTACTTGCAATGTGTGTAAAGCCAGCGTGCCGAGGGGTGGAAGTACGGTTGTGTCGTACAATACAACTAATTTAATCAAGCACCTGCAGAGATTTATTTTAAAGCCTTATTCAGTTGGTGCTGTTGTTGGTCTGTTGCTTGACCTGTCAAATAGATGCGTCTGGGCTTATTGTTTTTAACTTACTTTTTTAATAGTTAAGATATTTATTTAAAATGTATTAGTTTTGCACTTTTATTTTTTACACAGTTGTTGCAGCTAAAATGGACATAATACTTGAACTTATTTCAACCAAGATTGTTGTGTTTTTGATATTTAAAATTTTTTACAGCTGTTGCTGCTACCTTTTTGTGAAGTGTGACATAAATTCCTTTGGAATGCCTTTAAATTCAAAGTAGTTGTGAATATTTTTTGCTCTTCTAACAAGTGCTTATTAGTTTATTTATTCTGTGATGTAACCTTACAAACAGCACAATTTCAACAAAAATAATGCTAATATTAAAGTAAAAAGATGTATTATATCGGAATCTGTATCGGTATCGACGGTCGTGTATCGGATCGGAACTGGAAAATCGTGGATCGGCCCATCACTAGCTGTAACTGCAGTAAGTTTTAACAAAGACCTTTCTTTGCTACACACCTTATTTCACCTTTGCTACACAGTGGTGGGGAGCCAGTTGCAAGAGGGGAAAAAAGGCTGCAGAATATGAAAGACTTTTGTTACCTGCTCATGCTAACAAAATAACAGCAAAATTCATACAGACAAAAGTTTAGTGTCCCTAAGCAAGCGAAGCTAATGAAAGTCCCTGCTAGTAATTGCTTTCAGTTATTTTTTCTATTTATTCCAAGGCAGGTAGCAAACCGCATGCATCACATGACACACACAGGGAAGTAGAACAGGGTTTCTACCAAAAATGTAACACGTTAAATGTCCTTTAAACATGTTAAACTCTGCTAATTTATTGGTTAAAGTATGTTTGTGTTTGCGTGTGTGTGTGTAATACTTTTATATTTATTATAATTTATATATGGAGTTCTTAATTATTTTACAGTTCAGGGAGGTGAACAGCACTGTTCTGTACAGTATGAGCTTCCTCATACACACTGTTCCTGAAATATGATCCTCACTGTAAACAAAAGCTAGCTGTGTGTACAGTACTTGCCCGGAAGTGTCTAGAGTTGAGTAGGGACTGGCCTTGGCATTAGAGGAGATGAGTTTTAAAGAGATAACACAGAAGGGAAAGATTGGAGCATAGAAGATATGGAGACGTTTTTTTCCCCTTTTTTACTCTCTAACTCCTTCCTGTGCATTGTGGGTATTAATACAATTAAGAGCTGGTGGTTACAATTAGACTCCTTAAATCCTCATTATTGTAGGACAGGAATTTGTGTTTAAGCAGCAATTGTTTGTTTAGTACTTTACTACTTAGTAAACATAAATTGATGATTTTACTCAATAACTTCACATGGTTTTGAATGCTATATGTGGATTTGAGTTTGCTGAAAACAAAAATTGACCCAGACACAAGAAATGCAAAATTCGGACATGGACAATTTTTTTTTTGGAGGGGCGGTTAAATATTATTGAAATCCCCTTTTAATCCTTGTCAAACTAGACTGAACTGCATGCCGCTGAATTTTGTATGTGCAGATATGTTTAGATGAAGTCTTGGTACATTCAGGTCATCAGCTGACTTCATTTTATTGCCGCATAACATTGCAGTCTAGACCTGACCAACTGAAGCAACTCCAAATTATAACACTACCTCCATAAACTTGTACAGTGGGAACTACAAATGACGGTGCATCACTTCATGTGCTTCCCTTCTTATCCTGACAGGCCAGTCACTCTGAAATAGGGTCAGTCTGTCCTCACCAGATCACATTACTCTTTTTTTTTATGTAGCTCCAAATGTTTATGCTCCCTTTTCTTCTTCCCCCAATTATCCACTAACAAGTGGTTTTCTTATTTTCACACAGCTGTTTACTCCCAATGTGGAGTTCTTGTCACATTGTATGCGAAAATGCTTTTATTTTTACTATTAAAAACATCTAATTTGAATCATGAAACAATGCAGCTTCAAGCTTTTAACCTAATCATGCTAAAATCACAGCAAATCATGATTTTTCCTCAGACACATTTCTGCTGCAAAATAGGTAGAAATAGTTCAGCACTATACTTCGGGGTTTTAATAATGTGCCGAATGGTTAACCCAATTACAGTTATTTAAGCATTTGCTTAAGCTGTTTGCTTAACACAGGCTTCTTTGAAATGACATATAGAGGCACATAGTGTACGAAATACAGTGAAATTAGGAAGTTTGGTTTGATGTCAAATGACTTCAATGCATTTGAAGTATGAACTGGGGTTTAAAAATAATTAAGACTTTTTTGTTTGTTTGTTAGTTTTTTCCCTGACTGTGATGAATATAATGTCTGTCCCAAAGCAGTGGTCTGTATAGTGTTATAGATGTAGCAGATGAGTGTATGTTGATTGATCAAAAGCAAATACTGGTAAATAAAGTATTTTTTATTTATACTGTTTTAAGGTAAGAGGGGCTACTCTGTTAACTTCTAATGTTTTAAACATTCATGTTGACTAAGTCGAAAATGATTAGAGGAAATTATGAGTTGCGACTTGTAGTCTACTGCAGCATTATTTATTTAACATATAGATCAACAGGGTTCCCAGTAGGAGTGGGCAAGTCACAGATTCATTAATGAGCCCATTGGGCAAATGAAAGCCGTAAATCTCACAGCCAGATTTCAGTCTGAGTATATTATTTACTTTTTTTAAACATTACATTTGATGTGTACACTCGTACTACTAAATCTGAAAAAGTAGATCATCCATACCAGTAAAATTCACTAACTGTCTAGTACAGTAGACATTTACGCAAAATCTTAATGTCTGTGTGAGCTAGTAATTTGCACATCCGTGGTTCCCTGAACTGCGTAGTAATAACTGTGGAACTATTTCAGGTTTCTTAGTACCACAATAGTTTTTTCATTTTGTCTAGTACTTACATTCGTCACTGCTCTTTGAAGCTCCCCTTCTTCTGTGAATTATGAAACTTTGTCTTGCATCAGTAAAGCATTTACTTAGCAACATTAAACCCGCACTTCCCTGAACCATTCACATGCTTTCATTTCCCTTTCCCTTTCCCCACCCCCACCCCCCTTTTTCCCCCCCAAACTCCCTGTGAAATAGATTGTATTGCCTCAGATATTTGCCGCCATATTCTTGCTGCTGCGTTTTATCTCTCTCCCTCCTGTAGAGTAGGACCTATTATTGTTGCTATGGAAACAATAAGGCTGATCTTTGCTAGCTGTTTGGATTTCTCTTTACGCTACCTAACATCCACCCACCCATCAACCCTCCCTGCTCTTTCCACAAAAGCCACATCATGTCACCATTATGCGACTGGTTCTTTAAAAGCTTTCAAGTTCTGCAAATGTTACACTCAAGAGCAAACAGTCAGCATCTGCCCTTGGAGTGTTGGTAAAGTGCAGCAGTCAGGGTGCTGAGGAGGAGAAGCGGTCAAATCCCGGTACTCGTTTGGTGGAGGATTTGCCCAATTAGATAGAATAGTGTCTTTCTTTCCTAATTTAAATCCCTTTGTGTACAATGCTACACTATTATGCTTAACTTTTAAAAGTTAATCATTATAGAATCAAATTAGTGTAATTTCTTTTACCAGGACATGAATGATTCAGTAGCCCAGAAAAAAAAAATAGATTTATTCTTTAGACTGTTAGTGGTTATTTACATTTACCTAACATGAAAGTAGATTCTTAATGACTTGCAAAGTGAAAGTGCTATGCATCTTTTTGGTGGTTTAACACGCCTTAGTCCTAGAACTATAGTGCGAGCTGCTTATTTAGAATCAGACTGTGCATTGGTTGACCACACGTCAACCAATGCACAGTCTGCCTGAAGAAATAATTTTTACTATTCCGTTTTATTAACCTGCCTGGCATTCCTTTTCAGAATCTTATGCATGCAAGGATTTGGTAAAACACACCAACCAAAATATATGCCGGGATGATATAACTCTCACATTATGATCATCTATAGATAGTCCAAAGGTGGCCACTAAGCTTTTCAACTGATCAACAAAGAAGAAGCATGCCACACCTGTTTTAATTTCTGTACACTGACTCCATATTAAGTTTAAATTAAATTAAAAATTTTGTTAATTACATATAGGGCTTTGCCTGGGGACGTACATGACCTACTTGTAGACTTGCTCACTCACTCAATCTCTCACTACTCTTACAACAAACATTTTAGCCGAACATAAATTTTTATCCTTCACATGTGAGGTGTTGATAGATCATATCTTATAACTGTAACTTGCTGACCAGGATGTATGCATTGTTGTTAAGGGCACAAATAAGAACAAAAGAAATCACTACTGGGAAATATTTCTCATACAAAATATGTATTGCAATATAAAATAGTCTATTAATTCTCGTGCTGTTAGCTAGCTGTCTTCAAGATGAACTTAAATGTCGATACGTGAAAGAATAGTTAGAAAAAATAGATATATCAGTGATCTCGCATGTATTCTGCCTTACTTTTTTGTGGCCTAACTCCATCACAGATTGCTATATTAGAAAATCATCATCATATGTTCTTTACCATACATTGCTATTTCCTTTTTAGGTACTTTTAACCTTATCATTTAGGCTTCAAGAGTGTAATCTGATCTATGCCTGAGTGTTAAAGTATAATAATTCCCATAATTATGACATAAACAGGTGTGTGTGAGAACTTAAACAATATATGTTAAATAACTTCAGCATGCTCACTCTCATACAGTGCAATACATGTCACATTTTTTCTTTACTCTGAATTATGAATACAATTTTCCAGGCTTATGTGAATGTTATGTCCCTCTATTTGCAGGGTTCCTGTTATTCAAGGATTTCTGTATGAATGAAATAGACGAGGCTGTTCCCCAGCTGAAGTTCTATGAAGAAGTAAGATAAAATTTCATTTTTCAAGTTTTTTCATTTTTTTTTTTCTCACTTTGCTCTGATGGCAAAATTGGATCGGATATAATCGATTCTGTACCTTATGCAGAAACTTCCAAGTAGAGTAACAGAAACAAATTTTTGTGGCGTTGGACTACTAAAATCATGTGTGTTAAGATCGCGCACCTTTTTCTCCAAACTCAGTGAGCAAACCCACTCATTAAACACGCTTACACCAGTCTCAAAATGCTGTGAGCGCTAATTAGTTGAAAATCAAGTGTGTTAGAAGACGCCCGCATGCTTGCAGCCGCTTATCTCGCCATTCACTGAGATTCAAGGCTTTTGAGGAGATAAAACGTCATCGTTTCTATATAACAGTAAACTAATGTTATAAGGAACGGACTAGATTTTATTAATCGTTAAATTTTTAAAAAATAAAATCTGGTCAAAATGTAATATCAAATCAGGATATTTATGATATCGCGATTACTAATAAAATAGCAGTTTTAATCAAATTGGCACCTAAAAGTGTGATATCGAATTGGGAGGTGACTGGTGATTCCCATCCCTAGTAGACATGTAGACTAGAGATTATGGTTTAAAAAAAGTTAAATAGACTTTTAAGCAGACCAGCCTACATGTATGATTTCTAAAATAATGAATTGTCATTAGTGGCATGAAATTAGTTTTCTTTGCCATGTTTCTACCCACTTGACCCTTAGAAATCCCTCACGTTGTTAAGCACATGGCCAGTATTTTTGAGCAACATGCAGATCCTGTGCTTACCTACAATTGCTGATGAAAAACAAAGGTTTCCCGTTGGCCGTGTTGATTTAAATACTGAGTGGATTGTAAGGAGTGCATCAGTGCAATTATCAGTGTGATAGCTGTTAAAGAAGTAGTTTTGTTTTATTCTTTGATTGTATGCCTTAGAGCCCAAATTGTTCCACTACATTACCATCCTCAGACAGTACAGTGGAACCTCGGTTCACAAACATAATTTGTTCTTATCTTCTGTTCATAACCTCTTTTGTTGGTAGACTGATTCAGTTTTCTATAGCTTTCTATAAAAAAATACATGCAAATAATTAATTATTATTTGTAATTATTAGTATTAATTCATCCATTCCCAATTACTTTGAGCTCTATTTAACTTTTCTTTTTGTTTACATCACAAAATAAAAGTAAAAAAAAAAAGTATGAAAAAAGTTTTATTTGGGCAAAAATAATACAGCAGTAAATAAATAAATAAATAAAAATTACAGGAGAGAGCAAACACTTTATTTTTACATGTATTTATGCACCTTTCTTAGAGACTTGCTGACGTGAAGGAATGGAGGAGAGGAAAGGGTGGGGAGGAGATTAGTGTTTGGAAGGACAGTTCCCTTCCATAATAACACTGGGTTATTCTCCTTCAGGGTTTTTCTCTCTCTTGTTTCTTGGCCTCTGGTTCGTACGTGACAGGCGGTTTCACTAAAAATCTATCCAGAGAGATTTTCTTTCCTGCGCTGCTCAGTTATCCTAAAGTAAGACACCACTTTAGTTCACAAGTTCATTAGGTGTATTACCCTGTTTGCCACAGATTTTTATTCGGATGATACTTTTTGGAAAAAACTTGGACGTTGCACACTTTGCACAAAATTCTTTTAACATGTGCGCAATCCACGTCGAGTAAGCAAACTGATGCTGGGCGACGCGCTCATGCCTTTGTTCAGCTGATAGCGGCAGCTTGGGATGGCGGTTTCTGAGTTGTTTTCCGAGATGGAGTTCATGAACAAGGATAAATTTGGAGCAAATATTTTGGTCGAGACCAGATTTGTTTGTACATGGGGGCTTTCATGAATCAAGTTTCCACAGTACTTGGACAAACTGGTCATACATTTTAAAGTGCATGTTACACACTCATAAGGCCCTGGGTAGGCAGGTCTGGTTTAGAATCTGAACGGTTAGGTCTGCTTACTCTCCATGTGGTTAAAACCACCCCAAATGCATGTTCTTTTCATACTATAACTGTAACTTAATGCAAGGAGTCTTTTTTTGCATCACCTCAACTGGAAACTTTCTTGAACTCGCATCACGTGTGCACCGACATCTTGCATAAAGAATATGTTCATGGGTGAGGGGACAGCAGTACAGCCTTGATGTGACATGGCAATGAGTCTATATCGCTCCTAGGTGCAATTTATTGTTTTAGTGGTAAAAATTTAGTCAATCTTTTACCAGAGCCTCACTAGCCAGCACAATTACAAAGGTAGCATTTTCATTTTGTAATTTCTTTTACATTGTTCTCTGTTGTAAAATTCATGCAGAAGGTTAAACCAATTGTACCACCTTTCATGATGAGAACAAGAGGTTGGATTTTTTGAGCCAATAGAAACAAAGCTCAGTGTGAACTGCAGCGATTCTAAACTTGTAACAACAAATTTAAAAATAATCTTTCCACTTGACAGAAATTGGGCTGCAGTTTTAGTTTCAGTTTACTGTAATTTGATGCAGATTTTGCAGCTCAGGCTTTCACCAATCATGCAGAAATGGTATCGCCAGATGTGCTTTAAAATGGTCTTTTTTTTAGTTTCTCCTTTAGTTACGCAGTGAAGTTTTAGAGATGGGAATCACCCGATAAAACATGATCATAATACCAATGTGCCAATTTGATTTGTATTGCAATGATTGAAGTACAGTAATGCGATATAAATAATATTATTTATGTATATACATTGCTTATATATATATATATATATATATATATATATATATATACACACACACACACACACACCACACACATACACGCACACACACAATTCTAAACAAAGCTCCTGCCATACAGGATGCTGTGCTGCCATTGTATCAATAGTTTTAAGCACACCACCTGTAGGATTATAAAGGAACTGCAACATATTACCACCTCCAATGCAAACATAAATTACCACTAGATTTACTAGGCCTGCGCAAATTTGCGTAAATACATAAAAAATAAAAATAAAAAACTTGGAGTCAGTGAGCCACACAAAACAATCATAATACGTAACTGAATAGATTTCCCCCCCACATATCTAAGTAAAATTACATTTGAAGCCTGATGCATCTTTTTGTTGTTATCTATTATTTATTACTTCATCACACTGCTTTGCTAAAAGTATATTGAGTCTCAAGAGCAAACCAGAAAAGCCTTTAAGCTAAATTAAATAAATAAACATACTAAAATAAAAGCAAAACATACCAAACAATACTGTAGCCAAGACAACTGCAACAGCACCAGACATGTATAAGGACATCTTCCAAAGCCATTACAATATGTTTACACATTGACATTTCATGCTGTTAAATGGCAGGGTTTTTTTTTATGTATAAACAAACTACAATCAGACTGAGCTGAATAAAAGGTTTCCTTACCGTGGGCTATGTTGTACTTCACACAACCAGATCTTCAGAATGCATATGTAGATTGCATGTTTAGCAATACATGCCATGCACCAGTGCATATAACAGTGCAGCAACTAACAGTTCTTTTTATATTTTAACTATCTATCAATTATTTAAACAAATAATAGTCTAATTATGAATAATTCAGTGACTCTTGATTGGATTGTCAGCGTTTAAATTTAGCTTTAAATTATTTTACGCATCTTCTAGAATGAAAGGTTGATAAGTTAAATAAAAAACTTGAATTTCCTTTTTATGTCAAATAATTAGACGATGGATAAGCAAATTAGTAGAATAAAATATAAAAATACATGCGTACCTAGTGTGTCTCCTGTTCAAAAGCTCCAGCATAAGAGGTGCAGAGTTTTGCCATTGTAAAACAAACCACTGATTCCATGCTCTCTGCTTAAGATCCTCCAGAGGTGATGCTCGGAATCCATTAGGTAACTGCTTCAAAGCTCATGCGTGTATCTATGCACAGTAGTTTTGATATTAGTGTTTTCTTTTATGTTTTCCATCCATTTTTTATAGACAATTTACAGTAATGTAATACATCCTTAAATGCTTCTCCTTCAGTCATTTTGCAATGAAATGATCCAGTCAAGTAAGGCAGGATGTTTATTGCCATTTTGTACAAATGATCAAATTAGTACCTTTATCTGTATGTGTTCACCTTTTAGTTTTTTTTCTTGCCTTTGTTTAAAAAAAATGTTGTAAAAGTATTTTGTTTGTCTCAAACATTTAAATAGGTTTCGGCAGGATGTAAACGAGGTACTAGGCTTGATGTCAGAAGGCAGCACATTGATAACTGTTCCAGCTTAAGGATTGTTATAGATTTCCACGCTCATGTCTTTTCAGATTAAAGAATACGAGAAGTTGGATTCTGAGGACGAGAGACTAAGTCGCAGTCGACAGATATATGATGGCTATATAATGAAGGAGCTTCTGTCATGTTCACATGTAAGACCTGACTGTCAAAAAAAAAAGTCATTCATATCATGCCTCTGGGTTTTTAAGCACTGTCATTTGTGGGACATAAATCAAGGCAGATGGATTTTCTGCCAAGTTAATCCACCACAGAGACCATTTTAAAATGACCTTTTGTTTTTTTATTGCCAATCAATTTTTGACCCTTCCACATAGTTTTTAACGTAAGATCACAGTAGGTGGGGATGCTTAAATCATATTACGTTGTTGGACACTGTTTTTAAATTTACTTCACAACTGAGAAAGGCAAGGGGCACTTTTTAATGCTTTATGCATCAGATGTGCCTATTGCTTGATGTTTGACCAACACCTTGAACCTTTATATGTAGTACTGTGTGTTTATGTCTTGTAGCCCTTCTCTAAGAAAGCAGTGGACCATGTTCAGTCTCACCTGGCTAAGAAAATGGTGCCCCCATCCCTCTTTCAGGTAAGACTTTGCCAGTAGGATTTGAAAATGCCTATATCATAGAACTGACACTACCGGTATTTGGTGCTTATTCAAGCATATGTACATATAATACCTTTTATAATTTATATAGCTTGACTATTAGAAAGCTTAGCAGTTCGAGTACTGATTAGGCACTGTGTTGTGCACTAGATTTATGTAGTGTTTGTCAGTTTGTGGTTTTCTTTTTGCAGATCTGCTATTTTTATAGAACATTTGGATAGTTTTTTGCTGATACCAACCTTTCAGAACATAACCATATTGATATTTGCTATTATATTATTTAATTGTACACAGGACATCATACTTGTGCATGGTTCAAATCAAATATGAAAGTCAACGTCCTTTTACTGAATGTCTCTTAATCCGTTTAATAGCAAACCTCCTAAGAACTGGATTTGCTTTTCCATAAACGAGAGTGTCGCCTCATTACGTCACTGTATACGTTCATGTATGTCCTTACTTTCTCAGCAATGCTAGCAGGCCAAAAAATATACGTTGGAGACAAAAACATGCTAGCGGCAACCATAATAGCAGCAATAGCAAACTCCAACAAGGCTTTGCGAGCAGTTCTCATTGTTTTATCATTATTAAAAAACATTTGCCCATTTTATATTGAGTCCATTTTTTAATCTGTCACAAAGAAATCAACTAAAACCAACTTTTAGTTTGTTGTGATTAATCTTCCCCAAGCCTCTGATGTAAGTGGTTATTTGTTCTAGCCCAGCAAAGTGTTGGCGCCGCCATGGAATCAGTTTTTCTGAGGGTTTTTCTGTCTGAGGGCCGAAAACTAAAAGGTGGTTCTGTGTTCCAACTAGGTGCTTACTGCAACCTGCTGCATAAATACCCAAGTGTGTTACAGAACAACATTACTAATTTAGTAGCTGGCGGAGGGGGAAGGGGGTGGGCAACCATACCCAGTCACTGTCCAAAAGACCTGTGCCTAGTGTGTAAGTAGCATGAGCTATCTCTTGAGGTTGCGGTAGACTACATGCGGTTGCATTTTACATGCGGTTGCATGAGAGAAAGTGAATTTAATAACCAAAAACATTTCTTTTCATAATTATAATATAATTTAACTTTTACATTTTTAAATGTTAAATAAAAAGATCTCTTGGATTGTAGGGCTGCAACAACGAATCGATAAAAAATCGATTACTAAAAGCATTGGCAACGAATTTCATAATCGATTCGTTGTTTTGCGCGGCGCGGAGACATTTCATTATAAAAAAATAAAACTTTAGTTGAGCGCCGAGTGGAGTAAACACACTGGGTCTCGCGCACTGATGCTAGCAGAGTTCGGCGCCTCATAGACAGAAATGAGCAAATATTTAAAAAACGAGCGGAGGTGGAGGAAAGATACATAGCGGAGGCTGCTAGGTCTTAGTGTGCGTCTCTCACTGGTATAATCAACATCCGTGCACGGCGTGTGTCTGTGTGGCACGGAGAGACAGACCTCTTCTACTTTCACCTTTACAGACACGCACACAAGCTTTCTCTCTGCTCTGTCGCGATTCTTTTTAAAGGGAAAGTGCAGGTTAATTTGTTTTATTTTTACTTTACAGCAGTGATTCTGTTAGTGGTTTTAAAAATTTAATTTGGTTTACGAGTGTTTTTGAATACGAGCCTGCTTCCGGAAGGAATTATGCTCGTAATCCAAGGTTCCACTGTATATATTTGGCAGATGTAAAGCATACATGTCTGTTTTTTGTTAGTCCATTTTTGTTTTATTATTATTATAACAGCTCAAGGAGCAACATGTTTGTGCACTTTCTAAAGATTTTAGGTATTTTTTTGAATAAAGGGTTGAAAATTAATGCTTTTCCTGGGTCATTTAATCGACAGATTAATCGATTATTAAAGTAATCGTTAGTTGCAGCACTAATAGATTGCTTGCAGGATGAAAAGGTAGTCAGTATGTGAAAGCAATGTTTTGCTTACAATAATCAACCAGTCTTTTAGGCCCCGTTTGGATAATTATAAACCAAGACCCCTTATATATATTTTTCTTCTTTTTTAGCCATATATTATTGAAATCTGCGATAGTCTGCGAGGAAAAATCTTTCTAAAGTTCATAGAAAGGTATGATTGACTGTTTTTAATTACCAAACCTTTTGTTTTTTCTGTTCTTTTACCGTGTTTTTAACTGTTAGACCTGTTTTTTTTTCCTGTAGTGACAAGTTTACTCGTTTTTGCCAGTGGAAGAATGTGGAACTAAATATCCATGTAAGTTCTGTATGTTTAAGATTTTAAGCAGTTTGAATATGCAACCTTGCAATTATGGGGGTTTTATAAATTAAAGGGAAATTAGAATTCTCTCTGTCAACTTTTACCTTAAGTAACTGCATAGTATGAGTGTTTACAGATATTTAGACACAGCCACTTTGTAGTAGGTCTGTTTTTTGTAATACATTGTCTTAAATACCTTGTCTCTCCATTTAGTTAACGATGAACGATTTTAGTGTTCATCGGATCATTGGTAGAGGTGGGTTTGGAGAGGTGTATGGCTGCAGGAAGGCAGACACAGGAAAAATGTGAGTGTATGGAATTAAGCATAAATTAATGAATACTTGGAAAGTTACCTCAATTGAATAAAACAGGGATTTTCTTACATCACTGCACTGATTTATGTCTTTCAGGTATGCCATGAAGTGTTTGGATAAGAAGCGAATTAAGATGAAGCAGGGTGAGACCCTGGCACTCAATGAGAGAATCATGCTGTCTTTGGTCAGCACAGGGGTGGGTTGGCGTGGTAACACGCATATCTTCTAAAATAGGGCAGCTTTTTTTCCCCCTCACACAACAGTACAGTCTGCTCAATTTATTTTTGCTGCCTTTTAACAATCTCTGTCTCTATCTCTCTCTTACTTTGTATCTAGGACTGTCCATTTATCGTGTGTATGACGTATGCTTTCCATACCCCTGATAAACTGTGTTTCATCCTGGACTTGATGAATGGTGAGAGCTGCAGTTTCTTCATGCGCTGTCTCAAGCCAGACATTACACTTCTCCTCAGGTCCCCCTAAGCAGGATTCTAATTCCCAGTGTGATAATGCTAATAGAGATGTTAATTACAGGGATCCAGTGGAACATTACACATGCAATACTTAGCTTTTACACATGCATTCACTCCTGTTATAATTAGCTTTTTTAAATGTTGTGAAGTTATTTCACTTTGTAAAATATCTATAATGAACATTTGCATAATAAGGTAAACACTGTTTGAAATGGCAAAATCTAAACTGTTTTAAGGTTTTAGTAGTACGTTAAAATATAAAATTTCTTATGTTTGTTGAAATTTCTATGAAACTGTAGATGACCCTTACATTTAATAAAATGTAATGAATTTATTGTGTTCCCTAAGAGTGTCTAGTTTATCATTAAGTTTAATTTGTGTAATTAAAATTATATTTCTGTGATGTTTCTACAGTCGTGCGATGTAGTTGCTAAAAACATGAATTGATGTTTTAGGTGGGGATCTCCATTATCATCTCTCTCAACATGGAGTATTTAGTGAAAAGGAAATGCGCTTCTATGCAGCTGAAATTATCCTGGGTTTGGAGCACATGCACAATCGTTTTGTTGTTTACCGAGACCTTAAGGTAAGGGCACCTGCTTCCATATGTTTCAGTCCACAAGAGTTTTTTGATTCTCAAACATTTTTTTATTTTTTAACCATGTACACCTTGACCAATGGGAAACACTTCAAAAAGTGGTATTAAAGATGAAAAAATAAATAAAAATACAAAATGCACTGTAGCGTTACAAAAGTCCAGCCTAATATTGGGTAGATTTCCCTTTTGCTGACAAAACAGCTCTGACCTGTCGAGGCCTGGAAAACACACCCCTTTAGAGGTATTGGGAAATCATGTCTAGCGTCAAGCTAGATTGTACAGTGGGCCAGTGAAAGTTCAGTGTGTTAAGGCTCCGAGTTACTGATCAGAAGGTCGGCGGTTCGAGCCCCAGCTTTACCAGGTTGCCACTATTGGGCCCTTGGCCCAACCCTTTCCCCTGAACGCTGTTTGCTCCAGGGTCGCCATATAACGGCTGACACCGTGCTCTAAGCGCAGCCTACTAACATGAAGGTGGGATTTGCAAAAAAATAAAAATTGATCGGGCAGTAATGATTGTGGCGGATAGTGCCTGGGTAAGGTTGAACTTAAAAGCCATGAGCAGCAGATCCTGAACTGGATCATGGATTAGACTTGTTTGTTTATTAGAAAAGTTGTGTGTGTTTTTTCAAAATAATGAGCTGAAATAATCTTTTATTCCCCCTTTTGTAGCCTGCCAACATCCTTTTAGATGAGCATGGCCATGTCCGTATTTCTGACTTGGGCTTGGCCTGTGATTTCTCCAAGAAGAAACCCCATGCCAGTGTGTAAGTGTTCATAAAATTATTTATCTAACCCATGAAACTTATAGATTATTATTTAGTTACTCATTTTGTACATGAGTACCTTGTGCAGTTTTTTTTTTATTTACATTTTGTTTTATATTATGGCATGCCCATTCTGAGTTTATTTCTTTAAGAACTATAATATAAAGAAAATATTAAATATCAATACAGCATTCATAACTTAATTTAAATAGGCATTTTAATTGTATATTTGTAATAAAACAAGATTTAACTGGTTTCCCTGTGTTAGAATTTGTGACAAATTCGCCACACATTTATTTGTGTGTACAAGTGGCGCAACAGAAAACGTCTGCTTTGTCATTCAGAGTTTGAGAGTTCCAATCCTGGAGTCTAGGGAGCAGATTGCCTATGCTGTCGAAGAGCAAGGGTGGCATACTTGCCCTCTCACTGCAGTCAGAGTGGTACTATACGGTCATGGGTGTCTTTAAGCTGGGGGGGAGGGGGTTATTTCTATGCAGTCAATTATTTAATTAAATTCAATTGGCCTATTTGTGCTATAGCATTAGTCATTGTCATAAAGCACATTTCCCAAGTCAAAAAGAAAATTAGGAAGATGAGCTGGAAATTAGGAAATATATACATCAAATCATAAAATTTGATGAAAATCAAAAAAAATTTCCCAGATGAGCAAACCAAGGGCAACAGTGGCAAGAAAAAAAAGCCCTATGATGGCAATAGGAAGAAACCGTAAGAGGAATCAGAATCAACAGAAAACCCATCCTTATCTGATATCGAATTATAGCTCTTAGGAAAAAAAAGGGGGAATGGAGAAAAAAAAATGGAATCGGCCCAAATCAGAATCTGATTTTAAGAAATTTAAATTGGCCAAGTAAAATTTGTGGCATGCATTTAAATAAAAAAAATTTATTTGCATGGAACATATATATTTGTGCTTTTTCCTAGGGGCACACATGGCTACATGGCACCAGAGGTTTTACAAAAAGGGACAGCATATGATAGCAGTGCTGACTGGTTTTCGCTGGGCTGCATGCTGTTTAAACTTCTGCGAGGGTAAGCACTTGTTTAACTACAAAATCATGAATACCTCACTGTGTGCCTTTCTGTTTTTTATTTTTTTTTCTTCACTGTGTCTGAATTTCACTCTCTGTCTCTCAAACCTGTTTGATGTGAGGAATAAAGTTTAAATGTCAGGGGTCTCAGCACCGGAGGTTGGCTCACAGACTTCACAGAGGAGATGGAGGGAGTGGGTAGATGAGGGGGTGGGGGCTGTCAAAACCAGCTGCCTTAGCAGCTACTAGAGAGGGAGCAAGGAAAGTGAGCATTTTGCATTTGAAACCCAAGCAGGAGTCAAAGTAGGCTGTAAACATGTTTAACAAAGCAAACATAATACCACGTTGTCATTTTGTAGACATGACTTACTTATTGTGACATGTGACACACCTTCAGCTTCTGTGTGTTTGTATGTACCTCTGACTGCTGGGCCTCTCCTCTTTGGGTTTGGTTGACTTGCTTTTCTCTTGTTCAGGAAATGTTTAGTATTGTAACAGGTTCTTTGGTTTCTCACAGACACAGTCCTTTCCGGCAACACAAAACCAAAGATAAACATGAGATTGACCGCATGACACTTACTATGGTAAGCCATTCTCTAAATGTGCATGCACATGGATCACCTTGAGGCAATCCTTAATGAACCTTGGGCACCGTGAAAATGTTTGACTGTGTTTTAATGGTTAAATAGATGAATTACTACATAAAGTTTTTTTCAGGACTGAACAGTGACTTTTAGTGATATTTTAGGTCATTAATTCATTGATTTGATACCCTGGTCGTTCAGTACACTTAACTCATCAGCTGACTCTATATTATTGGCACATAATGTTGCTGAGTCTTGACCTGACCAACTAAATAAACCCCAGATCATAATCTTGCCTCCAGGGGCTTGTACAGTGGGCACTATGCTCACGGATGCATCGATTAATGTGCTTCCCTTCTTACCCTGACGCCCCTATTTTACTGGAATAGTGTAAATCTGAACACAGAAGACCACATTTTTCGCTCGTAAGAACAATTTTTATGCTTTTAAGCTAAATAAAAAAAAGAAATTCTGGTTAGTCTAACAAATGGTTTCCTTATGGCGATGCAGTTGTTTAACTCTTGTGAGTTCCTGTCGCATTTTGCATGTGGACCTGCTCTTACTTTCCCTATAATGATGGTTGTGATTTTAAACTTTGTTGCCAACATAACTGTAGTATTTACTGTTAATTGTGCAGTCAAGTGGGGAGAGGGAGCTTGTATTATGGTAGTCAGCATTAACATGTCAATGTTTCAAATTAAATCAAAATCTAATAAAGCTTCAATTTAATGCAAAGAATTGCCATCCTCAATCTCTCCATATTATTGAAAGACGCAATCAAGATAACATCATTAGCGTAACTGGACTCGGCTAGGTGAGCTTGACTTTGTCACACGAAGATAATTTAAAAGATAATTAGGCAAGTCTATGTAAAAATGCAAGATTGTGTGTAGTTTAGCAATGAGCGCACCAGCTTGAGCTAACCAAACCGCTGTGGGCACAGTGTGGATTGTTGTGGTCTGATTTCCTATCAACATGAGTGAACACCAGAGATTATTAGGATCAACACTCGCAATCCATTTTGTCAGCTACCAGCAAGAACTCAAATCGTAGTCATAACTTACAAAGTGGAACAATTTTGCGGATGCTTGCACGGAACAGTTTATATGCAAGTAAAATTTTAGCTATTTCTTATATAGTAGTTCTAAGCTGATGGTTTACTTTGCAATCACAGATAAATCTTGTTTCACAACATTTTCAGTCTGGGATACAATTCATTTCTTAACAATATGGAGATTAGACTTATAAGGATTAGAATACTTTAGTTATTTAGTTTCCTCCCAGTGTTAGTGACGGAACTTTTCCGTGTATGCTGTCATTAAATTTTCTTTGACGCCCCCTAGTGGAGAATTCCAAGCACTTATCAATTCTTGTGATAGAGTAATTAGGCAGATATATTAAAAACAACAACAAAAAAACTAATATATATCCATGAAAAATTAAAGTAAGAGAGAAGACAGTTATTTAATCAGCTGATAAATATGGAGCACAATAAATGTGTGGCCAGTGTGTCAGCTGAGTACCTAAATTTAATGAATGACAAAGTGATCATGTCAGTGGATTTATTTGTTGTTGTTTTTTTCCCCTGTCTAGCATATTTCAGGACGTCAAAGCTATTTGAGCTCAAATTGTAAAAGAGTTATTTGGATCATTTTACACATTAATTTGACATCAGAGTATTTTTTTTTTTTCAAATCTGGGGTCATACTTATTTTTGCTTGACTTTTGTAACACTCTTTTTAAGAATGTAGAGTTGCCAGACTCCTTCTCTGCCGAACTCAAGTCTCTTTTGGAGGGACTGCTACAAAGAGATGTGGCCAAGAGGTTGGGCTGCCAGGGGCAGGGGTAAGTGCATTTGTTTTTTACTCATTTTACATAATAATGAATTAAAACCTTCACTTTGTCTAAATCTGGTTACTATGTTAAAGGTTGAAAAGTATAAAATCAGAATTACTAAGCGCATACTTGTATATACTGACCTGATGAGTAACTGCAGGTTGGAGGTCTTGATGGTGTCTGATGTGGATTTTTCTTATCATTGTTGGGTGCACCCTGTAGGGCTTCAGAAGTAAAGGAGCATTTGTTCTTCAAAGGAATTGACTGGCAACAGGTCTATTTGCAGAAGGTAAGGCTGTGGGTGCTGCTGCATTGAAAATTATATCAAAGCTTCATATTTTTGATTATAAAGCATATATGTGAACTTTTGTTAATTTATTAGAATTTACTACTTTTTATTTATAGCGACAGACAGCAGTGGAATTATATACATTTAGTTTTCTGGTGCTTTTGCCTTAAGAATTGTCCTTAATTGTCTTTATTTAGCAGTTTAACAACCAGCTTCTCACACCTTACTGTTTTTGTTTGTTTTGATTATATGTATTTTTACTTTAACCAACGTTGTGCAAACGAATTAATCAAGATGGGAAAATTAGTCAGTAGTGAACAACCTTAAAAGGCAAGGTGAGGACAATACTTACTGTAGTTTATGTCTGCAAACTATGGGGTGTGGTCAAAAACACGAAATGAGACTGAGTCCAGATAGCTGTATTTCAGAAAGTCTGAGTCCAGGTGGAAATTTAAAATCTCATCTCTTGTTTCATTAATTATTTTTCAAATTTTTGTATTTTTGTAAATTTTTGTCGTATTTACTTAAGTTTCAAATGTTATTTTCTTCCTTTTGCTGTCCTACTGATTTAGTGTAAATAAAAATTGGGATGAATATTGACATATCTCCCTATCCATTAACTGTACCAAACAAAATTTGTGTGTCAAATTACATACTTGTATACTATTCTAGCTTGTGATTGTATAATAACTTTAACTGTTTTTCTAGTTTAGTTAGTCTTTCAATTTTACTTTTAACTCTTGTACTTTTTACTTTTAACTCTACAATTTAACTCTTGTAGACCTTAAATCCACAGTAAGATCTGTTTGCATCCCCGCTTTGTGGATTTTCTTGATTAGAAAATGGTTTGGAATACAGAATTAAATTTGAGACCCAACCTGTGAAAGTAATCATTGTAGTCCTGAAAAGTTTTAAAGAGTAACAAAGCTTGTCAGCCTATGTATTACTGTGCATGAAATACACACATTTTATAGAAAATCAGACAGACTGGGATGATTTGACTCAGATGTGCCATCTATTGAATGTACAGTAGCTTGCAAGTCGTCCGGATGTATCCAAGATAAGCAGGAAACTGTGAAATCAATGCTGCTTGCTGAAGTTTTAATGTTTAAGGGTTCATTATTCCTATAAAATAAATGTGAAATCAAAGAATGTTTGGGTCTCGAAAGGCTTGGGGTCTCAATAGTCTGTTTGGGATGTCTGCCCAAAAGGTTTTGAAGCCTCTGCTGTAGTAGGTGATTTAGCCTCACAAATTAGTCCAAGGTTTTATGTGTGGTCATCAGTACAGCATAGTGAGGTTCAACTAGCTTTTTCTTACCAGTGATCAGTTAAGCAAAAAATTGGTGCGTTCCATTGTGCTAATCTGTAAAGGATTTATAATGATGACAAGGTTACTTTAAATATATAGCTGCATCAGCCAGTAAGTTTTTAGCAGGCATTTCACACAGTCAGAATAAGCCATCACAAAACCTGCATGTGCATCTGTGTTCACTTTATTGTTCTTTGTAACTTGGCAAATCTGATCACATAAGCCACATGCTTGGGCCTGGCAGATTGCAGTTTTATGTTTATTATTAATGGCTGTGTTTGGTTAGTATTCTCCGCCACTGATTCCTCCTCGTGGAGAAGTGAATGCTGCTGACGCTTTCGACATTGGCTCTTTTGATGAGGAGGACACCAAAGGCATTAAGGTACATCATAAAGGTTAAACCAAAAAGCACTTTAGTCCCGGCTCACTGTGTTTTTTTTTTTTTTTTTTTTTTTTTTTTTGTTTGTTTAATCACACTTACTTGGTATGTTTTTAAGCTTTTCTATATCTAAACATTTAAGGAAAAGTAGAAAACTAATGTTTTTCTGGTCCAGTCTGGCTCCTGTAAGCTCTATTGAAAACAGTTTGTTGCACTTTTCAAGGACTGCAGAAGTACCTAGCAACAAGTGGCAGCTTGCTAGGGGTCATGACTGATGCTCGTGTGTGTTTTGTGTTTAGTTTTTTTTTTTTTTTTTTTTTTTTTTTTACTAGAACAAGTCATTAAACCTGTTTCATATTCTCTTTCTGATTCTCAGACACAAGTCCTGCATGTTCAGTTCATAATAGTTCTTTTTTTTTTTATTCATAAAAGCCAGTTGGGATATAACACCTGCTATCTGCTTTCCTTTTTTCTGGCTTTGGATTTCAGCTGCTGGACAGTGATCAAGAGCTGTATAAAAACTTTCCCCTGGTGATCTCAGAGCGCTGGCAGCAGGAGGTGGCTGAGACTGTGTATGAGGCGGTCAACAGTGACACGGATAAAAACGAGGCACGCAAGCGAGCCAAGAACAAGCAGCAAGGCCATGAAGAGGGTAAGGTTTCTAACTTGAACACGGACAACAATTAAAAATTCCTGTTGAACGTTTAAGTCCTGATGATGCCTCATAGCTGAGAGCCCAACAGAGATGGGATGTTTGGAATACTCTTTCTTCCCTTTTAATCACAGTCACACTACTTAGTCATGGGCATTTAGAACCAGATTAATTGTTTTTATGGGTCTAAATATGATGGGGGGTGGGGGGGACACGCCAGCATATTCACACGATTATCTTATCAGCATGTGTGGCAGCAGTGCCAATCAGAACAGTCTGCAGAAACAGATCTAAAGCTTGTTCACATCAAACAGTAGAGTAGGGGGAAACTCCTTTGTTGCATTTATCTTAAATTTAATTGTTTTCATTGTGTCGCAACAAAACAAAAAAAAAAATCCCTTGCCATTTTATTACATCTAATTCCAATATACAGTCAGGTCAAGTATTTTGACTAACATGTCACAGTTCATCAAGAACAAATTGTAGGAGTGGTTCTGAAACAATGCGAAATCATTTTCACATATAAATTGGCCACTAGAGGGGCCTGCATTTGTAACACACTTTTAAGTCTTTGGGATGCACTGGGGAAGACTTTACAGATTGATTTGATGTTCTCATCATCAATAGAAGCTCACAGAAATAAATGTAACGTTGCCTAAGGTTTTTAAAATAATGCCCTAGTAAATGATTGCTGTAATCAATGCTAAAGGCAGTTCACTGAAATAATGGTCTGTGACTTTTTTAAAAGGCCAGGCAGTGTATAACTAGTAAATAATCATGCTTAAAGCTTGGGATTTCTCTAAAGCCAGGTCAATGTGAACACATGACTGCTGATGCGATGCTCTGGAATCAGTTGTCTGACTGGTATTACTGAACTAATGGTGTTTATTTCAGCCCAAAGACAATATTATTGTGAATCCTTAAGGAGCATATCTACAGAGATTGAGTAAGCCCTAGTGGCCAGAAACCCACATTGTTTTACTTTTGTTTCATCGTCAAGCTTTTTTTTTTTTTTTTTTTTTTGCTTGTAGTGTTTGTGCATAATTTTTCTCATTCTGCAAAAGAGAAATGACCAAGCATCTATTTATTTTTAGACTACGCACTGGGCAAGGACTGCATCATGCATGGCTACATGCTGAAACTTGGCAACCCATTCCTGACTCAGTGGCAGCGCCGATACTTTTACCTGTTTCCTAACCGTGTAGAATGGAGAGGAGAGGGAGAGTCTAGAGTAAGTATGCAATTTTCTATTTTTTTTTATTAATTCAATTTTAGAATTATAATTTTTAGTTATTATAGTTTTTATCATACAAAATATATGCTGTCTGACCATAAAAAGGGTAACCGCTTTAGAATGGTCAAATTATTGGCCTGCTTCAAGTACCAAAAACAGTTTTGGAGATTTGAAGTGACTGTAATTGGGTTAAGAACTGTCCAACACATTATTAAAACCTGTAACTGTGCTGAACCTTCAGTTTTGTGGAAAAAATGTAGTCAGGAAAAAGTGGAGGTCACTTAAATGCTTATTAAAGATGAAAGGTAAAAAAAAATTGACGATAGAAATCACAACTATGTTTAATTAGTGAAATTATTTTTTGGAGCATTTCCACATGCCCAGTGTGACGAGAAATCTTAGGACTGAGACTGAACAGCTGATTGGCCATAAGAAAACCATGTGTTGGTGAGAGTAATCAGAAAAAAACACTTAAATTTGCTACGGAGCATAAAAATTGGGCTTTGGAGCTATCGAGGAAGGTCATGAGACCAAATTGAGCCTAATTCTGAGAAATTAGTGTATCTGGATAAGAAGGGGACGCGCATGAAGTGATCCACCCAGCATGCATAATGCCCCCTGTACAAGCCTCTGGAGGCAGTGTTAAGACCTACAGTAGGGTTCATTTGGTCAGGTCTAGGCTCAGCAACATTACTTGGCAATAAAAGTCAGCTAATGACCTTTATACTGTATATTGATTGACCAGGATATCACATTTATGGATTTTTTTCTTCTTTTATTTTTTTTTATTTATTTAATTTTTTATTTATTTTTGGCCAAGCAGTGTATTTCCTTTGCATCAATTTTCATCTCATAATACTACATAACATAAATAACAGCTCACTAGGATAGCATTATTGACATCTATCAGAGAATCTGTCAAAGCATCAAAATATGTGCCTATGTCACCCAAACGAGTCACTCAAACTAACATAAGTGACTGTATTCAGTACGTTTTTCAAAAATTTTTTTTGCTTTTTCAAAATACCATGCCAAGATGCTAAATGTATTTTGCTTGACATGAATGCACTCAAAGTGTTTAAATTTTCAGTGTGTGGAATCAATGCCAATGCTTAGAATTAAAGCACACATACTGTATTATACTACTTTGTAAACACAGAAACATACGTCATAGTGGTCTCCAAAATGTCTGTTAATGTTCCAGCTGAAATACCAGGAATCAACCCACTTGTGTACAGGAACTTTTCAGGCATATTCCTCCTTTTTCCAAACTGCAATTCTGATAATTGATGATACCAAATAAGTAGGGGAAACGGGGAGATCTCGGTAGCAATCAATTTGTTGTGTATTTATGAAAGAGTTTTAATTCATAATTACATTCTCAACGTTTATTCATGAAAGTTATAAAATATCGTTTTTGAGAACCAGATTGAAGTTGTTAATTTCTAAGTAGAATACACAAAATGCATCTTAAATAATTAAAAGTTTGTTTCCTTTCGTAACACATTTTAGATTCATTAAATAAAAAAAAAATGTAAGCTTTTTTGTTAGTTTTTTATTGTTTATTATGGCTTACAGCTCATGAAAATCCAGTATTGGAATATTTCTCCAAATAAACCAAAGCACGTCATGCTTTCATCTGCCAAGCGTTATTGGGATGCCAGTTTCCTTCTCCAGCAAAATTTTGCACTTGCTCACAGTGGTAAAACTCCACTAACTGGTTTGCTAAGCATGATACTACTGTGCTTAATTGGGTAGCCAACTTGCCTGACCAGAAGTCCACAGAGAATCCATTGGGTTTTTTCAAGAGAAAGATGAAACACCTGACTGTTATAGTAATCCGTGGTAAAGAAGCTCCTCCAACTTATGGGCATATTAAGGGCATGGATTTTCAGAAGTTGGACATTTTTGTCTTATAAATCCTTTTTTGATTGACCTTAGGAAATATTCTGTAGGTAATATGAAATGTTTTAAAGTACAAAACTGATTTTCATTTTTAAAATAAATAACGGAAAAAATGCCCACTATTCTGATTTCGAGATGCACTGCCGTTATAACCGCAAAACAATTAACTACAAAAATTAAAGGTATAACTAGCAAAAATGACCCTTTGTTGATGCTAAACTAGACACAAATACTTAAATAATACAGCGTGGCTTTTTTTTAATGGTAAGAGGTGCTGATGCTAAGGTGCATTTTTTTTTTTTTTTTTTTTTTTTTTTTAATAGCAGACAGCTTTAGTTGCCGCATACCCAAGTAGTAAGAGGTATCATGACCTGCCTGCAAAGCGTTAATAAAAGAAGAGACAAATCAATGCAACTAGAAAACTAATTTACAGTATGCACCAAAATATATAGTACTGAAATACAGTACTACTGAAAAGACAAACAATATAACCTTGTTATCTGTAAGTTTATATTAAACCATAATACACACTGTTAGCTTGGGTGTATGTGAAGTATGCAGTAAGTTAAGCGTAATAAATAGACCGCCACTTGTGCAGAGAGCGAGAAAGGCTTTCTGCCATTTTTGACGTGCCAGCTGACTGCACTGGCCATGCTGTTTACATCAGAGATCTTCAACTCCATCCCTGAAGGGCACAGTTTGTTGTTCACTAAACACTCCCAGTAAAAATAGTAATTAACATATTAGTTCAATCAGCTGTGTTTGAGCAAAAGAATCACCAAAAACTTCTAGCCCTCCAGGATTACAGTTGACAATCCCTGCTTTACATGTATATTGCATCTTGCAGGAAGGTCCCATTAATTTCTGAATGTGCACATACCATGCATCAAATGAATACAGGATATGCGAGGCAGCAATCATGCGTGCCTCTATGCCTAGTTTAAATAAGTTAAGGTCCTAATAAGGGATCCTTGTGCAGATGCATCGGTAGGAAGTCAAACAACTCACTATGTTGCTCAGTTAACCTAGACATAGACCTTATCACCACAAAGACTGCAAATGAAAGTAGACTTTAGGAAACACCTTGACACACACACATTCTGAGCACCAAAGATTCCGCTCACAGTTAAAATAAAAAATGTTAGTGTCCCTACAAAGAATGCTTTTGTACTGCTTGAGACAGCTATTGAAACTTCTGTCCAGAAAAAGCTTTAAAGCACTTTAAATCAACCCCAACAGGCACCCGAACAGAGCTATGCGATACTGACAGCACAAAAAAACCTAACAGAAGTATAAGAACAGCTCCATGTTTTAGACACATCCCTTTGGCAGTCAAACCAGATAAAAACTACTTTAATTTTATTCTCCTGCACAGCTTTTGTTTCATTATTTGCTGCGAAAAGTCTAAATGGATCACTGAAAATAGAAACTTATGGCAC
The DNA here is from genome assembly GCF_024256425.1 of Clarias gariepinus. Classification (NCBI taxonomy): domain Eukaryota; kingdom Metazoa; phylum Chordata; class Actinopteri; order Siluriformes; family Clariidae; genus Clarias; species Clarias gariepinus. The sequence continues at coordinate 9,908,476 of NC_071116.1, read as the reverse complement.
ATTTAGACCCTGTTGTGTGTTGCATTAAAAATGTTTTGGGACACCATCATATTGTATTAAATATAATATTGTACTAATTTTTCAGTATTTTCTAATAAGTCAGTAATTGGTCTTCTCTACAGCAAAACCTGTTAACAATGGAGCAAATAGTAAGTGTTGAGGAGACTCAGATCAAGGACAAGAAATGCATCCTGCTGAGGATCAAAGGAGGCAAACAGTTTGTCCTGCAGTGTGAGGTAGGACAACTTTCTCTGGCTGAGGCATACTTATAAGCATCTGTTTGATGCAAAAGCTGAACATTACTGGTAATGGTATACCAATACTGGCCTGGTTTTAGACATTCATGCTTTTAGCTTTCAGTATTTTATTGCATTGACAATTCACTTTAGGTTTATAAGTTTAGGTACTATAAGTTGCTATGTACTAACTTTTATTTATTATTATGTTACTAGTGTTGTAGGAAAAATATATTTATCTGCAAAATAAATGAATAGTTTTGTACCATCTTGTACAGCTTCTCAACATCTCATCCTTTGTCACTTTTTGTTCTGCAGAGTGATCCAGAGTTTGTACAATGGAAGAAGGAGCTGAACGAAGCATTCACAGAGGCCCAGAAGCTGCTGCGTCGTGCTCCCAAAGTTATCGGCAAAGGCCGTGCCGGCGTGGTGGAACTGTCCAAACCACCGCTTACACACCGCAACAGCAACGGCCTGTGAGCCTGTTGTCTTTTGCCCCTACCCCTCGTCGTAATCATGCATCCTTTTACACTTGCAGACATTGCACCACCTGTTTCAGCTTACCCTTCATTTTGGCCACAACCAATAAAGCATCTAAATGTTTAATGACAGTGCTCCATGTGGTCGCTTTGGAGTTTTCCTTGACCATGACTCTTATTTCGTCTATACAGCACACGCACATTTACCCAACGAACAGATTGGCACACCGAGGCAGTTGCTGTTTCTGGACAACAATGAAGAACCAATGTTAATATTCATGCTGAATGATGACATTTGTGGACAAGAATGAACTCAAATGAGGCATGCGGTGACATTGTGTCCTTGCTCTTTTCCTACCTTTCACTTCATTCTCTTACTCTGTGAACTTGCTTAGTGTTTTTCCCAGGCAGGGCCTGGCATCAGCTGTCCCCTCCCCAGTCACACATGTACATAGACTGGAGTGTGATAATGTTGGAAGCTGAATCCTGTGCTCCTGCTATTCTTCCCTCTACTGTGAATGTGTTGTTCTCTGTATGCTCAGGATGAGGTGCTCTTTGTGAAGATGCAGGTGGTGGGCCACATGGGTCCATGCATGCAGAGATAGCATGAAGAGCTACATCAGTTTTAAATCAGCATTGATGGCGCCATGCTGGAGACTGGTAAAATGTCTTTCCGTCCTAACTTGTAGAGCTCATTAAGAGACATATGAAATTATAACAGTGCTGAAGTATAGTTTGATGTGATGGCTTACAAAATAGATTTTAGGACTTGTCTCTATTGTCATACCTTTTCCCAATAGCCAAGGTCTCCTTGATTGGCCCATTTCGTAACTAATAGCATAACTAGATGTTGGCAGGCTGAGGTGCCTAATAGCAGGTTTGGATAACCAGAGTTCAGCATTTTTTCCCTGCTCAAAGATACCTCTTTTAACTCTCAAGTTAATTAAGAGGGTTGGTTGTTATGCTGGAGCAGAGAAATCGACAAATTCTGTTTGATTCCAGCTGTTTAGAACTGAAATTGGATATCCCTGCCTGTTATGTTTTCTCTTTGAAATACATTCTGATTAGTTGACTGTGGTGGTTAGGCTGTTGGGTCCTACCCTTTCCACCTCCCTTTTCTTAACTTGAAACAGTTTATTAATAATTCCATTATGATGTTCTGCACTGAGGAGTCTGTCAGTGTTCGAGTATGCACTTTTTGTGAGATAAGAGTTGATAGTAATTAAATGAGTGTAAAAGCCCTCTGAGGGACCAAATTCAGTTTATCTTCTGGAGTGTGCACTTGCATGCAGCAGTGTGTATTTATGTGTGCATGTACATGTGTTTGGTCACTTGATTGTGACAGGGCCTAAAAGTGTGGTCAGGGAAAGTATCAAAACACATAAATTTTCTTGTTGTACTATTGTGTGCCTCAAGAGGGAGATATTTCATTGGTTCATAATGGAAAAGAGATTCTACACTCCTTTCCCTATACTGCCTCAAGCTCACTGCACCTGCTCTGAACTCTGAACCCTCTCCTTACCTAGTGAAGTGCAAAAAGTGCCAACATAGAGGATTTTTTTAAGCCAAGCCTGCTTGACTTCAGAGCAACTCCAATGTAAATGATGAGGGAAAAGAACCAAAATAAACTTGCATTTTCCCTTTTTGAGTGATTCACCTCCTTCAGGAATGCTCTGATAGATAAAAATGTGCAACACAGTGAAAATACAGGAAAAACTTAGGATCATTGCACAGTGCTGATTTGACTCTATATAAAAGAACCAGTCCTTTGTCTGTACATCTTCAGTATACTCTTCTTCAAAATGTTTGCATATATGGAGGACTGTTCTGTCTGCCTGTTTGTGTTTTTGCTTCTTTGTCTTGGCTTTGGGGAAAGGGTGGGGTTTGATGACTTTTCAATCTTTAATGCATACCTCAGGATGAGATGCAAGCCTGAAACACTTAGTGAAAGCAGAATGGCTTTTCTTATATTGAGGTACATGGTTCTGGATCACACTCTGCATGTGTCAGTGTTGCCATCATCCATCTGCAGGTAGACTGACTGTTAAATCAGCAGTGCACATATTTGCTAATAACCTACCCAAAGTGAGGGTTTAAGGAAGGTGAGCTACAAAATTGTGGGGGGAGAGACAAACTTAAACCATTTGTTGTAATGCTTGATTTCAGTATAGTTTAAAAAAAATATTGTTTTGAATGTAACAAAATGCAAATTTCCAATAGAACTTTTAAATTTTTTTCATTTTTGACTGGCAGAAAACAGCACAGCTAAAAGGCAGTTTGAAAACGTGAATTTATTTTTATTTTTTTGTATGTATGTATATTTCAGGTTTTACATGCAATAGCATTTTTAAGTGGTTATTGTTCATGCTTTATATATATATATATATATATATATATATGCCCACACACATGCACGCAACATTTTTGTAGCCATTAAGTGTCAAGGAGGTGCCATTCTAGTTTTTTTATTTTTTAAGTTTTTGATGACATTTGAGTTAAATCACTGTACCACCAGAATTCACTAGCTAACAAAAAAGTGCCAAAGGACTGTAGATAACTGTCCCAAATCAGTGAAGAACTTTTTCTGCAGTTCAGCCTGCAATCATTCACTATCTACATTCCCTCCAAGCCAAAACTGGTACATTTTACAGGTGAATAAACATGAGTTTGAGGAAAGGTACAAAAGAGTGACCAAATGTGTAGGTTGTCCACTGGGAGGAGACTCCGTCACGAACACTGAAAGTGACTAATCATCTTTGGTGCCTGTCAAGAAAGGCATTTTTACTTACCCGGTTATCAAAAATGGAGCACCTCCACCAATCCTGAATATTTGTTTTATTCAGGGGTTTTTGTATTTTGTTTTTTATTTTAGCTTTTTTCTCACTGTCTGTATTTGCCTCATTGAAATGCTTGTGTGTCTATTTTGTAGGGGTAAGTTTGTCTGGCAAAAGCAGGTATTAAAATGGCAGGTAACAAAAGACAAATAGGAAAAGAAATAAGTAAATATATATGTATATGAAATAAATGATTTAGGTTTATTTAAGGGGAAAATGTAGAAACAAAAACTTGGGATGGGATTGGGATCAATGTGAGTTTCAATTAATTGTGGTGAAGAATCAGCTCAGATCTTGCACATAAATTTAGATAGTATATCTACAGATAACAGATCTACAGATTAATATTTTTGTCTGTTTATTGCAAGGTCCTCTTGCTTTCTTTCATATTTATTGTCTGGCTGGGAGCTAATCCCTTTATGCTAACTATACATGTACATGGGTTTTGCTAGAGCACGGACCTTCTAGAAGGTTCCAGTTTACAGTCACCACAAATTTATTTTCCTTTTTTTTTTTTTTTTTTTGTGTGCCACAAGCAAACGCAAGTACTACTGTATAGGTTATTACTATTAAAATTAAAGCAGTTATTATCATTGATGAAGATAACCAGTAATTATCTTTTTCCTCCAGAGAAGCTAAAAACATGTGTTGGACTGCCAATTTTAAAGTTCAGAAATAAAAGCCCTTTTTTTTCGTGTTACCACCCTTGTTTGTTCTCATGATTTTAGTGCACATTTACATTTGCAACAATCTTCATGTTGTTTTTGTAAAATCTGTCAAGATGCATTTAGTTGCTGCAACAATCTGATATTTTACATGCCTCAGAATGAAGGCAGCAGTGTTGCAAGAGTCTAGTCGTGTAATATAACCCAGCCAGTGAGTGGCAGTAAAAAGTGGCAGTCTTCTGTACCCACGACAGTAGCTACATTTTACGTGGACAATATTTCTTCAGTCTGATTGAAATCATTCTGATTAAAGGGTCTAACTTAACTGTTTACATGAACGCTGATCCGATAAGATGTGTCCTTTTACAGTATATATGCACAAAGCTTTCAATCAGAATGTTGCCTACAGTAACATGTGAAGTGGTTCCCACTGTGAAGTGTTGGAAATCTAACAATGTCAAAAGTTAAAGAAATAAAAAAAAAACTTGCTTTTGTAGTATTTACAGCTTTTTGTTTATATTTCCTATTTTTTCAGATAGATCCCGTTTTAAGAAGTCTTCTAAGATTTGGTTAGATATGAAATGGCAGGCCAATCAATACCAACCAGTGCCGGGTGGATAAATGTGCAAAGTATTTATATTAGGATCCATATAAATGTACATACTATCTTAATGTGCTGAAGGTAGTCTGAATGTTTAAATATAGTACTTAAATCTCTGAAATTAAAGTATTATATTAACCTTTTTGTTTATTAATTTGTTTTGAAAATGTGCTTCTCCTTCCATGTAATGTATGTTAAATAATGCAGTCTATTAGTGCTTTTTTAAATTAATTTCTTTTGTGCAAGCTTTTTCTCAGACTTGTTAACACTCCATGCAGTCCTATTCTAATGATAATCTGCTGTGTCTGATGCTCCTCCTCCAGCCTGTTCCTCACAGTTGACGGTGTCCATCACAACAGCCAGGAACACTTGGGTTGTTTTCTTACTCTCTCTGTTGCTGGTTTGAAAGAAATCTCGTTCAGACATCCTGAGTTCTTGTACATTTGGGGGGCCGGGCAGGCTTTGATGTGTTCCTGTGTTTTAAGTGATGCAGTATACAAAAAAGTCTCTTTTAACTCATATTCCAAAGCTCCCTCTGGTTCAGCTAAAGCTTCCCAAACAGGGTAGTAGGCCTGCTTCACCATACGTACTGAGATATTTATAGTAGGGTCTCGTGTTAACTCAGCTGCCTTGCTTATCTGTGTGCGCATATGCCCTCATGGCTGTGCCACTCTTATTTCAGTCTGGCTGTGGCTCTCAGTGAGTAACAGTGAACTGTGTGCCTTGCGCTTGGCTTTAAAACTTTAAAGAAGTAACACTCCATTTGGACTTAAAAAAAATCTTCAAAGGAAGCTTTCACAAGGTATGTCTTGGTCTGCCATTTTAAATCAAACTTTTCACAAGAGCATAAACAGCAACCTTTACGGAGTTGAGCTTGATATTTGGTTGGGCCATTTTAATTCTGGTGGCCAAAATGAATATTCCTGAGGCCTTGCGGTGGCTTTCAAGTTGACTCCACACAGTATTTATTCAGTATTATGGTTTTGGAGGCAAACTGAAATCTGAGGGTACTTGTGTATGTATTAGTGCTGGTGGTGTCAGCACCATGTGCTTGTTATTGTTAGATTTTACATAAGACATTAGCAGTTCAATTAGTCCCACAGCAGTTAAATTGTCACTGTACACTACATACACTTGACCTGTTTTGCTGTGTACTCCATAGCCATACCAAAATATCATTGAAACAGTTTCTAAAGATAGATTTTTTACAAGGTTCAGTGTTTATATTCAGACAAGTTCACACCTAAAGTATGCAGTCCCACTCTGAATGCATTTTCAAGCTGGTCATCAACATCCTTTAGCAATTCTCCAAACTGTACAGGAGCTACAGTGAGTCATTGTTCTATTATTTAAACTCAGAATCCTTATATGTGTGTACTATTTCTGTAAACATGTAATAGAAACATCTCAGAAGGAATAGGTCAGTCTATCTTTCGAGTTGTGACATCATAATTCCACACTGTATTTATTTAAATGTCTGTTTTTAACTAGAAGTCTCCTTAGCTGTAGATCACAAAGCCCACTTGGGAGGCAGTGCTATTTTTGGTTGCATTACTGATATACAATCACGTTAAAAACAACTCAAGACTTTTTTAAAAGCAAACGAGTGGAATGTTCTTCCTGTGCCAAGTCGATCACTGTCCTTGGAAATGCATTTCAATTGCTGGAGGCAAAATAGACGAGAATGAACAGAAGACAACTGTAGTAAAGGCCGGGCTGAGCATCACCAGGAAAGAACCAGGTTGTCTGATAATATCTACGGCTTCCAGTCTACAAGCAGTCATGGTTGCACAGTCTTAGTATTGGTTTAATCATAACAAGGTCATAAACATTTATAATTTGACCCATTTAATTTCAGTTCCAAAGTTCTTTGAAAGAGAAAAAAAATACGAGAACTTTATCAATGTCTAAATATTTATAGACCTGACGTTATGGGGTGTAGACTATGAAATAGGAGAACCCTTTGGTGCAAACTGCTGTCTGTCTGCGTCTCCAAGTTTTTAAGCTTATTAAATTGTGTATGTACAGTATTACAAGAACATAAAAACATAGGCAAAATTGGTGGTATAACATGATTGCTACAGTATGAGTTACATCCTACATAGTAGGAATCTTATTGTACTGTACTATAACCTCTTTCTTTTTCACTTCATCCTGCATTCTTTTTCATTTGGCAGGTTTACAGACTCACTGTTCCCTTTTCACCTATTTTCTTCCCATCCTCAAACAAGCACATCTGGCTGAATTGTATTCGTGCAACTCCTTTCCACAATGGCGCTGTCCTCACGCTTAAAGCTGTGGGAGCAAAAGGCAGGTGTAGCGCTGTTTTCTGCATGAAGCTTCTGGAGATTTTGCATGCCTGATTTTATTGACGAAGTGTGAAGAATAACTTATGTAACAAATTTAAATAAAAACATTAAAATACAAATATGGCATAGTTAATTATAAAAACAATAGAGTATATAAAAGTTGGACGCATATTTATTTCAAACTATAGCTGCTCTGAAAAAATTCAATTATTCCTCATGTTCTGATTAACCAGTAAAGTTAAATGTTTTCCATAGAAAAGGGTTCCTCAGTGCAAACCAAAGCATTGGTGTCGCATGACATTTAAATGGAATTGGAAATAAATGTTCAGAAAAAGTAGAATAAGTTAAATAAAATAAGAATAACACAGGCTGGAAAGGATAACTGAGGGCCCTGTTCTGGGAATACATTTCTCACTCCATTACTAGTAAATGATGGACCACAATGAACCCGTGAATACGTAAAGAGGAGAGTTGGTATTCAGCTAGCCTATGACGTTATGCCTGGACCATGTTGAAATGATGTGATGGCTGCACATGGATCAAAGCAACAAAGAAAAAACACACTTAGTCGGAAGTCATATAAATATAGATAATTAATTGTTGCTTTTGTAAGTTAAATACAAATTTAAATGAAATGTAAACAAAACATCATTTTTGATCAAGCCACTGTCGATTTAGTTATCTCCTGTTTATTTAAGGCTGTTTTCTCCATTAATGTGAACTATGACCCATTAAACATAATGTAAAACATTAGAAACCAGTATTGGCAGTTTTAAGAAAAAAGGAACAACAAACTGAAATAACAGTAGATTATAGGGATAGGTAATTAGTCAAGAGAAAGACATAAAAAATCTGTGCAGAGAGAAAGGACAGATTCAGAGCACAGATAGTGCACTCTCTCTCTCACACACACACAGAGAGAAACAAGACATAGACAGTACAGTTGTTTTATGACATTCCATGCATTATAATTCTTGTGCACAAAACAATGAAGAGTTGTGTTTATTACAGTCCGCTGGTTTAGTTAATGAATGCAACAAATATCCATACCAGAATATTGTTGAAACAGTTTCTAATGATAGATTTTTTAGCAAGCTTCAGTGTTTATATTGACACAAGTTCGTAACTGAAGTATGCAGTCCCACTCTGTATGCATTTTCAAGCTGGTCATTGACATCCTTTAACAATTATCCGAACTGTACAGTGTACAGTGGCAGGACTTTTTCACCTCTGACCAAAAAAACAACAAAGGGAATTGACTCCCCAACCTGCTGAATTTCTTACAAAAAAGAAAAAGGAACAAAAGGAAAAAAAAAAAAGTAAGTAAGGGGGGAAAGGGGATAAAATAAAGAAACGCCCCAGACAAAATTGATTAGGCCCTGATCTTTTCAATAGCTAGAAATGCCCCATTTAGAGACATATGTGTTTAAATGAAAAAAAAAGAAATAATACAGTATATAAGTTTTTGTTTTGTTTTTTATTGAAAAGGATCTGAATTGAAAGGTAAAAGCTGATTAGGGATTAATCAAATTTTTTAAGCAGATTACAAAAGTGCTTAATACAATGTGCATGGAAAAAAATATAACATTTTAAGAAAGTTTTTAGATTAAATACCCTACTATAGAATATAATACAGTCTAGTCTGCACCATTCACATTATTAATTCTAAATATAAGTCTGTAAGATTATAATTTTGTATTTATGCAATAAGGAAACATGCTTTACAGAAAATGTATTTATTTGTTATAAATCATCTAAGTTTTTCATTTACAGTGTCAATATAATGTAAGTTATGTATTTGCAATTTCTTGGTTTCTGCATGAATTTGTCATGAAATGTGATCTGATTTTCAACAAAGTCACAAATATAAACAAACCCAATATCTCTAAGCTGATAAAAGACAAATGCATTAAGCTGATATTGAAGCATTGCTTAAAGTTAGGAAAAGTTTGGTGATGGTAAAAAAAAAAAAAAAAAAGAATTGTTTTAATATTTGGTTGAATCATCTTTGACAGCAATAACCTAAAGCAAGCGCTTCCAGTAAGTGTGGATTCCCTAGAACATAAAAAAAAAATTGACCGTTCTTCTATACAGAACTGCTTTAGTTCAGCCATATCCTTAGGATGTCTGGTGGGAACAGCTGTATTGAGGTCATTCCACAGCATCTGTATTTTGTTGTGGTCTGGTTCTGACTAGTTAGATTTTGTATCACCAGTCATTCTGTAGTACATTTACTTCAGCTTACTGGCATTACTCTGCTGTACCACCCGGCTCCTTCTGAGGTTTAGTTTGCCATTCTCCTGTAGGATACTTTAATAAATGTGGTAATTAATTTTCCTCCTCAAAGGCAAGCAGTCCAGGTCCAGAGACAGCAAAGCAGATACAAATCACGCTGCTTACTCCACTTTATAACAGTGCGGAGGATATGTTCATGTTGGTATGCATTTCTATTTTAAAGCAATACAACATACTGTATGTAGCTCTGTGTGTTCGTCACAAACAATTCTATCCAAGCTTCATCTGTCCACAAGACATTTTCTGAGTAGTGTTATAAAGTATCAAGGTGGGCTTTGGAAAACTTCAGGCCTGTTCAATGTTTAAGGTATGGTTGACTCATGAACAGGGATGGTATTCATCTTCAATAAATCCTTCAAGATTTTAACTGTTGTTCTAGGATTCTTTATCATTTTAGTGAAGTGATTTTAGCTGGGCAACCTTGTCTATGGACAGTAGCCACCATAGTCACCACGTCATAGCCGTTTCCATTTGTTTAACTGTGGACTGATAAATATATAAACTTGTTGACATGATTCTGTAACACTTTCCACCTAAAGTTAAATCTTGTGACTGTGAGCATAATTTGTTCCAGAAGCAAGCTTATACATCAAACCACTCGTATATAATTTCCTCACAGGAAATAATAAAAACTCGAAATGATTAATTCCACAAGCCAAAAATATTCATATAAAAATAATTAATAAAAAATATAAAGTACAAATAAAACAAATTAACCTGCACTTTACTTTTACTGTATTAAGAATCATTGATGAAGTAAGACAAAAGAGGAGAGGAGCAGGGGCTACTGTGTAGGACGATGGCACACACACAGTAACGGGATCGCTGCTCTAATAGAAAAATATCTTTAACATGGAACCTCTCCACTGACATTTGCTTTTGCCTCCTTTTAAGGATTTCACAGAAATGTGACATTGCATTATCACTAAACAGATTCACCTCCCTCACTGTTGCAGCATTTTCAACCTTTTCAACCGTTGTTGCAGTACAGCTACTAAATAACAGTCACTGCCCTTGGACACAAAATAAATACACAACACATGGTCACAATGTTATAACGGATGTTGACTATACGAGTGACACACGTGCACTGAGATTGAGCATGGGAGACAATTACCCATAATACCGTAGTGCACGAGAAAGAAGAACCATTGGCTCAGATGTGATCATGTGACGCTCTGCAAAAAAAACGCAGGCGTAAGACCTCGCTCATTTATGAAGGTGAAATTAATTTTTTCAATTTTGCTCGCCCTGCAAAACGCTCGCAGACTGAGTTACTCACAATTCAAGGTTTCACTCTACATGCAAATCTTGATCGTATGTCTTCTGAGATCTCTTTTTTTTTATTTGTGAGGCATGGCTTTTATCAACAGATGCTGCTTTTGAATAAGACACTGACACTGTTTAAGTTTTTCTACGTTATACACGAGGTAGCTCTATTCCACACATCCATTCTCCTTTCATTGACTGGATTTCTAACACCTGGCTCCGGTTAGGGTTTCGTGACATCAGAAGCTAGTGTTTTACTTGCTTTTTTATCAATATTTAATAGGCATGTTCAATAAAGTAACGAAGGATCGTGGGTGTTTGTATTTAATCAGCCTAGGAATTTAGTTTGTTTATATTTGTGACTTTGTAAAAAAAACTGATCATATTTCATGGCCAATTTATCCAGACAAACTGGAAATTGCAAATAGTTCACTTATGTTTTCATGCCACTGTATAGTATACTCCAACTTTGTCTCACCTTTAACTTCCCTAGACAAATATATTTAAACACCAGCATTTACTGCTGTCCCTTTCATTAGTAGTGCTTAAATACTTCTAGTATCAAATGATAACACATCCCTTGTGTTTTGTGTGTCATTATTAGAACACACGAGAATGAAGAATGCGAGAATGCATGCTCAGGAGTGGGTGCAGTATTTAGGCACCATTTATGTGAGATGGGACTCATGTTCAGTGTACACAATATACTGTAATCATTAAATCCATGAGAACTCTGCTGCCACCTCAGGTGATATGCTGATTGAGCTCATTTGCGTTCCCAAATTGCCTGAAGTGTGTGAATAAATATGTGTTTGTGTGTGCCCCGTGATGGATTGGCACCCTGTCCAGGATGTACCCCGTCTCCAGGCCTCCCATGACCCTTTACATGATAAGTGGTAAAGAAAATGACTAAATGAATGAATAAATGAATGAACTAATAAATAGTAGAAATCTTATGCTAATGTGTTTCTTAGAAGAAATGGCCATTTTTGCAAGCTTAGGTAAAAAATTAATCAGTTAGTCTTTCTGCTATATCAAGTTCCTGCTGCAGAATGCACCAGAATTATAGACCCGTACTGTATCTACCACAAGTATTTCTAAAATCAAAACTAATTACTTACAAATACAAGTTACTTACAACTTACAAATAATGCTCATCTCAGTTTGCGGATAGAGTAAAGCAAAGTTCTATAAATTACAAATATATAAAAATAATAAACTTTATAGTCAATTAATAAACACATTGAAACATGATTTTGTTTTCTTTACAATTAAATTTTCTGTTTCTTCTACTTTTTTATTTACTATTCTCTCTTACATCTTTTGTTTTGGTTGTTTATCTTTTTGGATAAACTAGATAGTAGCTTATCTAGTATGAATAAAAGGTCAGATGAAATAATATTTGGATCTCAAATTAGCATTATTGATTATTGATTCTGTTTTTAAATTTCTGATTGTTTTATTAATGTCTTTTTCTGCTTCATTTACTTTTAGAATGTTTTTTTTGTGTGTGGTTGTGTTAAAACTACAGTATATTTGTGTATATACGGCATTGAGGGGACATCCTTAATTCCTGACTGTGTGCAGATAAAGGATGAGAAGAAACCACCACCGACTCCCCAACCTCCTCCTCCCCTTTCTGTTCTACCTGGAGGATTCCTTAAGCAACTTGTGAGAGAGACAGAGAAGGAGACAAAGGAGAAAGAACCTGAGCTTAAAGAAGAGAAAGTGGTGAGAAGCTCTGTTTCTTATTTTTATGGAATTTGTACTTGTATGCAGTGTTTTGTACTTATAAAGATGTTCTACACCCTTGCAAGACCACCGAATGTTTTTTCCCTCTACAGCCAAGCAAATTAAGTGAGAACCTAGTCCAGCAGTTCCTGCTTCCAGATGAAACTCCACCCATCTTGGAGGCAGAGATGGCCCTCAGAGCAGAGCAAATGGTCAATGCTGCCCTGACAGAGAATAAAAAATACTTCCCAGATCAGATCCAGAGTCCAGACTCCATGAACCAGAAAGATGATTTCATTGTCAGTAAACCAGATGTCAGTGATCATAAACAGGAGAATGATTCCAACCTATCAAAGTTTCCAAAGGTGTCGGCTAAGGAAGAACGAGAAGAGGCACGACTGGATTTAAAAGCAGTTAAGGAAGACAATATGAGAGAAGTGAGACAAGAGCCAGAAGGGCAGCTGGCTGATAACACCCTAGCAGAGGAACCCAAGAAACCTGTGGTAGGTTTTGTTGTAACAGCACACATAAATTGAATTTTGTGTTCAGACTTACAGTAAAGCATTGCTATTAACTGCAAAGACTAAGCATGTTTAATAATTCTGAAGATATTTGTCCCTCAGATGAGGTCATTCCAGTTGCCTAGACTTGCTAATAAAACCTTCACAGACTCAAATGAACTGTAGAAATATATAAAAATGACTGTGGCAGCATTAGAGGTGTACCGAATTAGACAAAGGTACACAACATTTGGCTCAGCAGCTAGCATGGTTCCAGTTAAGTCATTTATTTTACATACCGCCTGTCATGGAGGGCTTAGAGCCTACAGTGTGCCAAGAAACTCAGGGCACAAGGCAGGGGACACCTTGGATCTGGTGCAAACTGATTACAGGGTAAAGGTGTGCATACTGCCCAGGGTGTCTGTCGTCTTGTGCCCCAAGATCCCTGGAATATACTCCTGTACAGGTGGTATGGAAAATAAATAAGTACATGTTCCTCATTGCAAGTTACACCTTGACATCAGTCAATTCAGTTCATGCCATTGTCTTGTATGCAAAATAGGTAACACTTCATGGGTAATATTTTTTTATATACATGGGTAATAAGTTATTTGGCATGCAAATACTAACCCAACTGGCATTTTGTCATTTTATAAAGCTTATTTCAACAAATTTCACCTTTCATGAGCTTTGTTTAAATTGACGCCAAAAAACACTTGAGTCAAGTAAACATTTTTAACAGACTTTAGTCTCACATAGGTTATCACCAGCTTAATGTACAGTAGTGCAGGAGCCTATGGAAGTGCCAATCTTTTCCAATTAGCCTGTGTTGACAAGATGTCACCCCCTTGAAATTAGGGTCAACAAAAATCTCAGTTAATTCATATCAACTTGACATAACTGACAAACATTTAGACAGCTAATACTGTACCTGTTGGAATAAGTCTTTTTATGTTCCTGTACACTGCCCGGCCAAAAAACAAAGTTGCATATGCTAACATTAGTTTGAACGTCTATTTTTAATCTGTTGATGGGATAACTCTTAGTTTACAGTTTATTTAGGCGATTTCATTTTATTACCGCATCATGTTCCTCGCCTAGACCTTGCACCAACTGAAGCAGCTCACCGAGACCACCCCTGTGCATGATAAGTGCATTGCTTCATGCTCTTCCTACCTCACCATGCCACATCTATTACTCTGGAATACAATCAGTCTGAATCCATCAGACCACATGACCCTTTCCCCACGTTTCCCAAATTGGCCTCACTAAACAAGCAGTTTTATGGGGCAACGCAGCTGTTCAGTCCCATTTCTAAAAGTTATTGTCACAGTGCATGAAGAAATCTTACTTTCTTACCAAAGTATTTCAGTTATATCCATACACATTATTTCTAACCAATTTCTTCCCTGAAGTCGATGGTTTAACACTTGAACAACAGCTAAAATTCAACGAAATGCGAGAACCACATGTAATAGTTTATGAGCAGATGAGTGAGTAACTGAAGTCTTCTTGCAGACAGAAAGTGCTGAGTAAGGGGCCTAATGGGTAAACAGGTGAGGGTGTGGGGAGACTGTAGCAGTTCTTAGTGGTCTGGTGCTGGTGATGAATACAGCAACAACAAATGGCAAGAACAGAAATAGATACATGCTAGAAGTCTTGGCAAACAGAATCCAATCCCAAAGGAGCAAATGATGGTCAGAGATCAGGTAGACAACAGGGCCAAAGCCTGAAACAAAATCCAATTCCAATAAACATTCAAAAGTTCCAGTAAACATGTACTATTAGGGAGACTAAGCAGAGACAGAGCCCAAATGTGACTAGATAGGAAGTTACTGAGACAATGAGGCAGACATTTGAAATGATTTGTTGAGTTACTGATAAGGAGCAATCTAAAAACAGGACAAGCAGACCAAGTCAGAAATAGACTGATTGCTAGAGAGCTCAAATATACCATAAAGAGACAAAGAGGAACTTGTGACTGAGGCATTTATAGAGCAGAGAGGAGGGTTAATTGAATAGGATGAAGCCGATTGGGATTCACCGATGGAGCATACTGTACCAACTGGGTGGGACGAACTGCAATTTAGGAAAAAGGGTGAAAAACAAAGGATCAGGAGCGGATCCTGCTAAAGGTGGACTGCAACTTAGAAGGAAAGAAGGTGAAGAAACCATGAAAGCATCAACAGATTATGGCAGGGGTTAAAAATATGTTGTAGATTTCTGACCCAATTCCAATTAGTTTAGCAAACTCCTTTAATATTTTCTTTGCTAGATGCAGGTGAATTTTGAAACATGATTTTTGGCCATTTAGTGTAGTATATGATGAAAACAAATTCATGTGATTAATTGTGATTAAATATTTTCAGCTGATTACTTGGATGATTCTCCATAGTTAAATTGCAGTTAATCGAATAATACTCTTTTTAACATGGGAGAGGACAAATATGCTTGCTTTATGAAAATGCATTTTTTTTTTATTATTGCAACAATTTAAATTTAAATGACAAATCCTGTCCAGAATATTCTCCAGAATACAGTGGAACCTTGGATTACAAGCATAATTCGTTCCAGAAGCAGGCTCGTGTCCCAAAACACTCATATATAATGAAAAAAATAATGAAAACTCAAATTATTTGTTCCACAGGCCAAAAAAAGAAATACATAAAAATAATTAATACAAAATATAAAGTTAAAATAAAACAAATTAACCTGCACTTTCCCTAAAAAAAAAAAAAAGGAAAAATAAAAAGATAAGTGTTTCCATCTATGTGCGCAGGCTCTGTGTGTGTGTGTGTGTGTGTGTGTGTGTGTGTGTGTGTGTGTGTGTGTGTGATATGCGCGCATTAGCGGTAAGACTGTTTTATCGGAAAATTAGCAAGGGACATCGCTAATGACACTCGCGTGAGCGCATACTAACGGAATCACTGGTGTAAAGTAAAAGAACAAAAAACTTATGAACCTGCAGGGGGGCTGGGGCTGTAAAGGTGTGAGAGTGTGTGTGTGTGTGTGTGTGTGTGTGAAGGAGCGTGTTGTCAAATTATGCGTGCGCACACACAGAACGACTAACTACAGAGAAGGAGAGAAAAAAAAGACTTGCTTTTGCTTTATACGCGCGCACACACGTGTTATATAGTAAGAAATAGTACTTATGTGATACATGATACTGCGGAATTGTGGGTAATCGTCTCCTCTGCTGGGTCTTAGTGCTCGTCTCTTACTGGTATAATCAACATCCATGCACGCCGTGTACTGTTTACTATAACACTGTGACCACGTTTCTGTAACACATTTTATTTTGTGTTTGTAAGCGTGTGTGTACAGCGCGCGTGTGTTTGCACGCGTATAAAGCAATAGCAAATATTATTTGATCCATTTTTTCTCTCCCTCTCTGTATCAGGCTGTCATGTTTCACTTTACCTTTGAAAAGAATCATGTCAGAGCGGAGTTTCTGTGTAAGGCAGAGAGTGTGTGTGTGTGTGTGCGCGTAATTTTACACCGTGCTCTTTACTCACAACAGTACACACACATACCCCCCTCCCACACCCCCCTCCTCTTGGCTTCCCACACACACACACACACACTCTCTGTCGCGATTCTTTTCAAACGTAAAGTGCTGGTTCATTCATTTATTTATTTATTTTTTACTTTACACCAGTGATCCCGTTAGTATGCGCTCACGCGAGTGTGACTAGCGAGGTTCCTGGCTAATTTTTCTGTTAATGTGTGTGTGTGTGTGTGTGTGTGTGTGTGTGTGTGTGTAATGTGCGTGCACACAGCGCCTGCATGCCCAAACGGAAACACTTATCTGTCATTTATTTTTTACTTTTACTAAGGTAAAGTGCGGGTTCATTTGTTTTATTTTTACTTTATATTTTGTATTAATTATTTTTATGTATTTAATTAAATTAACCTAATTTGGTTTACGAGTGTTTTGGAATATGAGCCCGCTTCCAGAATGAATTATGCTCGTAATCTGAGGTTCCACTGTATATCTTTATTTCCCAAACTATGGGGCAGGCCAAGAGGCAATCTCACTTACTCATTGTCTCTGTTGCTATATTCTGTGTCATGGGGGGACTGGAGCCTATCGCAGGAGACTTAGGGCAGGAAGTGGGGTACACCCTGGACAGGGTGCCAATCCATCACAGGGCACACACATCCACACACATCCACACCCTCACTATCGGCAATTTGGGAAATTGCAATTAACCTAATCAGCATGTCTTTGGACTGTGGGAGGAAACCGGCCGATATTTTGTTGATTCTATAAAGCTGTTTCGCAACCATAATCATTGTTAAAAGCCTTACATAAGAAACTGAGTTGAATAGAACTTATATTTACAGATTTTGTGTGTGTTAATTGTGCATTAAAAAATTGCATTGAAAGGAGTTTGTGCTAACTCGCTATTATTATGATAACTCTGGCAGCCCCATATGGCAGCCCTCTTAGTACTCATCATTATGATGTTTGCAGTTACAATAATATAATTAAATTTCTCTCTCTCTCTCTGTCTCTCTTCCTCTCTCTCATACACACACACACACACTTTCTGCAGAGGGATGTCTGGTATGAGGCTGGTACAGTGTGGTATGTGCATAAAAATGGCTTCAATCTTGGTGAGTTTGTATCGCACAAAAACAGATATTTACTTTGTTTGAACAAAGGAACTTTTTTGTTACTACAGTATCTCAGTACAGTAAGCATGGGCAAAGTAATGTGTTAGATTAAATTGCATTCTATTCTATTTTAAGGTCTAGTCTGTCTAATTAACTTGTGGCATACTAGCTCAGTAACTGGTTAGCTCTTTTCAGCTCCAAACACATTTTGAAGATGGTCTTATTGCTGTTGGTCAGGTCTGCTTGGATGAAACATTTGCAAAAATAAAATAATACAATCCTAATCTATTTTGTAACAAACAGCCACTCAGCTTAAGCCTGATGAGGGCACACCAGAGCTCCCTTATGGGACAGTGAGGGTTCGACTCCACGCAGATGGCTCTGTACATGATGTCACACAGTACGAGATTGAAAAGGTGAACCTGTTTTTTATAATTGTGCAATTGTAAATTTAACTTAAAGCAGAACTACATTAAACATCCCTTGGTATTGAATTACTGGAGCATCAAATGATTATATATATACTGTTGTTTTTTTTGCAGTGAACATGAGGGTTAAACTTCATACAATTAAAAACATCTACGCATAATATTTAACTGTGTATTACAACGGTTCACTCTTTCACAATGGATTGGTTGGTTTTCTGTCCACAGCTGAACCCACCAGAGCTGGACCTGTGTGAGGACTTGAGCCAATTAGTGAGTCTGAATGAGTCAAGCATCCTGCATACTGTGACCAGCAGAGCCAAAGCCCACATGGCTCTAACACATGCTGGACCAAACCTGCTGGCTCTCTGGCCTCCTGTACCACTACATAGCAAGGTATCTTTCACTTATGAGCCTTCTAGACTGCGTGACTAATCCTTTGTCAAATGCATGGTTCTAATTGAGATGTTCAGCAATCAATATTAGTTTTACTGATCATTTACAAACCTTTAATTCATTTACATATTAAATATTAAATAAGCCTTTAATTCTATGTAAATTTGACACTTTAGATCACATTGTTTTAATAAGGGCATAAATTAGGCCCATAAAATTTGGAAAATTTGATTTCAATCTATGAGAAAAAAATATATACTTTAAGCTTCATTTAAATGGCTTTGACAAAATGTGGCATTAATCGTTCAAGAATTACAGCCATTTCCATGCAAACATCCCTAAGTGAAAAGCATGCTGATAAAAAAACAAAAAACTTGACAATTCATTAAAAACTATTATGGGTTTGAAGCATGGTGTTGCACATACTTTATCTCTTCTTCTTCTTTCCCACTTCCTCTTTAATTAGGGGCTGCGTAGCCGACACTGGGACACATGGGAAGCTCCTGCTCCTGTACAAGCGCTGGTACAGAAAGTTTATAAGTCCATGGTGAGCCAACGGAAAGACCAGAGTGTAGTGGCTCTGGGCCGTAGTGGCACAGGAAAGACCACCTTGTGCCAGACTTTTACCCAGGAACTTCTCAAACATGCTGGCACAGCAGGAGAAAACTGTACCTGTAAGTTTATCTTCCATAATTTAATGGATATGTAGAATGCCAAAATCATATACTACTTAGGGTGAAGGTTATAACCTGGATACTACACACTCATTCCATGACTTTTTCCATGGTTTGTTGGGAGCTGGACAGTGTGTGTCAGAATCATAAAAACAGAATTGTGCCCCTGAAGAATCAGGCTGGGAAATTTCACTGACCGCTGACTGACAGTTTGAACCCAGCTTGTACATAGAATGTTTTTTACATCTCACTGCCAGTATTACACCGTTCTGTTGATGTCTTAAAGTGCTTCTTCGCAGCTTTTTACTGTTATGTAAAATTTACTGCCCTTGCATAAATTCAGTCCTTAAAAGTCTATGATGACATTTATTTAAAAACATAACTGTAGTGAAAATGATTGACAAGTTCTTAAATGATGATACATTTAATATTTGTGAGAAGCTTTGAGGCCTTATAATTTAGAGACAATTAAAGCAGTAATGCTTATAAAAAGTTACCTAACCTGTTCTTTATTTAGATTAAATAGTTTAAAGCTTAGGCGGCACGGTGGTGTAGTGGTTAGCACTGTCGCCTTGCACCTTCAGGGTCCGGATTAGATTCCCGTCTCTGTGTGCATGGTGTTTGCATGTTCTCCCCGTGCTTGGTGGGTTTCCTTCGGGTACTCCGGTTTTCTCCCACAGTCCAAAGACATGTATGTTAGATAGATTGGCGTTCCTAAATTGCCTGTAGTGTGTGCATGTGTGTGTGAGTGTGTGTGTGTGTGCCCTGTGATGGATTGGCACCCTGTCCAGGGTATACCCTGCCTTGTGCCCTAAGCCACTTAAGATAGTCTGGTGAGAAGTGGTAAACCCTATTTTTCAGAAGGGTCAGATTATTAGTCTTCATCAAGCAAAGAAAACAACCAAGGAGATTGTTGAAATGACTAGAATCGGGTTAAGGATAGTGCTCCACAGAAGAAATGTTGTTGAAACAGAAACATGATTGAGTTTTGTTTGAGATCACTTAACAAACCTGATGAAGCTACATCCCAGACAACCCAGACAATTACGTTTAATAGTGATAGTTATATCATTTCTATATACACAATGTGATGATTACTCCCATTGGGCATTAAACAGCAGTATTGCCAAAAGAAAACCACTATTTACTGTAGTTCAGCTTACTGAAAAAAAAAAGCCTTTAATTTGCTAGAGAGTATAAAGAGTGGACTTTGTAAAAGATCATGTGGTCTAATGAGTGTAGACTTATTGTAGACTATTTTAGAGTGATGGGCATGAATCACACCAGTAGATTGTTTCTTCCAGATGGCATGGCCATATTCCAGGACAACAATGACATGATTCCTCATGTTTCCTGAAACACTTTTTCATACTTTTTTTACTTTTTTTTTTTTTTTTTCACTTTTTGACTCATTCATTTTTTTTTTTGGATGGGTATTATATTATAATTTTATTTATTATGCAAAATTACTCTTTAAAATAACTGTTTATAATTACATCTGAGAGTTTTCCCTGTTTCAAATGTCACTAGAAATTGTCATTACAATAACCACAAAATGACACCTATTTAACACAAAGCTTACATGCTGTTTTAATATAGCATTTATTGTATAGTAATATTTGAGCTTCATTGAATTTTAAATAATGGCCAGCATATTGTTCATATTCACCATTATGTGTGTGTGTGTGCTCACTCGCAGTGGAATATATTTAAGCTTAATGTTTAAGGGGTTTTGAATAATGTTATACTGTAGCTACCGCCTTATTTTGATGCTGCCAACATATGTTGATAATTAAATGTGTGTATTTGTGTGTGTGTGTGCGCGCGTGCACATGTGTGTGTGTGTGACCCAGTGGAGCGTCTCCAGGCCATGTTCACTGTGCTGCACTCTTTTGGCTGTGTAAGCTCTCATCAAAGCGAGGCCTCCAGTCGATTTGCCATGGTGTTTTCTCTGGACTTCAACCACAAAGGACTGGCAGCTGCAGGACACCTTCAGGTGCCTTTTTACTAATCTTTTTTTCATATCATACAGTACCTCTTTTATTTACTAATATTGATGTTTCTCTGTCCTGTCTCACAGACCATGATGCTGGACAAGTGGAGGGTTTGCCATAGGCCTGAGGGAGAGAGCAACTTCTTAGTCTTCTCCCAGATGCTGGCGGGACTCAATACTACAATGAGGTCTGAAAATATTTGTTAAAAAATGATATGATATGACATAATATGATATGATATGATATCTGTGCTCAGGCTGTATTCCAATGAATAAATGTAAAACAAGAAAACAAGCAGGTTAGCTATTTTTTATTTAACTACTATATACTGTTGTCAGGTTTTCTTTCCTTTGGGTCTTTAACTGGATCATAACTTTTTTTTTTAAATAGCCTGTGGAAGTGTTTAATGTTAACTTTTGGTACATAAAGTTGTGGTCTGACATTCGGCAACTAGTCTTTTTCATGGGACAGCATGATTGTGGAAGAGATTCACAAATATTTAATATTGAGGCTCCACAGGATTAAAAGTAGCCTGCTTTATCCATTCCACTGCCAATTTTGATGTGTGTTTAGGTTAATTGTCCTGTTGTGTTTCAAATACTTAGCTGATATTTTAAGGTCATGCTGAAGAATTCAGTGTAGTTCACCATGTGTTCCATCTAGTTTGAGCAGAGCACCCGATCCAATGACAGCAAAACAGCCCCAAAGCATGATACTGCATCCCCCAGGCATAGGAGTTATTGTGGTGTTCTTTGGGTTGAATGCCTCATTTCAGAATTTATACCAGAATGCTTTTTATTTGTCTATGCTCAGCAGCAAACTTTAGCTAAGCTTGAAGATGTTGATTTTGGAGAAGGGGCTTCTTCCTTGGATGTCAGTCTTTCAGTCAATGGTAATGTAAGACACTGGTGATCTGGCGCTTACTGTACAATTTGTGGTAGGTCTGTGCGTGATGGTTCATAAGGGTTTCATAACCAAGGGAGCCAATTTTCTCTCAAATGAGGCTGACGATTTGAGTGATCTTTCAAACCTTGGCAAAGTGGCCCGCCAATAACTTGGACTAATGTCCAATGAATGTTGTTTAGAAAATTTCTCCAGGAGACATTCCTGATGTTTATGTTTTGAAATTTGTCTTTATCTTCTAGGACAGAGCTCCAGCTTCACCAATCACCAGAAAACAATTTATTTGGCATCAGTTGCCCAACCAAGGTAAGGAACTGCACCAAATTCAAAACAACAAAAAAACAGTCACATGAAAAAAAAAAATTTCAAGTAAAAAATCCGGGGTAGGAAAAAAAGAAATATTACCCGGGTACTAACTGATTTTTATTTAGTGTAATGCAAATCCATTAGTTGTTTCTGTTTTTTTTTTTATTATTATTAATTAATTAATTAATTAATTAATTAATTAATTAATTAATTAATTAATTAATTAATTAATTAATTAATATTGCAGAAACGCATTAATCAGCAATGACATTAAAACCACTGACAGGTAAAATTAATATAATTAAGTGTCCTGTTTTACAGTGGCACCTTTTAAGGAGTGGGATATCCCACAAAGAGCTACTGTAGCAGAAATTGGTAAAAATGTTATGTTAGATAAACCATAAATAAAAAGCAAGAAGCAAGAAGAAGCAAAAAGCAAGAAGCCAGTGTGATACAATGTTCTGCCTGGGAAACTTTCACATTACTGTGACACACCACAGACTCAACATTGTTCCATAATGGCAGTAGCTTTATTTATCTAAATAATGCACACTGCCACACTGCAAAAATAAATAAATAAATAAATAAAAAATCAGCAATGGTTTTAGAAACATGACAAAGTGTTGAGCACTGACACTGAATCCTTCCCATGAGCTTTAAAGATGCATATGTTAAAGCTCAACAATAAATTAAAAACTTTGACTTCATGTAATTTTGCTGGCAAGCATTCTAAATCTCTGTCTCTAATCTCTAATAATAATAATACTACTACTACTAATAATAATAATATAGATAACAAATCTATTAAATTCCTCTACAGGTGGATGAGAAGCAGAGGGCTATAGTTGAGTTTGGAAGACTCTTAGCAGCCATGAACACTCTTGGGTTTTCACCTGATGAACAACGGGCTATTTGGCATGTTCTGGCTGGAATATACCACCTGGGTATAGCTGGGGTATGCAAAGGTGAGTCTGCAGCATTTGCAAGTCAAGTAGATCTTTTATTGTCATTACAGCCATAAAAAACAAATAAAGTGTACACAGTACACAGTAAGATGAAATAAAGTTTCCTCTAGACCCAAGTTTTAATATAAACAGGTTTAGTGTTAAAAGACATCTGAAATAAATAAAATAAATGATGATAGATCAGAACACTGACAGTGCAGAAGTGTAATAAATGAGAACAATCACTGTGTCGGCGCTCTGTAAAAAGTGCATAAATGAACCAACTTATCAGTATTTTTAAAGTGTCTGCACAGGGAGGGATAAAGTTACTTAGATCCCTAGGGGATATGTCAGATCTGTAATTTAGTTGGCTAGAGTTTGTTTCTCTCTAGCCCTATTCACACAGAAATCACACTATAAAGACCTTAAGAAGACCGCCACTTTCACTTTCACATACAACACCAGCATTCCACTCATCAAAGCAGCTGTGACATTTAACACAAGCATCTAATGTGATGTATAACACATGCATGTGAAATACTGTGCATACCATTTCTTTCAAAACAACAAGAGCGGGAGAAATTAATCTTAAGGTACTTTTGCTCACCGTGCACATTCAAATCACTCATCACTCACCTCTGACCAATCATCATACAGAAGGTGGGCTGTGGCAGAAAAGGGTATTTTTATCTCCTAATCAACACTCTTGCACTTTAAACTACTACAAAATATTTTAATGTGATCCAAAAATTAAAACTTGCAACTGCTGGTCAGTCTTAATATCAATCCATACTTCAGTTCATTGTTCTCGATGCGCTTAAACTTTATCATTTTCAAGTATGAAGGGTTGTCTGATCTTCTCTATACTGTATATGAGTAGCGTTACTACTCATCACTGATGGTTAAAAAGTTTGTTGAAATATTTAAAAGGTTAAAGATAAAAAATAAGCTGATCAGCAATAATGTAATCAGTGATATTATTAGTGCAGGTTGAAGCCCACATACTGTACATGTCCGCCTGTCTTTCTGTATGGCAGCAATCTCTGCCTAACTTACTAATACAAAGAAATAAAATGTATAAAGTTGAGTATCTAGTTCACGACAAGTTGTACTTCTTTTGTTAAAACCTCTAATAACTCCACCAATGTCAAGATAGGTATATAATTTAGCATTATTAATTTAGGGGACAAAACCATAAATCTCTCCTGAAGTTTTCTGTACTTCATATAAATAAAATTTTAATATAACCACATCTTCTTCTTCTTCTTAACTCATTAAAGTTTCCTAAAGCTAAAGTATACTTCTACGTAGATGAGTAAGGGAGAAAAATAAGTGGAAAATACATTAGTAACAAAATGAAAAGAAATGGCCTAGAGTGTTTTGTAAACAAAGCACATTGACCAATCAGATAGCACCATTCGATCACATGACCTATGTTGTTATAAAATTGATTAAAAACATCACATTAGAAATCCACAATTATCTGCCAACTAAAGATATATTGAAGTAAATACATGACCAAATTAAGAGCCTAAAGTCCTTAAGTTTTTGTAAAAGCAAACTTTAGGATGACTTTAATGTTTAAGATGGTTTAATAGAGCCTAGATTCAAGGCTTCTTTTACTGATTTTTGCATCCATCATGATGCATTTACAGCTTCATTGAACATGATGGGGCAATTCTGGATGATAGATATGTTTGACTCATCCACTAATAAAACTTGGTGAGATTACAGATAAGACACGTTATCATAATACTACATACCTTTCCATACATACTATAAGTTATCCAATGAAGTTTTAGTGTGTTAAAATAAAGACAGTAACTAATCTGAAAGTTTAACAAACCAGGCTTAAGTACAGCCTCTTTTTGACTTACAAGAAATCTCTAGGAATTTCCGTTTGCAAGCCAATGAAAATCCCCATTGAAAGAGGTAATCCTCGGTGCACAAATTCGGCCGACAAAATGCATTGAGATTTTTTATGTTTTGTGACACGCCTACACAAAACTTTTCATAACATCACTTTTACTCATTTTGAGCTAGACAGAGAGACAGACACACAGACAGAACATTTTCTATGACTGGTTGCAAAAGATTCGTAAAGATATCATTAAAAGAGCAAGTTCTGACCGATGTACAGACAAAACCTTCATTTTATTATTGTCTAAACCACTGGATGCAGTGCCTGTCCCAGGTTCGGATAAAATGGGAGGGTTGCATCAGGAAGGGCATCCGGTGCAAAGCCTGTGCCAAGTTATTGTGCGGATCAGTTGGTCCGCTGTGGTGACCCCTCAATGGGAGCAGCCAAAGGACTAACAACAACATTTCTGTTGGTTATTAGAAGTATTGTTTCTAGCTGCTGTTATTTGTTGAATGCTCTGTGTTAACCAACTTAATTATTAGTCTTAAATCCAGGATCAAAACTTTAGATAGGAGATGTTACATGTATGTAACCCTAACCCTAGCTGTTCATTCTCTTAAATTTTGCTTTGGCGTCCACAACATGGGTATTTTGAAATGTTTTCGATTTCCTTTTTTTGTTCACATAAACAAACAAAAAAAAAAAAGACATTAATTAAATTGAACATGTACAGTAGTTATACTTAAGTTGTACAAAAATCCTCGCAAAGGATTTAGAAGTGTAGGCACCAGATAAAGTTATTATTAATTTAAAATTTGTTATTGTTGAAGATATTTAAAGGCTGCTGAGTCCTTATTTAGAGCCGTGATTGTTTTATAAGGACCAATTTGATGCCCATTGGTGACATAAGCATTTCAAGGGGTCCACCAATGGCACCCAGTTGACATTGTTCCTTCCCACAAAGAACCTGGTCCTCTGTGCACAGTCCTGCCCACTGTAGTTTGCTGTGATGTTTCTGCTGTCAAAAAGATGGCAAGGCAACTTTGTTGAAGACCCATCAGAAAGGGTCCATGCATTTGAAGTCCCTGGTGATCTCCCAGCTGTCCTTTGTATTCAGATTTTGGATGTGTCCCTGTTTTTTAGACAAAAAATCACCATTAAAAAAAAAAAAAAATAATAAAACTTTGTGCCAAAGCATATTAATAGTAATAGTTTGCGCTTTTATGGTATAAGAAAATAAGACGTACTGTAACACATCTTACCCAGGAACAACTACAAAAACAAAAACATTTTGTACATAATGTCAAATATCACATTTTTTTTATCTCCTCTCTGCAGTTGGGCGTAAGCAGTTCTTGAGTTTTGAGGGTGCTCAGGTTGCCAGTGCTGTTCTTGGCTGTGAGGGAGAAGATCTTCACACTTCAGTATTCAAACATCACCTAAGGCAGCTACTGCAGAGGGCCACTGGAACCACTAGAGAGCGCCACATGGCAGAGGATCAAGAGGAAGGTGGAATTGCCTGTCACAATTTTTTTATTGAAAATTTTTAATACAGTTTAAAATTTTCTTTTATTCGGTACAAATCGGTACTTCTTTACAAATCAAAATTCACAGCAAATGTGGCAATGTAGTTTGCTTTGCATTATTTACTGGGTATATATACATATATTTGTTTGTACAATAACAAAGACAGAGGTGCAGTAGCTTACTGCCTTCAGTGTAGCCATGTAAAATGTTTATATTGTACTTTATCTTATCTCTAGGTCCTAAACTGAGTGCAGTTCAGTGTGTTGAGGGCATGGCGTCTGGTCTCTATGAGGAGCTGTTTACTGCCATTGTATCTCTAATTAACAGGTACACAAACATGGATTCATACATACTGTACATGTATACACACCTGCCACTCACATGTCCATGGCAGGAATTAAAAAATCCATTTAAATGTGAGCCGAATGTTCATATGTTAAACATATTTTGTTTGATTATTTTTTTTTTTTCCAGATCTCTGTGCTCCCAGCAGCTAATCTTAGGCTCTGTGATTGTGGTGGACACACCAGGTCTACGCAACCCCAGACACAGTGGGAAAGACAGGGCTGCTGGCTTCTCTGAGTTCTGTCACAACTACTTACAGGAAAGGCTGCTGGAGCACCATTTCACACACACCTTCACTAATGTTCTTGACAGATACACACAGGTAAAGGACAAGCTTCCTGCAGCTTTTGTGTTTGGTTTCATATGATGGACATTATGGCTAATTCTGCTCTGTTCTGACTGTAGGAGAGAGTGTCTGTAGATTTTGAGGCCCCTGAGGACAGTCCTCAAAAAGTGGTGTGTGCTATCGACCAACCAGGACTGCAGGTACCCCTTTTACTCTGTCATTCAATTGATCATATCAGATTTACAATATGATATATGAGCATGTGTTTGTGTGCTCAGGTCCGAGGGCCTGAGGGTGACCCTCGGGGCCTTCTTTGGGTTCTAGACGAGGAGTTAGTCACTCCCAGTTCTTCTGAGAACACTGTTCTGAAGAGGATATGTCATTACTTCGGTGATACAGGTGCTCAGTGACCATCAATGACCAAAAACAGAATTAAAAAAAAAAAATCTATTCATATTAACACTGTGCTTTTTTCGTGTTCTTTAGTGCGTCTGTGTGAACAGCCCCTACAGTGCGAGATTGCTCATGTGTTGGGCTCTGACCCCATCCGCTATGACCTATCTGGCTGGTTTGGTCTGGTTCAAAATAACCCCTCTGCCCTCAATGCCATCTCTATTCTGCAGAACTCCTCTGTGTAATTCCTCTCATGACATGCAAACACTGTAACATTAACAGTTTTATACAATGACCTTAGACTAGGGTGTAAAAAATATGTTTTTTCCTGATATGATTTATTACAGTCATGCATAAATGTTAGTACCCCTCTTATAATTCTGTGTTTTTGTCTAAAAACATAAAAACAATGATCTGGTCGTTTCAGGTCTTATTTTTAGGCAAATGCAACCTCAGACTAACAGAAATATATAACTTTTTCACTGTCATTATTTATTTACGAAAAATGAATCCAAAAAGAAATAAAACATAGGCAATACTAAGTACTTTCCTATGATTCAATAGCGTGCAGGTCCACCTTTATCAGCAATAACTTGAAACATTGAAGTTATTTCCTTTATGACTTTATAATTGTCCCACTTAAGTCCATTTCGGTTTCATGAGTCCAGAGGACATTGTTCAGAAGCCTTATGATTTGTTCAGATGCCGTTGTAACCTTTAAAGTAGTTGTGCTTTCATGTTCTTTTAAGGCAGATGAAGGTTTCTCCTGGCACCCTTCCAAACAAACCATACCCCTTCAGTATTCTTCTAATTGTGTTATCATGAAATTTAATGCTCAGTGAGGCCTGTTGGGTCCTACTGTAGATTTAGCACTTTTTTGTATTTCTCTGAGCATTGCATGAGGTGAATATGATGGGACGTCCACTCCTGGGAAGATTGGCAACTGTCTTGAATCGGAGTTTTCCACTCATGAATAATCTTTTTCACTGTATTGTTAAACTCCAAATATTTTTATAACTATTTCCAGATTGATGTGTAAGACCATTCTTGTGTCTTCTTCTTTTGGAATTGCATTAACACTCACCTGAATGCCCCAGACCAGCAAACTGCTGAAACCTCTGCTGTTATAGAGGTCTGCACACCTGCTGGTGATTAGTCGGTTGTTTGTCTGAGGTTTTATTTGCCTAATAAATAAATAAGATCACATGACTTTCATAATTTGTTTTGCACAAAAAACAACATAGAATTAAAAGAGAGGGTACTATTTAAACAGGACTGTACATTTTAGGGTGTTTAAAATGCAACACATTTTTAATATGATACAATTGGAAGCTCAGTGACCGCAATATATGGCTAAAGAATACTTGTACTAATTCCACTTTTTTCCCTTTCTGGCACTGATTTGATTGATTATGTAAAGAATAACCATATATTTACAAAAAATTGCAAATAACATTTATCAAAAACATTACATGTTCTTATATTTTAAAAAAATGGTTTTAATGGCTTAAATGTCTGAGTTTGGCATGTTTGTGTGTTTATTAGTATCAAAGTTTTACGGATAGTTTCAGAAGCCAATTATATTTCTTATTGCACTATACTGTAGATCCATATATTATCCATGTAGTATCCATATGATCAACCGATCATCCATAACATTAAAACCACTTACAATTGAAGTGAATATCCTTCACCTGTCAAGAAGTGGGAATTACAGTATCTGGGAGCAAGTGAAAAATTCCTTCTTGAAATTGATGTGATGGACGCAGGCAAAAAGTCTCACAGTCTCTCTCTGTCTGCCAGCCATGTAGTAAAGGCTCTATTTGCTGCACGGGCCTCAGTTCCTCCTTTGTGTCGAGGTTTGGGTGGTGTTGAAGGAGGTTCACAGCGCTTTCTGGAGAGAAGTGGGTGTGTGCGCAAGATCTTTACCGGAGGAATGGCTGCTATCAGAAGATACTCACACTGCATCTCTATAAAACTGCAAGTGGTAAGGCTTAATTATGTCATTTAATATGATAAACCTCCTCAATAACAATGAAAATAGACATCTGTGATTCATCAGGTTTGGAATTTAGTTATCCTGTGTCTACATATATTTCTTTCATTACTCCCTTACCCTCTAAACCTTTTGATTTACCCATTTTTATTATTCACATGTTCTTGTTATTTAATATAATTCAAGTAATTAAAATAAATCTATCCACTTTAGACTGAAATTTACACTTTAAGTTTTCAAGTTCTAAGACTGAGCATGGGGTTTTGTGGACCATCTAAACCTTAACCCTGACTTTTTAGTTTGGTCAGTCATCAACTTTGTAAATAATAAACACTTTTACAAAATGTCTATTCCCTTGAGGTGTTTTATCAGTGGTCTGAGAGAAAATCAAATGGTCATCCAGTTAGACCAGCATTATTTGGAAAAGAAACCACTAATAGTAGCCTGCATTAGACAAAAAAATCTACTGACCCATTGCTGATCCAAAATAGCATTGCTAATTCTCATATAAAGAGAGACTAGGATACAAAGATTTTTGTTAAAGTCCTTGACAGCACAATTAGAAGAAGACTGATCAAGTATGGCTTGTCAGGGGACAACCTTTAAAAATAAATAAATATTAGGAAACACCACTGAATTAAAATGAGAAAAAACGATTTTTACAGTTTTTTTTTGTTTACTTTTTTGTAGTTGAATCTCTCTTAACTCTCCTTTAACAGGATGCCCTGATAAGCTTGATTCGTCGTGCACAGCCGGTTTTTCTACAGTGTCTCAGCGCTAAGGTCGATGCTGGTGGCTTTGATGTTCCTGCATTGCGCACGCAGCTGCACTCAACCCACTTAGTACCTGCTTTGCAACTGTATCGTATAGGTCTCACACATAAGTTTACTCACATTCAGCTCCTACTATTAAACCAGAATAGCATTTATTGACAATGCTGAGTTTAAAAACAATTACCATAATCAGACTAGCATGTGACTACTGTCTCTCTATCCCAGGCTATCCTGATCATATGTCTCTGAGTGATTTCCGCTGCCGGTTCCAGGCGCTGTCTCCTCCTGTAATGAAACGCTATGGCTCTGTATTTATCACTCCAAATGAGAGAAAGGTGTGATGATCTAAGTGCATTTACTTGCCAATTTTTCATCTATTGTCATTTCATTTACAATTAAATTTTAAACAAGTGTTCAAAAAACAGATTTACGACTTGTTCTCTGTGATGTGAAACTTGAACAGTAAAATAGGCTTAGCAACTGATGATCTTCTTTTTCAGGCTGTGGAGGAATTATTGATCGAATTGGATATGGATAAGAAGAGTATTGTTTTGGGAGCAAGCAAGGTGGGAGCCTACATTTACATACAATGATCCATGGTTGTCACTGATGTGCATATTTATGGTTCTTTGTGTCCCTGTTTCTGTCTGTCTATTTGTCTATGTTAGGTGTTTTTAAAACGTGGCATGCTGGGAGCACTGGATGTGCAAAGGAATGGTTTGGTCAACAAGTGGCTAGTGCATATGCAGGCCTCCTGTTTGGGGCATTTGGCACGGCAGACATACCGCCGCATGAAGGTGAGACCACAGCCACATATTTCCATAATACAAGACGGAAGCTGCAGGAAAGAATTAGTTTAAATGGAAACAGTCTTTGGTGCCCACAGAAGTATGGTCAGGCCTGGAACCCATGTAGATTGCTAGTTCATTTCCTTGAGCTGCTTTGCCAGTTCTTTGCTGCAGCCACTTTTATCTGCTGTAAGTTTGTGTGTCTTGCTAATTAGTTTTGTCCTAAGTAGGAAGACACACAAAAAAGCATGCTCTAATATGTTGAGGTTCGGAAATGTACCAAATTTGAGATTGGCCAATTCATGATATCTCCTGGATTGGTCTGTTAATTTTTTTCATTTATTCTGGCCTCCTTCATCTGCATCAACACCTCCTTGGATAAGCATACTAAGCGTTCCTAAAAAACATATACCAATTGCAGTTCCAACACTTGACCTTGACTTTCATCAATCATTGTGATTACATATAAAAGTAGGATGTTTGGCAGTTTGGTTCTAGAGTACTCAGGTAGACACATCATACCAAGATAAAAGGATATCAGCCATGACCTCAGATTATTAGTTATTGCTGCTTGTATTGATTTCTTTTTTTGCTGTCATTGTTGATCTTTTATTGATCTCTAATCTCTTATTGAAAATATATAAGTCTGAATTATTGTATACCTGTTCTGAGTTAAGGTGCAACAGATGGCGGTGAGATGTATCCAGCGAAATATCCGTGTTCTGAACAGAGTGGCCAACTGGAGCTGGTGGAAAATGCTGTGCAGAGTGCGCCCCCTGCTAAGCGTTAATATAGATGAACACAAAGTCAGGGCCAAAGAGGTAGGCTATTCATCCGAAATCAAATTGCAGTTATTCAAAGCTCTTGTCAGCCTGATCAGTGTGATACAACTAGATGTTAGGTTACCTTATTATATAATATTAGTTTGTTTATTTAAAATGCTATACAGCAAACTTAACCCTTAAAATAAAAACTGCATTTAGATTTATAAATATACACACACTTGTTATTAGGAATATACCAATTATTTATACATTTATATCGATAAATGTTTTGTTTTATAAGAAAAATCATAATTTTTTAACAATCTAATTTATTCTAGATACCTTTGACATAAAGTGAAATATTTTTTTAGGGTTTTTTTGTTTTGTTTTAATTTAAATGATTCCAAAATTCAGCTCATTAGAATCAAAAATTCAGAATCTCAATATACTGTATTAAAATATTTCATTTGGAGTTTAAGCAAATTGCTGCATACTGTATTCCCCGAATATTCTGTAATAACTCTTCACTATGATGACACAATCTGAACGAAACAATGTACAATGTGCTCCTCAGTGTATGGAGCTTCGAACACGCCGGATGCCCCTGAGGCAAGGCCTTTTAATGCTGTACCCCTTCACTCAGTCATTCGACTTTTCATCAGGATGAAGGTGTACAGTAATGAGCAGAGAGTCTTCATAGTGCCAACCTATTGGGTCACCAATTCATTTAAACGATGTCACAGTGAATTTAGAAAGAAACACAGTATGGTGTTCCTGTCGTACCCTCAAAGAGTGTTATTTATAGGATGATACAGAAACTAGAAACGACAGAATCATTGATCCCTTCTCATGGAGGAGGGTGTCTGAAAATGTTGCAGGACAAGTGGTGAAGCCTTCATAAACACCTAAAGCAATCGATTACACATATGTCAAGATATGCAGTGTATTTTGTTGGTTCAGATTGTTTCATCATAGTGAAAGTTATTACAAAATATACTTGTATATCTCTAAGTCTAGATCAGTACAAACATGATTATGGGGGAAGTGCTGCAGACATGATTCTTGTCCATAAGGTGATCATCGACACACTCAACAAGGAGTGTAAGCCACAGAAGGGCATTGCTGAATTGGCTGGCTGTTCGCAGAGTTCTGTCCTGAAGCATATTCATAAAAAGTTGACTTGTAGGGAAAGCATGGTGGGAAAAAGTGTGTGAGCAACAGGGATAACCACAGCCTAAAGAAGATTAAATAATCTAAGAACTTCAAAATGCATGGAGTGAGGCTGGCCAGATGAAAATGGGCTACTGTTGCATACTGTTGATGGAAACTGTTGCGTTCCTAAACCCAGCAAAAACATCAGAAGCATCTTACCTGGGCTAAGGAAAAAAAAAAGGTCTAAAGGTCCAAAGTTTGCTTGTGAGATGAATTCCAAATTAAATGCAAATTTTTATTATTTCAAGGTCTTAGATTCTGGAAGAGTGGAGAGACACACAATAGGCACACAATTTAACTTGCTTAATTGTCCAGTGTAAAGTTTTCACGGTTGGTGATGATTTTACAGTGCCATGACATCTGCTGTTGCTGGTCCATTCTGTTTTATCAAGATTTTAAAGCACTTCATGCTTCTGTCTGCTGATTAGCTTTATGGAGATATATGGAACCCCATAAAGAATCTGTGGGATATTGTCAAGAGAAAAGTGAGGAACACCTGATCCAACAATACAGACAAGCTGAAAGCTGCTATGGTGCCTGGTCTTCAATAATGCCTCAGCATTGCCACAGGCTGATCACGTCCATGCCATACCATGCCTCATTGATGCAGTAGGGAGCCTTGTATTGAGTATAGGGTGCATAAATAAGCATACTCCTCAAAAGTTGAACGTTTCTCAATTCTGCATTCTTTTTAGGTTGATCTTAGAAAATATTCTAATATTTTGAGGCACTGTAATCATAAACGAAAATGAAAGAAAGTTTTAAATATTTCACTTTGTGTGATCGGTCTAGAATATATGAGCTTTACTTTTTTGAATAAGATGACAAGTTTAGGTTTTACACATTAGGTTTGTAATGTGTGTGTGTACTGTATATACAGTAAATGAACATACTATATATTATACTATTATGTATTTTATATATATCCTTTTTTTTTTTTTTTTGCAATGCAGTGTGTATGAAGATATACATTAAGTAATATACCTCACCATCAAGCAAGGGTTAATGTGTAGATGTGCATAGGGTATAATTTAGGTGGCCAATGTGATCATTTGCCTTAGGATGAGATCAATATGCTGAGGAGGCGACTGGAAAAGTCTGAGAAGGAGCGGAATGAACTTAGACAAACTGCAGACAGCCTGGAGACCAAGGTCTGTGCATGATTGTGTATGTGCTGGCATGCATGTGTATGCCTGTATCTACTGCCATTTAAAGATATCTCTATGATATACAAGATTCCTTTACTAAATCTGACTGGTTATTTCTGTTTCATTTCATTATTCAAGTAATGAATTTACCCTAAAATGAATTATAAAGGTATATTCTAAATCATATCTTACTGTATGTGTATGTCTATGTACGTGCCACAGATAACAGCTGTGGTATCTGAGTTAAGTGATGAGAGGTTTCGGGGAGAGGCAGTGAGTCAGGCCTTAGACGCAGAGAGAGTGGAGAGACTTCGTCTGACCAAGGAAAACAAGGAGTTACAGGTGTCCCTTATATACTGTATATATATATATAATTTCCTTTTAATCGATAAAATCAGGTCTATAAAAAGAGGTGCCTATATTATACAGGTGTTAAATAGAAAATGTATGTTTAAACTATTTCTTGTGTTTTAAAGAGTTCTTTTACATTCTGCTTTTATTAAGCCTTTTTAGAATATAATATTATATATTTCTTAAGCTACACACAATTACACGGAAGATGAGATAAATGTGCTTTGTATTTTAGGATCGTGTGAATCAGAGCAAAGCCACTGTGGAAGCACTAGAGAAGCAGCTGACAGAGGAGAAACAGAAAGCCAAAAGCAAAGAGACACCAAGTGGCATAGCTTCAGGTAGCACCTATTGCTTTCACAATTCAGATTTGCACTGAAAAAGATTCTACTGGATATTATATGAACACATCTTATCTGTACTTGGCTGGATTGATTTTTGTTGTAAAAAAAATAGATTTTTGTGTTCGATTGATATTAGCTTATGCATATTGTATTGGTTTAAATGAATTTTATTAAGACTGGAAATTGGAGCAAAAATGCTAAAATGGTCATGTGGTCTGATAAGTCCAGATATACTCTATTCCAGAGCAATAGGCTTGTTAGGGAAAGAGGGGAAGTGCGTAAAGCAACACGGCCATTATGCAAAGTGTCCATTGTACAAGCTTCTGGAGGTAGTGTCATGCCAATTCAGGTCTGGGCTTAGCAATGTTACCTGGCAATAAAATAATGATTATGCCATCAATACATTTTTTTCTTCCCTGATGGCAGAGATTGATTCAAGGACTCAAACTGTGAATGAATGTTTCTGGCAACATCAAAGCTTAGAATCTGCTTAGAGAAATCTTTGCGTGTGCAACTTACAATAATGTACAACATTTTAAACAATAAAAAACAACTATTTAAATGATCCATTTCAGAGGGTAAACTACAGCTGCAGTTGGATTGTGCACAGACAGAAGTGGAGTTTCTACGCAGACGTTTGCGACAGACAGAGGAGAGATTTGAGGCTGAGAAAGAAGCACGAGAACTTTTGGACACCAAGGTATCTACTCATGCTTTCATCAGTCTTTACCCAATGTATCCTATCCCTAAAGACTTAGATACAAGTTTGATAGTAATATAAATAGAACGTCAAGTTCGTGAGCAGAGGAAGTATGTGCAGATTTTAATTGTCACAATACCATATGTACATGAAACAGTATATGAGGTAGTTGCAATGAAGTAGTTCCCAGAACACCCTATATCTAATTTTTCGCTTATTTATAGTAACACAATTGATTACGTCAACACATTGGATTCTGACTAGAGAATTTGGAGATACTGTAATGTGCACGTCTTTCTGTGTACTGCAGTGTACAGTGTATGTGGGTGGCACTTTAACACTGTCATCTTATCCCCATTACCAAAGGTTTTGGAGCTGCAAGCCCAGCTGGAACAATCAAAGCGCTCAGTTGCAGAACTGAAAAGGCACTGCCGCCACGTGACTTCTGACCTGCAAGATGCGCGTGTGCTCATGGACAGCTTGCAGGCGCGTACTCATGACCTGGATAGGAAGCAGAGGAGGTGTGTTGCTTCACTTCAGGCAAAATGTCACATTAGCATAAAAAGATGACTATTCATATGAATCTAATATGCATATGTCCTCTTTCCTCCACCTGTGCATATGATTATGGATGTACTGTGTGGTATTTGGGTGTACATGTATGAATTTGTTTATGCTGTTGATTGTGCATTGTCTGTGTGCACGATTGTTAAGTTCAAAAATGTTGTTCACAGGTTTGACAGCGAACTTACCCAGGCTCTAGAGGAAGCAGATAATGAGAAAGAGCAAAAAGACAAGGCCATCCAGGAGAATACAGCTCTGGGGGCAGGGATCTTTTCTCTACGTCAGTCTCTTACGGTATGGACCAGGGTCAGACTTCAGACATCTGTGAATAATGAGTGCTTTCTTAAGTTATTTAAAATGGTTTAGGATGTAATTTTTGTTGTAAAACAAAACATTAATTCCATGGGATTCGAGAGTTCCCGAGAGTATATACAGTATAAACCTTCCCCTATGTTCCCTCACTTCACTGCTCTCATAACAACTCATAATAACAGTCAATTGCTGTTACTATATTGTAAATCCTAGGCTGGTCATTCAGTTCACTCCTGACACACATATCTTTAATTCCTTTTTGTCATTATCTGTAGACAATGGGTAGAGTTTCTGTAAAACGGGTGTCAATCTGTTTTTTTCATCTATCATTTACATTTACAGTAGTTACCCAATTGGAATGGTGTTACCGTCGCGCTTACCGCCGTGTAAAAATGTCAGCAGCAAAAATAAATCAGTTGCATTTAAAAGTCATTCGTAAAATGGCCGCAAGGTGGCGCAAAGTGACATTTTTGCTCGTTGCAGTAAATACAATAGTGACTGTTATATAGCGTATCTTTGTATCTGTTTATTGTTATTTAGGTTCTGGATTATTTCAGGAACTTTAAACACATTGTTGGGTTGCTCATGTTGGGTCATATGAGATGTAGTGGGTCATTTACAAATGAACACCTGGTTGAGTTATTTTGACCCAACAAAATTATTCATTATTCTTCCGTTTCTCAAATGGCAGTCTGCAAAATGTTCGAAATATTACTGTTATTGTGTCACAGGTGTGGTTTTAAGAGTTGTTAAGGCAGAAATGTGTGTGTGTGTGTGTGTGTACAGCTCAAAACCTCCATCTGTAGGCATTTGGCGGATGCTCTTATCCAGAGTGACTTACAAAAGTGCTTTAAAGTTTCCGTCATTGGATAGATCCTTATACAGGTTACTTAGTTACTAACTATAAGTACCCTCAGTTAAACAATGCTGGGAAGTGGTTTTTAAAAGATGTTTTTGGATTCACCCAAATACCCAAGTCATCTCTTTAATCGTCTTTTAAAATTGCCGGAGACTTAGCTGTATACAGTAGATATCTAGTGGAAGTTCATCCCACCAAGACAGAAAACAGTCTAGTTGCATGTCTTCCTTGATCCCTGAGAGATGGTGGGACCAATCGAGCAGTGCTGGAGGATCAGAGGGAAAATGATGCGGTGCGGGGTGTTATTAGAGCTGAGAGGTAAGTGGGTGCTGGGCTGTTTTTAGCTTTGTAGGCGGCGTCAGTGTTTTGAATTTGATGCAGGCAGCTACATGAAGCCAGTGGAGCGAGCGGAGAAGTGGGGTGGTGGGAGAGAATTAATTCGTATGAAATTATTGTTAGCTTTATATTTCAATAATAAGTGGTTTAACGTTTGTGGGATTTAGATCATAAACCAGGACAATTAATTATTCGAAATCGATCGAAGAAGGGTTATGGTAACAGCACTATTAAATGTCTAAAATATTCTTTACTAGTTTATTGTGATACAGATATGTTTCTTATACATTCATGAAATACAACCAAAATTTCCCGCCTATGATTTTTGGATTGGAACCTTGGATTATGAGCATAATTTGTTCCAGAAGCGGGCTTGTATTCCAAAACACTTGTAAACCAAAGATTTTCCCATAGGAAATAATGGAAATTCAAACTATTCGTTCCACAGAACCAAAACATAAATACATCAAAATAATTAACACAAAATATAAAGTAAAAATAAAACAAATGAACCTGCACTTTACCTTAAAAAGTAAAAATAAATCCAGACAGATAAGTGTTTCCATTAATGCGCGCAGGCGCTGTGTGTGTTTCTTTATCTTGCGCTATGAAGTGTGTGCGTTATGTGTGTGCACGCGCGTAATTGTGTGTGAAGCAGAGAGAGGGTGCATATATACTGTATATACCGGCACAGTGTCAAATTACACGCGTGCACACACATAACGCACACCAAAGGAATTCTCTTTGATCTTAAGGTGGATTGTGTAGTGGTCAGTCTGATACCATGAATTTAACGGTACATATTTAATCTTGCTGCAAATGCAATTTAGTTGCATTAGCTAAAAAAGTAAAGTTTTGTAAGAATAATGTAAGTTCATGATGGTTTTCAAGGAAAAAAAAAAATATAAAAAGGTTATACTTAATCCTGGGTCATGTGATAAACCATGCATGTTCTAGGGCTTGGTGAAATGATTAGGAGGAAGAATTGAACAGTTGAAATGTGCAGGTAGTGATTTCCAAAATGTCATCAATGTGCATAAGATTATTATTTCTATATCATATTTCATGTTAATAGACAAAATAGTGCCTCTTAGTAACAGCAATTGTTAAAGGTGGCAGTGGCAGACAGTAGTTAAGGAGTTTGACTACTGATTGGAATGAGCACAATCAACCTCAAGTTTTGAGCTTTTAGTATTTTCCAGAAATAAAAAAAAATAATAATTTGTTGGTTACTTTTATTTCGCAGCACTTAAAAAGTAGATCCTGATCATGATGTTGTATTTTAACATCCTATAAATAAAGCTGCAAACAATTTCTCTCAGTGTTTGAACCATCCTGTTACTACAAAAGCAATGAAGTGAGAAAACATAGAGGGGAAGATCTCATCTACACTCCTGTATTACAACATTAATTTAAAGATATACTGTATATATATATTTTTTTTCTTATTTAGTTTTAAATTGCCTTTTTAGATATCTTTAGAGTTATTTTAAAAAAAAAACACTGCCTAACTGCCACTGATGGGGATGACTTTATATAATGGTAATTGTTCTGTTGTGTATGCATGAGCAGGAGAGTCAATTGGAGGTCGAACACTTGCAGCATCAAAAACAAGAGCTGTGTGCTCAGATCCGAGACCTGACTGTGCCCCTGAACCTTGGCTCTGACTCTGTGCCTGAGCTGAAGAAACAACTACGTGAGCTTGAAAGCAGAGATAAGGAGCGTGCTCAGGAGCTTGCCAATATGACCGCCAAAATACATCAGCAAGAACAGGTTGCATTGCTTCTCCACAGCAGAAATACACACCCACTTATGCACACTTTCTTCCTCTTCCACTCTCTCTCTCTCTCTCATTTTCCTTGAAAAAAATTTTTTTTAATCCACCCACAAAAAAAAATTAGCTCCTCATGTTAATCCGACACTGAATTTAATGCCTCAGCATCCTACAGTGCAAATCTGATTATAAATCCAAAAATGACAACAGTACGTTAAGTTTTATGCTGTGCTGTGACACTTGATTATATATTCCTAAAGTAACAAGATGGTCGAATGCATGCAGTCTTTATAATTATGTCTGTAGCACATTTGTAGAGGGTGACTTGCTTTCTGTAACCCCCATTAAAGATACATGTGCGCTTCGAAATGGAGATGGAAAGAATGAAGCAGATTCATCAGAAGGAGCTGGAGGACAAGGACGAGGAGCTAGAGGATGTGCAGAAGTCTTCACAGAGACGGGTGGGCACTAATAGAGCAGGAAATGGAAGGAAGAAAATCCAGGGGGAGAAATTTAATTTGTGTGTGTGTGTGTGTGTTTGTGTGTGTGTTTTTAGCTCAGGCAGTTAGAGATGCAGCTAGAACAAGAGTACGAGGAAAAGCAGATGTTGGTGCATGAGAAACATGACTTGGAAGGACTGATTGCAACTCTGTGTGAACAGGTAATGCACAAGAGAGACAGACACACACACATTGCAATTTCTGCCATATACTTTATTACTCTGTTTACCTCCTCCAGCAGTACATTATCCCCTGTCATTTAAGACTACATTTTGTCCTAATCACTCAGTCCAGGATGTACTGCAAATTTTAGCCATGGACTCTTGCATGTGGGAGAAACAAGAGTTCAAAGATTTGAATTATAGACTCATATTTCTTGTTACTGCATATTTATTTTAAACATGCTTGTCAGTCGTAACATGTTTTAAAATGGAATATACTGCAGAACGAGACAACTTTGTCTTACTGCACGCTGTTTATTCTGTGCAGTATTTCATGCTGTATGATATTTTTTTTATACATTACATTACATACCAATGGAGACAGCATTTTTCCGCTCTTTATTTTCTTTTTTGCCTATATTTGTTTCACTCATCCCAGGTGGGCCACAGAGATTTTGATGTAGAGAAAAGACTCCGACGAGACCTGAAGCGTACACATGCTCTGCTCAGTGATGCCCAGCTCTTACTTTCAGCCATGGAGCAAAACGGCCAGTGCCAGGCCCCAGGAACCATGGAGCAGTTAGACAGACTGCATTGTCAGGTAGGTGCTTATGCAACTACATTTATGCCCACTGCAGTAAGTTATAAAAGTGTAGGAGTAATCTTTTCAGGAGTAGTTAAAAAAAGAAAAAAAAAAAAAAAACATATGAGAACATGATGGTTTACATCTGTGATTAAAAGGAGACCATAAGTTCCAGGTAATATGCATTTTTAAAAAGCCTAATATATAGTGAAACCTTGGATTGCAAGTAGCTTGATCTGCGAGTGTTCCGCAAGACGAGGAAACATCAGTAATGTGCGTCACTCATATACGGTAGTCAACATCAGTAAGCACATAC
The DNA here is from genome assembly GCF_024256425.1 of Clarias gariepinus. Classification (NCBI taxonomy): domain Eukaryota; kingdom Metazoa; phylum Chordata; class Actinopteri; order Siluriformes; family Clariidae; genus Clarias; species Clarias gariepinus. The sequence continues at coordinate 9,867,402 of NC_071116.1, read as the reverse complement.
TGTATACTGTTTAAATAAAAAGCATTTTGTGTGTATGTGTGTGTGTGCGCGCGTGCACACGCTTGGGTGAAAGTCTCTACTGGTAACTCCAACTGGTGTGTGTGTTAAAGTCATCCTGCACAGTAGCCCACAGTAGTCTTTCATATCCATGTGCAGAATGTTTTTCTCTCTCTCTTTTTTTTTTTTTTTTGCAGAATTAATTTAACTGAACCATATTGAAATTATTTTAGGCATTATTTAATGTGGTCCTTTACTAACATTTCAGTAAGTCATGACTAGAACCAGAGAACTAGACAGAATAATCACCTAAGTCTAAAGTTTTCCAAGATTCACTTCATAAATGTTAAATATCTTAAAAAATTATTTACTGTTAGTGTAAGATTATGTTAATGTTCCCGTTTAATTTTCCTCAAAGATTTCAAGTTAGCTGTACTGTGGTATAATACAGTATGTAATAATAAGAAGAATAACAACATATTTTTTAATAATATGTTATTATTGTTATTATTATTATTATCATCATTAATTTTTTTCTCAGTGAAACCAAAATCTAAAAAAAATACAGATACAGTATAAGTAATGAGATATTTAGTGAGTTCTTGCTACTCAGCTGATTTCGAACCCCTGGTAATATGAAGTGTGTGCATGTGTATTTTTGTGTGTACCAGCTGGAGGAGAGTGAGGCACGGCGTTTAGAGGCTGAGAGTGTGGGGAAAACACTTGCCATGGAGCTGGAGAATGCTCAGCTGGAGCTGGAGACCATCTGCAAACAGAAAGGCCTGGTGAGAAAAATTGTAATTTATTACAGACAAAGAAAGTATATAAAACACTCATCAGTTTTTCTTGTTTGTCAGGTGGATGAACAGTTGACTCAGCTACAGTATGAGAAGGCTGAATTACTGAAGAGGCTTGAGGAAGATCAGGATGACATCAACGAGCTCATGAAGAAACACAAAGCCCTTATAGCTCAGGTGTGTGTGTGTGTGTGTGTGTGTGTACAACTGACTGACAGTTGGGTTCATAACTCTTGGACCACTGATAAGGATTTTTTTGGGCATGTTGCCTCTGTACACCACCACATTGAATTTCAAATGAAACATTTAAGATTTGAGCCAAGCGGTTTAATTCAGTGGGTTTGACAAAAGTGTGACATTAACCATTCAGGAATCGCAGACACATTTTCATCCACACATACCCATTGTGGTGGCTCATAAATAATGAAACAAACAAACATAATTACAAACTTAAGGATTGTGTTTAATACTTTTTTACTATTGTAAAATTCCTTTGTACTTAATGGCTGCCTGAAGTCTGGAACCAATGGACATGACCAAATCCAGATTTTTCCCTTGAGATGCTTTACCATAACCTTGCTGCAGCTGCCTTCAGCTGCTGCTTTATTGTGGGTCTTTTTGTCATCAGTCCTGTCTTCAGTACATGAACAATGTGCTCTGTTAGGTTGAGGTCAGATGACTGACTTGGCCAGTGAAGAATATACAATTTCTATGCCTGGAAAAACTCTTGTGCAGCTTTTTAAAGCCCTTGTCGACAGTCAGGTCGTCAGTTAACACCAGTGACCGAGTTTCAACGGCAGCCATATATCAGCGTTACATGCTTATGTTTTTAGGTGTGGTTCCTCTCCTTTCCCATAGTCCAATTAATTTTATTCTAGAACTGGACATGTTTAGGTTGGTGTCTAAAAGTTGTATTTTAAAATCAATGCGAAACTTTACAGGGAGCCAATGCAGTATGGATAAAATAAGAGTGATGTGCTCATATCTTTTGGTTTTAGTAAGGACACTTTCTCCTACTTTCTGGACTAACCGGAAGTTGTTTATGCAGCTAGTGCATCCATGCATTTATGCATCCATACAATAGGGCATGACAATAGTCCAACCTAGAGGTGATAAAAGCAGAATTCTTTTTCTGCATCTTTTAGTGACAATATATTCCGTATATTAGCAATATTTCAATGATGAAATATGAAATAATGCTATCCTGGTAATAATATCTACATGAACTTCAAATGAATGATTGGAACCTATAATCACCACAAAGTCTTTTACCATTGTACTTGATGAAATATAAAGGCCATCCAGAGTTACTGTGTGATAAAAAAGCTTACTTTTAGCTGCATGTGATCCTAGTCCCAGTATCCATCTTGTCAGGATTAAGCAGAAGGTAGTTAATTAACATCCCCGTCTCTTATGTCCTTTACACATTACTCAGCTTTATTAAGCTTGCTATTCTCATCAGGCTTTGCTGAGACGTATAACTGTGTCATTAGCATACCAGTGAAAACTAATACTATGCTTACAAATTATGTTGCCCAGAGGAAGCATGTAAAGAAACCGCAGTGGGCCAAGAACCGAACCCTGTGGAACACCAGACTCCACTTGAGCAGGCAGAACAGTCACTATTGAAATCTATAAACTGATACAGTAACTATCAGTCAAATAGGATCTAAACCAGGAGAGGGCTGTTCCCTTTATTCCTACTACATTTTCAATTCTATGAAAAAGAATACTATAATCAGTGGTTTCAAAAGATTCACTGAGGTCAAGTAACACATTGATGAAAGGTCATTTGCTACTTTACCAAATGCTGTGCTGTGATGTGGCATAAATCCTGATGTGTACAGTATGTTATTCCTACAGTATGTAGATATGAACATATCTTTTCCAGGATCTTAGAGGTGAAGGGGAGGTTTGATATCGGCCTGTAGTTGGACAGCAGACAAGGATCAAGGGTCAGGTTTCCGAATTAGTGGTTTAATAACTGCTAATTTAAAAGATTTTGGACCATACCCACTGCTGAGTAAAGAGTTTTGAGCAGAAGTTCCTGCTCAAAACTCTTCACCAAGAAATATCTCTTCACTAAGAGATATCTGTTAAAGAAATAAGAGATAGAGGTTTTACAGAAGAGATAACTGAAATGAATTTATTCTTTTCAAGGGGAGCAAAATAAAAGTTCTATTCTGATATGATTAGCTTATTATCTGCATCAATGTTTATTAAATATTCTGGTTTTAAAGGCTAAACATTTTTTTCTAATGTTTACAATTTTGTAAATGAAAGATTTTGTGAGTCCTCACTACTGCATGTTATTTATGTGAAGATTTCTTTACTGATTTGATTCCTAGACAATATTGCTATAATATTAAATAAGAATCTACTGTAGGAATATTATTGTTAAAATATTTGTTAAAATTTTGATTTTAGAGATACGTTGATCTATGTGATCATTCTGAAATCATCTACTATAGTTGATGAGTTGTTCCTTGGTCTTCCAGACCTTTTGCTGTTGCTGAGTTTTTTCAGTTAATTCCTTCTTTTTAAGAATGTTCCAAACTGTTGTTTTTTGCTATCGCTCTGATGGGTTTGTTTATTTATTTATTTTAGCCTAATTATGGCCTTCTTTACTTGCATAGGCATTTCATGTTTTGAGTTCCAGTGAACAGCTACCAAATGCAAATGAAGCACTCAGAACTACCTCCACGCCTTTTATGTGCTTGATTAACAGAGGTGGGTAGAGTAGCCAATTTTACTCAAGTAAGAGTAGCTGTACCTCAAAATAATATAACTCAAGTAAAAGTAGTCATCCAAAAAATTACTTAAGTAAGAGTAAAAAAATATTTGGTGAAAAGACTAAACTGTTCATTTTCATTTATTTTAAAAATTATGTAAGCAGCCAGACAAAAAGATAAAATGGTTTACAAATTCTGGCATTTACAAATAAAATAAATGAAATAAATAAAATAAAATAAATTAGTTAAAAATAGATATGTTTACAAAATACCAAATTAAGGAACAAGAAACACAAATCTCACTTTTTCACAACATAAAGCTTTTGAAACAAATACTGTAAGTAACATATGTATGATGGAACAGCGTAAATTATTTTCGGTGTAAGATACAGTATACTGTATATATAGTTGCCCTCCAAATGGCTCAGCAGATAGAAGTTTATGGTAAAGTTATTTTCCATCTTATTTGCTAATTATATGAGGCGCCGTATAGGGCTTAAATCAAACGTCACTCATGCACACACATATAAAACACTTACATACACATATATGGAACACTCACACATACATATATATATACTATTAACTGCTCAAACAACTACATATGAAATGCGCACACACACACACACACACACACACATACATACTCTCCGCGCACACACACACACACACACACACGCATACATACTTTCCGCACACACACACACACACGAACTCTTCACGCACACACACATACATACTTTCCGAACACACACACACACACACACATACTTTCCGCGCACGCAAACACATACAAACTCTTCACGCACATTCACCTATGAGATTCTCAGTGTAACCGGAAGGCATTTCAGTGTAGACAGACTTTTCGCTTCATTCTCCCTGAATGGTAGTACTGGTTTGTAAACAGCCTGCTGTTGGACAGTTTAGATGACGGAGTAGGACAGTATAATGATCATCACTGCTCAATCGCATGGCGTATTCAGAACTGTCCACATAATGTCTGAATATTGCAGTGGCAGAAAACGCAGGTGATGATTTGCAAAAAGAAAATTTAACCACGGAATCTGGGGCTAATATGTCGGATCCTACAACAGAAGCAATTACTGTTTTGTGAAATGTGTTTCCTCGCCTTTGTCAATATGAACAATAACTAACTCATCGAAATCCCACGGGACTCTGAATCGGAAATTTAAACATTGTTCCGACCCTCCATATCACCCACTTTTGTGGTGATAAATAAATCAATAAATCACTTAATCACTTCTAAACTGTCCATTAACGGTCTATTTAAGAAACGCTACTACTGATCAGGGAGAATGAAGTCCATATACTGTACATTGAAATTACTACTCCCTACACCCTACTCCCTACACCCTGCGTAGGAAATGTCTGATAAGGGAACTTCACTCTACAAAATTCCACCATTCAGAACACCATGCAACATCACTTCCTCCTTGTGTTACCATGGTAACACAAGCACCTTGGATACCTGTCGCTGCTGCTGTGGAAATTTCACGCTATGGACATTAAATATAGAACATTTATTAAAACAAAAACTGATACCATTAAATATATAAAATCTTGAAATGTTTATAATTTACGAATAAATTATTCGATTAAGTTACATGATGTACAGAGATGCATTTATTTATTTATTTTTACAGATTACTAGCCTTTATAATACGAATGGTTTCTTAATTAAATTAAAATGTAAATTATTGTGTCCTATTTATATGATGTCGTCCTCGATAATAATTATAATAAAAATATAAATAATTTTTCGAGTTAAATTTGTAACTGTTGTTCACTCGTTCCCTACACCGGTACAGTTCGGAAAAGTATGTATGTGTGTGTTTTTGCGGATAGTGTGTGTGTGTGTGTGTGTGTGTGTGTGCGCGCGTGCGGAAAGTATGTACGTGTGTATGCACGGAAAGTGTATGTGTGTGCGCGAAGAGTATGTGTGTGTGTGCGCGCGCGCATTTCATATGTAGTTGTTTGAGCAGTTAATAGTATATGTGTATGTGTGAGTGCTTCATATATGTGTATGCAAGTGGTTCATGTATGTGCATGAGTGAAGTTTGATTTAAGCCCTATACAGCGCCTCATATAATTATATATGCTAACATTGCAGTATTCAATGAAACAGCTAAACTTCCCGCGACATGTTTCCTTAGGTTAGAAGTTGAGTTTTTATATGGTGAAATGTCTGTCTGTTTTTGGCAGACTGAGGAGACACCGCAGTATGAAGTTGTTTGAAAAATACTTCGTATATGGGGCCATTGGTGTTCATCCTCTTCTGTTGTAGCATTGGAGACAGACGTCTCTGCTAATTTTGTTTCCTTTTCGTCTACCACGGCTGAAGATTATTTTTCCCGCTATACCGCTAGTTTGAGTGTGGTCATCTGACTATACATGTGGTTATTGTTGTTGCAGCTGATTGGTCAAATGGAGTCATGTGACTATTTTTGCTACGTCTGATTGGTGAAACACAGTCACGTTAAAGATCTGCTGGCTGAATTTCTCTGGCAAAAATAGAAAATATCTAATGTGTAGAACAACCCTCTGTTGATTAGTCATGGGGTATTGAGGGAAATCACCATGGCTGGCCATGCAACTGTCAGCCATTTGGTCCTTTATTTATGAGCCACCAAAAACTGTAATTCCTGAACGGTTAATTCTGCACATTTGTCAAACCCCTTGAATTATGGGTTAAAGTTTTGACTTTGCTTTTTCTTTTTTTCTTTTTTTTTATCGATGTGGTTGTGTTTAAAGGCTATTGAAATATTCATAAACCTGTCTGTAGTTATTTAAAGGTGCTTTCATAAAAAAACATTTTGTAAGTCACAAGACAAATCCAACAACTTGCTTCGTGTTTGTATCTATAGTCTTCTAGTGACATCACTCAGATACGGGAGCTACAGGCAGAGCTGGAAGAAGTGAAAAAAGAGAGACAGAGTCTACAGGAGCAGGTTAGACTGGACATGGAAGCCAAGTAATAAATATAAACACTTTGTCTTTTCTGAGACAGGAAGTTAAGACAGATTAACACACCCTGTTGGAAGGGTAGTAGATTCTGGTATTTAGTGACAAAAATGTGAGATTTTCATTAAACGTCTCATTTGTTCCACCTTATTTCTTTTCACTTTTGGTTGTCCGCCCGTCAGTTGCAGACAAGTGCAGCGCACTTGCAGTTCCTGGAGTCTTCCACGGTGGCCCGGAGTATTGTGAGCAAGCAGGAGGCACATGTCTGTGATCTGGAGAACAAGCTGGAGTTCCAGAGGGGTCAGGTCAAGAGATTTGAGGTCAGCAAAGAAAAAAAGACCCCTTTCACTTTTCATCAGCTACAGTAGGTAGATTGGGAATCATAAGTGACAGTATTTAAAAAAAAAACACTCTTTAAAAGGTTAAAGAGTTCTGTAGTTTGCTTCACTGGATGAGACCTTTGTAAATCCCTCTGAAAATAGCTTCAATTACATGTCCTAGTTATGAGTCTAAAAGTGCAGTGCTTACCAGTTACAGAACATTTTGTTTGCTTCTCTATTGGGAAGACCTGAATCAATTAAAAAGGGTTGAATTGCTAAAGAAAATAAAATCAAACAATTATTATTGCTGATCTGATTGGATGTACAGGTCCTTGTTCTACGTCTGAGAGACAGTGTGTTGAGGATGGGTGAGGAGCTAGAGCAGTCTGCTCAGGCAGAGGCAAGAGAGAGAGAGAACTCACATTACTACCAGCAGAGACTGGCAGACATGAAGCTAGAGATGGAGGATCTAATACTCAGAGAGCAGGAGAGTAGCCGTCGGCGCATGGACTTGGTAAACATGCACGCACGCACGCACACACACACACACACACACACACACACACACACACACACACACAAACAAACTGTTAACCTACCCATCTCAAACTCTTAGTTGAATATTATGTCTTTAGCTAGCAGATGTACAGGAACAGTCAATAGTGAAACATCAAAGCCAATATTTTTGCTATAAAGACATTTGGAGTTGATTGGATGCTAAATTAAAATTTCAGCTTTAATTATTGATATTTACATCTAAATATGTTAACTTAAAACATAACACATTTTGTATAAATCCATCTTTCAAGTGATATTGAAATACTGTATGTGACTGACAAAATCTTGGGGAAAAAATTACATGTGACTGACAGTTGTTTCTCGATGATTAAAAAAACAAAAACAAATAATAGCTCAAAGATTTTGCTTTAAGCCCTGGCCTTTACATTTGAAGATTGCACTTGTTTTGTTAAAAAGGATAAACCCACATGAAGATCAGAGTGCTGTTCATGGAAAAACAATAAGCCATTTTAAAACTGAGAAAAGAATATGAAATATATCCAAGGAAATCTATCATCAACAACAATATCCACAGGACAGAGGTAAATGTACAGTAGGAAGCCATTTGTAATATTGCAAGACCAGATGGTGAGATTGTATTTGAAATACAGTACTGAATTTTTTAATCACAATTAATCTTAACCGAAGTATTGGAAGTGACAAATTGTAAATAAAGAAGGACCTGCTCATGATCTAAAACATATAAGCTAATCAGTCCAACAGGGTGGAGAGGTTATTGATCATGTAAGAGGGAAAAGTGGTTTTTATTGTTGTCAAATATAACAACACATACTGTACTGTACATCAATCAAAATAAACAGTAACGGCCATTTAAAAATAAACTTAAAAATAAAATATAGGAAATATTCATGACAAAATGGAATTTGGATAAATATTATGCCATCCATGAATGACCTTCACCTTATAAAATGTCAGTTAATTTAACATGTCATAATTTGCATTTTTTAAATATTCCACTTTGCCATTGACAATAATTGTCAGTCATTACCTTAATTTATTATCCTACAGCTTCATAAGGATCATGAAATACAAGGTGATGCATCATGTCACTTCTGTTACTAAAAATTTAATAAAACTGGAAGCTTTTATAAGAGAGGCAATTTTAGTGGGGGCATTTAAAACCCCACTAAAACATAAAGCCACTGCAGCACTTTCTGTGGTGAGACCTGATCTTTATAAGTTAATATAAGATAATACTGTTATCTGAGGTTCATCAAGATATGGTACAGTACATTGATTAGGTTGAAACAGTCACAATTAAAATATTACCAAAAACACTTCTTACTTCTAACAGGTGATGTCAGAAAATCCTCTCAGTGTGGCTCATGTAACAGACAGCAATATAATCATTATGACAGAGTTCAGAGTTAAAAGTCATGATTTAACTGTCATTTTATGAAAACAATGCTGGAAAGACAAACACCTTTTAAGTGAATATGTTTTGACTTATTCTGCAGTCCAGGATGTTCAGTCATTCCATCACTTTATTGTTCAAATACTGACTGTACGTCAAATGTTGGCATCTGCTTCTGCCCTTTGCTACAATTCCCCTTTCTATAGTGCCTGGTGGATGGACTATTATTATGGCTAGAGTGATGTGAAATCACGAATGGGGAAAATGCACATTTTCATAAATGAACATGAGGTTGGAGGCATTCAAAGGATGTCATGGAGATGTTAGGGTTGGAAAGAGACTTCTTGTATCAATAACCTTGAGGAGACAATATGAATTAATCATAGACATATAATAACATCTGGTCAGGAGCCTGGAGCTCAGAGTTCAGAGGTAGAGAATAAACCAAGAATAAATCAAAAAACAAACAAACAAGCAAACAAACAAATAATTGCTTTCTAATTTTGTGAATACTGTGTAAATTACTGTCTAAATTGTAAATAAAGCTTAATTTTAAGAACCAAAGAACCAGTAAAAGCTACTTTAGGTTTAACTACGGTAAGTAAAAATAAATATTGTCCGTATCCTTACACAGAATAGAAAAGTAAGTATGAGACATAAAGGAAATAAATTCATCTTCACAGGAAATGCAAGTGGAAGAGCTTAGTGCAGTGCGTCAGACTCTTCAGGCTGATTTGGAGACATCAATCCGACGTATCGCTGATCTACAGGCTGCCCTGGAGGAGGTGGACTCAAGTGATGAAAGTGACACAGAAAGGTACGACCTTCCTAGATTAGTACAGTAATGAAAAAAGAATTAATATCAACTGCTGTTTAACTGATTTCTTCCTTTGTTCATCTAAACAAGCTTGAATTTTATCTTGTTTTGTCATGCTTTTCCACTCTTAACTTTGACCCAGCCTGCCACTTCTGAAACTCTCTCTCTCTCTCTTCACAGTGTACTGACTGCTGTGGAGTCTGCCTCCAGAAAGAGAGAAATGTATGCATAGCCCTTGCCCTTCTGTCCACTTCCCTGTCCTGTTTTGTGTGGGTCTGATGGAATGCATTTAGGTTTTGGGAAAGCGAGTCTTGTTGTGCAGCATGGATTAATTTTATCTAAACGCCTGCTAGTGCTTGGCTGAGTCTATGCTTTATCTTTGAGCAGCATACAGCAACATTTTCTTCACAAATAACTCAAAAAAATGTTTCTTTACAGTGCTCTTTAGAGCAAAACATTATATGTTCAGCCCAGTTTCTCAAAAGCTTACAATTACAGTGTTAACATGAAAAATATAAATAAATTATATATATATATATATATATATATATATATATATATATATAAATTTTTTTTATACATTTAACAATTGGCACCTTGGCATCATGTGTTATGTGAGGACTACACTATTAAAGCTGCTCTCCTATTAGTGAGTCATGCAAAGAGGCTTCCAATAATGACAGTGCTCCAGGGAAAAGAAATCTCTAACCACGTCTGTTTCTCATTGATATAAATGTATAGCTGAGCATCACTGAGAATATCAAAGGCAGTCTTGCCATCATGTGCATGCAGGCCAACATGGCAAATGAAAGCTCGATACTGGGCTTGTGAATAACCAGCTCCTGTGTTTGACAATGAAAAAAGATGAAGGTTTTACAATAAAATGTGCTGAATAACACAATGTCCTTGTGGTAGGGACAATGCATCCACTGTGGGCTCCAGCATCAGTACAGAGGACACTGGTAAGGGTATTCGCCATTGGCAGGGAATGTCACGTGAAGGTCACAAGTCAAGCACAGACTCAATGAGCACCTACAGCTTCAGGTACTTACCACAAAACAAACTAATACTTTTGACCCTTATTCCTAACACCAACAGGGAAATTGGAGCTTTTTTCTTCATGGTTTATTTTTTTATGTATTGTTCCCAGGTCACGTTCCCAGGAATTAGAGGATGATCTTGCTGAAAGCTCCAGAATTCTACCTAGAGCATCATCCTCAACTGCATTATCTGAGCTATTGGAGGGCATACGGAAAAAGCGAACAGGGTGGGATAAAAATTCAGAGGTAGAAGAAGGCAGTACAGTATCACTACCCATTTCCCAGCTCACAGCAGCCTCCAGCCTGCGGCGTCGGGCCCTTAACCTTGCCCCGGTCACAAATGAGGATCTAGAGGAAGCGGTGCGTCCAGGTATCTTAAAAGGTTCTAGCTCTGTGCTGCCCCAGTCCTCCAGTTTGCTTTCCACATCTGAATCCATGTCATCCATCCCCTCAGCCATGTCTACTGTGAGTAGGGCAAACCGCTTTGGCTCCTGTGACTCACTCACATCAGTGCTATCCTCCATGAAAACCTCCAACCGCTCTATCCCAGAAGAATGGGACGTAGAGGCTGGTGCAAAAACCCTACCACTGCCAGGCGCCCATCAACCAGTTCGCCATCGGCTGTTCAAAGGTCTTAGTGATGAAGGTGGTGGTGAAGCCCTACTTGGGACAGAGCCACTTGTATTTCAGAATCGGCGTCTTTTAGGAAATCCCGAAACTGATAAACCACGGGTTGGATGCGATTTAGGGGATACCAACTCGGATATTGTCCCAGCTCTCCGTAGATCACAATCTATAAGCAGCTTAGCAAGTACCAGCTCCAGAGGGGGTCAGCGGCGCACTTTAAGCGTGCATTTTGGAGAGCTGCCACCTTCAAGGGCATTGTGCAAGGACTCAGATTGTGAGACTTCTGATTCTGAATGCTCTCAGGACCAGACTGGACCACTAGAAAAGAGGCTGGAAGCTGAAGGAAGTGAAGGAGATGTACAATCAGTGATGAAAAAGTATTTGAGGAAAGCTGAGGTTGATTGAACAGAATTGGGTGAGGACTTTGTCATGGTGGACAGTTTATTACAAATTCAAGGAATTTGTCAATTTTCATAACTAGAATGTCAGTTGCTCAAATGGTCTTTTACAAAAGCACAAGTACTCATTCTCTCCATTGCCATAGGTGGAAGCCTGACACATGTCGGGCAATGCTACACTGTACACATGAATAAAGGATTTGAATGAAACATCGTTTTTGTTTTTTTAAACTGAAAGCAATTTGTAATAGTTATCAAATCAGTTATAAATCCAACTGCCTAATTCTGGTCAAGATCTTCCCTCAACCCTTAAGCCATGAAGTCCCTTACTTACCCACTTCTAAAAATCACATGGTGTCATGTTAATGCAACTTACTATCTGTAATTGATAGACATTTAGGCTAGTCTAAAACATTTTGCATACAATTTTATTGTAGCATTTGGTGCATGCATTTATTTGAGCAAGTGTAAAGCAAAATCCAACAATGGTAAATATTCCAAGTCTGATGACAATTTATTCATCATTTGCACTATTATACCAGTAATATGAAGCAAGTTTCATTTTAAATAGTCAACCAACAGTCCATTAAATTTAATTTCTTTATGTCCAACTTTTCTGCAATTTTATTACTAAAAGCCAGAATATTGCTGCAATACAAGACAAAGCATTTTGAAATCCATACCCGAAAGAGCCTTTTTACAACTGCAGTGTAATTGAACAGTGCAACAGAATACTTTGCTTTGAATTAGTCACTTGACTGGCATCATTTAATCCTTTGCTCTTCACTCTTGCTTGGTCAAACCTTTGCAGCCAATGGCTTTCTACCCCTTCCTTTTCCCTGGGGAGGAATACAATAAAATAATAATACAAATAAATAAACGTTAGTGTGAGCAGCTTAAATTTTAGAAGCCTAAAAACAAAAATCACTGTCCTACCTTCTTAGGAGGATTGTTTTCACCTTCTTCTTCTCTATATTTTAGACAAATTCAATGATCAGTGGGAAATAAGAAACGTTAAATATTTTGAGAAAAAAAGGCACTTACTCCTCATCTTCTTTTTCTGGTTTCTTTCTCTTTATTATTAAAAAAAAAAAAAAAAAAAAAAAAAACATTGTCAGAATACTAAAGCTTCTAGATTATATGGAAATAAGGTAATCTAAAGGTCAGTCTTACTTTGCCAGCAGTGTTTTTTGTGACTTTCTTTACAGGGGACTCCTCAATATCTTCCTCCTCTTCCTCCACCTCCTCCTCCATCTCATCTTCCATTTCTTCATCTGAAAAGTCTTCCACTTTATAAAAATAATTAAACAAGTTATTGCTTCTGTTTAACAAAAAAAACTAAACTTTATTAAAGCCAAAACACTCACAGGCTACGTGTTCTGCACCAACAAATACTGGGCCTGAGCCATGCTTCAGCCGAAATGTCACTGGAGGATGCAAGTCTAAGCCAGACAAGTTGACCTGAGCAACATTGATAAATACTGCATCAACTCAAAGGCTTCAACACAAAGGGTGGGGGCAAGGTGGGAACTAGAAAGATTTCACTTACTGTTGGCATTGATTTGGCATGTAGAGTTGCAATTGGCACACCTTTGGCATCACTATCTCCAGAAATCAATTCAACAATGTTAAATTCATCTTTGGCAGTGTGGCCCAAGCACATCTGAAAGATAAAAAAAAAAAAAAAATTCTCCCATTTGACTCAAACAAAGAGAGAATCTAGACCATGTCACAGATACAGAGCTTACAGTTCTTAATGCAAGCTGGTGCTGATGGTTTGTGTCATCGGTCTTGAAAGATTCTTGCTTGTTTGATTCATTTAGTTCACAGCCTAAATTAGAAATAGAAAAATCTGACCAAAATATCCTGCCAAATATAGGGGGATAAATAGTAACACTATTTATAGTTGTATCTGTTTTTAACTTAAACCACCTACCCCATAATGTTGACAGAGGCTTTTCTGATTTGCTCATCTTCTGACAGAGCTGAAACTGACTGACCTGGAAATGTCAAGAGTAACGTCAAGACCTTTTAAAACATAGAATTTTGATTGAGCCTTTAAAATTGAGTTTGCTTGCTTACAAGAAAGAAACTTGACCTTTCAAACACTCAGAAAACAAACGAAGAAAAGAGGAACCAGGCCCACCGGATGTTTTTAAGTGGGTTGTTAATGTATAGCAGGTGACGCCATTTAAGGTGTAATTGTCTCGGTGACACAAGCAGCTATTTTTAAAAAGGCATGTCTAAAACCTGTGGCGTATTCCACAAGCTTATTTTTAACAGTTATAATCAATTTTCATTCATTTTGCATTCCCTGATGGAAGGTCATCTTAAGATTTACTTACTAACAATTTTTAAATTATACAATAAATTATATTGGATAAAATACAATCACTATGCATTTTATTAAGAACACCTTTACATTTATGCAGGTATCCAGTTAAGCATGTGGCAGCAGCACAAAGCATAACATTTTGCAGATACAGATCAAGAGCTTAAATTAATGTTTAAATCGAACATAAAGTTCGATAAGAGTAGAGAAGGCGTGTTGTCTTTGTGACTTTAACCATGACATTTACTTTATGCAAAGTGGGCCAATTTGAGCATTAGAAATGCTGCTAATCAGAGAATTTCACAAGCAAGTTTGAACACAGTTTAATCAGAAAGGTAACAAGGTTGTGATAAAAAGCAATGTTGAGGATACTTTAATGATAATGAGTAATGGTTTACTCTTAAAAATATGTTCCTAGATTTAAATTAATAATCCTTCACAAAGCACAATTAATGTGTGCCATAATTTCTCTGTAATATAGTATCTGTAATAGAAATCTGTTTCAGCTGTAGTGAGTTAAAATTTATTAAAAAAAAACTATGATTGATTTAAATGCATTAATAATTACATTGTTGCATATATTGTTGCGTATTTTTTATTATATTTTCCTGTACATTTACATTTACATTTACGCATTTGGCAGACGCTCTTATCCAGAGCGACTTACAAAAAGTGCTTTAAATCTTACATAATTGGATACATACATAGTACATACGTTTGCCACCAGATTAATCATAATTAAGGCAGCTAGTAGAAAAGTATGAATATTCATTTCATATGTTTGATTCATGTTATACATATTTCATACTTCCTGGCTAAACCTAACATATGAATTTAAATAAGCAAACATTCAAAATCCTTTAATTACAAAATTACTGCAGTGATTAACATGCTCTAGCTGGCAACAATACTTTTAACCCTGACTGATGCAGTGAGTAACATCTCACTAAACAAACATGCTGGAAGACAAAAATGTAAAAACAAAACTGATATGTCAATTATTTACAAATATTATATAATATATACATTTATATATTCTACCTGCATTTGGTCTTAGTACAAGTACTTTTTTTTGTCTAACATCCTCCACAATTTCAGAGGTAGCTGTCTTGAGTGGTAGGAATATATTATATAATACTCACTTACTCATTGTCTATACAGTGCCTATCCCAGGAGACTTAGGGCACGAGATGGGGTACAGTCTGGATGGGGTGCCAATCCATTGCAGGGCACACACACAAAGCCATACTCACACGCTCATTCACACACTATGGGCAATTTGGGAACCTGCCTAATCTGCATGACTTTGGACCTAGGGGAGAAAATCGGAGCACCCAGATGAAACCCACCAGCCCTTGGGAGAATATGAAAACTCTATGCACACAAACCCAAGGCAGGAATTAAACTCAGACTCTGTAAGTAAAATGCTACAATGATAACCTTTAAGCCACTGTGCCGCTTCTATATAATACCGTGTATGAGCATTTATTTTTATATACATTAAAATCATTATTGTAAAATTAAAAGATGAATATAGACAGACAACATGGGATATTTACATCTCTATGTATTAAACAACTTAAAATGTGGTCCCTTTATTTAAACCATTTTTTCATCCTTTTTTTATGTGATCAAAAATAATGAAAATGTTACTGTCAGGTTTTTCTTATTGCCCTAGTGTGTCCAGTTAAATTGCTTGTTTAACAGTTAATAGTTATAAATGTTAATGTTTAAGTTAAAGCTTGTAAAGTGTAAATGCTCTGTTAAAAAGCCAACCTAAGAACCAAAGAGTTCCAAGCGATTCAAAGCTAAGCAAAAAGAAAATTGATCTGAGCCATTGCTCAAGCATTGGCCATAGTCAATACAACAATTTAAAATTTCCTGAAAAAAAGACATCACTCCTGTACTGACTATACATTATTGAAGGTTACAGAATTTGGTAATGGTAAAAAAAATTGTAACCAAATAAATAAAAACAACATATAGTGATCCGCTGTGGCCTTGCACCTCCAGGGTTGAGGGTTTGATTCTTCGGATCCTTGGGTTTCCTCTCGTGCCCCTTCATGACCCTGTAACAGAATAAAGGGTATAGAGTATATGAGGGTGCAACCAAGCATTTGTAATAAGTGACAATAAGTCTTTCACATCGCTCTGAAGGAATTTTGCCCCACTCTTCTCTTCAGAATTATTTGAATTCAGCGACATTTTAACCTGTTCAAAGTCATGAGTATATCAGATATACTGATATACTATGATACAGATGAGAAATATCAGACCTTAACCCAAGTGAGTTTGGTTTGACCTGTTGTAGAGGAAACTGTGGGTTTGCCCATTTGCTTTTAAATTTTGTCATTGTCAATGCCCACCATGCCTAAGGGCATTCCTCTATTAAGCAACAGCAAAGAAGAAGGTTATTAGGGCTATTAAAAACATTAATGTGTGGCATAATCACATGAGGAATATGAGGTAATATTGTAGGTTGGATTCTTTGTTCAGCAAATATTTAATGCTTGAATACTACATATAAACAACTTTTAAACAATTTATCATGGACAATACTGGGCAAAGCTTTTGCTCAAAATAATATAAGAAAAAAAGATATTTTATTATTTGAATCATTTAACCACTTATGGAATGTTTCTGGGACACTACTATTGTGATTTTAAATCAGATGATTTACTGACATAAGCAACAAGTAAAAATAATATCATTAAACTATAATAGAGGTATTAGTTTGACAACAATGACACGTTGAAACATGCATGTGTATATTTTTATACTCACAGTAATATATAAATAATGTACTCCTATGGGCACAGATTGCTCACTCTCTAGAAGAAAGAACACACACTGAGAGTGTGACCCCAGCTTACCTGGATACCACAGTTCAGTTACTTTCTGTCTTTCTGACATCAAAGTCTAATGGATTAAAAGGTTTATCAGAGAGGGAGGATGAGGCGGTTTGGTACAAAGAATTTTCAGGCAGCCACAGATTGGCTATATTCTTAGTCTGTGAAAATACTTTCATCTGGGCAGAGAAATGTTCTAAAAGTAAAAAGCATTTGCTGGTATGTGGTAATGATGTATGTTGTCTTCTTCCTTTTCCTCATGAAGAAAATCAGGTCCAGCATTGGTGTATGGAAGGGCTGATGTGAGTCTAGAGTGTGTAGACCCAGACTCACAGTAGACTGTATAATGTTCTTCATATTTTTTGGCATTATTTATAAAACTGGGCAAAAGTAATTGTATAACAACCATCATGCTTTATTTTTCACCCCCTCTCTGTTGTCAGATAATGCTCCTGCTGCCAGTTATTTGCCATCATCTATGACATCCAAAAAAATTGACCATAATCCTATGATAATATCCAGCCAGCCTAAGACCAGGAACCCCTTTTAACCATCTTAAGTAATGGGCAGGTTGCATTTTCTAGGAGTCTTACCAACTTGGGGATGCACCTGTTTATGGCCCAAGTTGAAGTCCATACCATACTTTAACCCATCCAGCTGCCAAATATTTAGTCCTAGCAGTCTCAATGACCCCAAGACAACTCTTAGTTGTAAATGCCGCTGACAATGGTGACTTTAAGTTAGAAAGTAATCTATAAGCAGTGGCATATGCATTGACCTCAGCCCAAACCAATTGTTTTTTGTATTCAGGTTACTGGTATGGGTAACTGCCTACTGTACAATATCATCTGGAAGATTCTCAATGTAGAGTTCGATGACAGTTTAATTGCAGAGGTGTGGTCTCCACATGTGACAGAGATGAACTGGTTTTACCTTTTTAGACTTTTGGAACCTTTTTCTACCTTTTGGAACCATCGTTTTAAGAGCCACATGAAACAGCTTTCTCCATAGTTTTAGAAGATGTGTGTGCAGTTAGTAATATTAGGTGAAAACAACAGATGGTTGACTATGAGTACCCTGAGGTTGTGTGCAGTGACAGATGGTGTGATGTGATAGTTGTTTAGGGAAATCTCAAGATTTTGATTTCAGAATGTATCTTTATCATATCAAATATTTCCAACAGTTAAGTTTTCAGCTCATAAATCAAAAACTATCCATGATAAAACATCTGTCAGACATACTGACCTCACCAAGATAATTTACATAAAGAAAGAACAGGAGGGGGCCCATCATTGAGCTTTGTTGTCACCAGTGGAGATGTAAAGTAAAATTGTGAGGATGAAAAGGGAAAGTCTTGAAATGGACTCTGTTGAAAGGTGCACAAGGGACAGTTTCAGATGAATTGAAACCTCATTTAGGGTGAGATGGATTGACACCTCAGTACAATGCCTTTTACCCTACGGCTCTTGGAATAGGCTCCAGGCCCCTTGCAACTCTACTCAGGATAAATAGTATAGATAATCGATGGACAATAATGCAAAGTAGTTGTTGGCAGTTAAATCAATTAGATGTATACATTAAAAAGAAATTAACTTTTTGCAGTGCAATTTTGGCCCACTACACTTGAAAAATCTTCTTCTATTCTCCAAGGTGGACAGTCAGAGATAGTGGCACTTCATAGTGGTTGCCTCATTGTCTCGCAACAACCCAGAGAGTATGGGCTGCTACAGAAATTCCGGGGAGTGAATTATTTTAGGGTTACAGTTTAGCTGCAAAGACATATATCAACTTCTGAATACCAGCATAGCAACCACAGGAAGCTCTATACTTCCCCTGCCATCTCCGGCCCACCATCATTCATCACCTGCCACATGTGGGCACACCCTGCTGGGGAGCCAAGCAGCACCCACATAAGAGATCTTGAGTCAGAGCCTCATAGGCCAAGTGTGGAGGAAAAAGAAGGGGGGGGGGGGGGTGGCCTTGTAAGGATCTGGAGAAAGCATTGGAAATTTAGTAATTTTGGTATATGCCCCAACCAATTATGTGACTGCAGACTAGCTCTGGTGCTCTACACAACCATGGAGAGGGTCTCTATTCACTGTCATTGCCAGGAAAAATCTTTAAGGCTGGCATGGATTTGTAAACTGTTTGAGCAGTTGAACAGTACAGCCTCATTGTGATATACCACTATACAAGTGGTATGTTTCTTTGTTTCTTTGTGATTTAATACTGAAACTATTTATATTGTACTGTAGGTATGTTGAATGTTATATGTACAGCAGTTTGTCATTATCAGGGCTAATCACATCTGACAAGAGGGGAATTTTTTTTTATGAATTTCAGAGAGACACAATTATATTTTAAAATATTACAGTCCAGAGAATAAACCACAATGAAATTTATCAAGAACATGCAACAACTTGATATTAGTCTGATTTACCTTATCAGCATAAGAAATGAATACTGACTTTCTCCCAATCAAAGACATGCAGAGTCGACTATTTGCCATTTCTAAATTGCCCCTTTTGTTGTGTGGGTCAGTAAGGTTTTGAGGGTGTCTATGCTTGTGTCCTGCGATGGATTGGTACCCTGTCCAAGGTGTACCCTTCCCCAAGTCCCCTAGAATGGGCTCCAAACCTTTCATGACCCTGAAAGAGTAAGTGGATGAGTAAGTGAGTGTATTTGCCACATGTTGCTACATTCAAACACACTTTGAGACATATTGCTGGCCATCACACAGGAGAACAGTACAGCTCAAACACTGGAAATTGAGTTAAACTCTTTTACACTCTTTGACTCTCAGATGGATCACTAGCAAACTGTACAGTATAATCTGAGCACATGATTGTCCCAGTCTGATCTCTAAATTGTCCACAGTCCATTTAAGGCAAGGTCAGGCACCTGACTTCATTTTCTCATGACCTCTCATGTTTTTTTGTTTTTTTTGGCTTGGACTCAAGTCTCCTTTTTTTACTTGTGAACAAAATGTTCTGCCCGGCAATGCTATCAGGTAACATTATAATTGTTCTTTTAGCCAACATTTAGAGCCCTTTTGGTCACACCTGAGGAAAACAAATACCCTCTGGGTACGGGATACTATTTTGTGGTAACAACTGAGAACGACATACAGTAGCATAACACGTGGCCATGAGATACTATGTTGTGACCACAACTTATTAACACGTGGAAACAAAATAGTATCCAACAGTATCCAGTGGCCACATCTTATATATTCTTCTCATGTGTTGTTAAGTTGTGGCCCCAACATACAGTAGTATCCTGTGGCGGCGGAATATCTTTTTTTTTTTTTTTTTTTCATGAATGCCACCAGAGGGTATAACAAGATATTGTGAAATTCAGTTTTTTAGACCCAACATTGGCAAAACAATAAAGGGTAACTTTTATTGACGTGACGGTGGAGCACGGAGGGAAAAAAGACGAGACACTGGGAGAGAGAGAGAGAGAGAGTCAGAGAGAGGCGCTAGAGGCGGAGCGGATCCGTAATATAGCGATTATTCCGAGACACAGCCACCCTCCTCGATTAATCCCCGCATTTTCATTACGGAACTGTGTGAGATTCTGTTCTTCTCTGCGTTCGTTCGTTCGTTCGTGCGTGCACGCGTCTCATCATGTCGAACGCACGCTGTGGCGAAAGTCGTGCGCTAAGAGCCGCGGTCTGGGTGGGCTTCCTGTTCGGAATCATCCTGACTCAAGGTAAGGATTTAATATAAAGCTTATATTGCCAGTTGCTGTGCTCTGTGCTGGAGTTCTTTCTGCAGATGCACCTACATGATATTGCCGCAGTCACTTCTGAAACTTTCGCTTGGATGATTATTCCGTGTCGAATTATTCTGCGACACGACGCTGTGGTCAGAGCGTGGGAATGACATAGACGTAGCACGCGGCGTGGGGCTAGAGCAGAAAGACCCGAGTGCGGTTCTGCTGACAGAGTCACCCATCGAGTCCATCTTCTGTAGTTTCAGGGACAACACGAGGTCATTGCAATCAAATGCGGTGTTTTGGTTCGCGGTGTAATAATAATTCGCATCAACAGAAGGAAACTACCAGCGCTGTGACTATCTGTCACCTGCTGTAGCTTTCTTTTTCTCTCTTTTTTTTTTTGCTCTGATTTTGGTGGTTTGTACAGTATTTATCTGATCTTGAACGGAATATTGTCGATATGGATGCGGTCGAGAGATTTTCGTGAATGTGGCAAAAGAGCCGAACATAATTCTTTCTCTATTATGAAGGAATGAAGGAGGGGAAATGTTCAAGACACAATGAACTGAATGAACTGCGTATTCAGTCACCGGTATACAGAAAATAATATTCCACGTAAACCTTTGCATCGATTTATGTAAAAGTACTTAAATCTCCCGAATTAAGAAAGCACGTGTAGCTAAAATGTACATTTGAACAAAATTAGAAAAAGGTTGTTTACACAGCTATAGATTGTAGTGTGTGTGTGTGTGTGCAAAATGCATAAAAATCAGGGACAGTATATACAGCATTATGCTCACTTGCTTCACCTTTAGCCCTTGCTAAAAAGACAGATTAGTACATTCAATAAAGCTACAGGCTGTATTAAAGCCATGGTCTGACTATACCTGCAGATTGCATGATTACACAAGGGCCAGAGTCATTGGCTCCATCCCACAAATGTGATTCATCATTTCACCATGTTTGGTGGCATTTCCACACTTGCTGTATTGAATCCAGTGAAATGAAGCGAAATTCATGTAACCGTGGTTGATTTATTTGTGGAACCATCTAAGAGTGGAAAGATCAGCACATCAGTGTATGCTGAACTGAGTATTTCTACTGAGCTGTCACTGTGTTTTTATCAGCAGGTCACAGCTCTACTGACAGCCTGTCTGTTCTGAACTCTGCAAAACTTACTCGTCTAGAATTTGCCCTTCTCCTCTCATCACATCATTGCTCTACAGCTTCCTGAGCACTCCTTGTTTCACATACACATGTGCTATATCATAAGAGGGAATAACCTGCAAAAATATGAGGAATAAAAAAATTAAATTCAAATTAAATTTGTGTTAGGACGAATGTTTCAGCCATCTATATAAATGAAAATGTTTTATACATCGGAGGACCTGAAACCAGTCTCAGAAAAACTCTGTCCCTGTCCTTGTTTCTCTCTCTGTCCGTCTGTCTCTATATCTGTAAATCACTTACACTAGTACACCATGAATGTAAATCATGGACTTTCTGTTTATGTGTGAATAATAGTGACCGATGTAGATTTTCTTTTCATAGTCCAAACATTTAATAATTACATAACTTTATACTCAAGTTGAAAACAAGCAGCTGCTGCTTTAGAGGGACCAAAGGCAGCTGGTCATTAAATAGCTTTTATTTTCAGTAGACAGACCCAGGGTTCCATGCCCTTAGTGTATTTGTTGCATGGGATGGCATAGTTAGAGTCTTCTATTTTAAAATATGCAAGCACATTTACCAAACTCAAACCCTAGAGATACTCAGCCCCTAGCACTTCTTTGGGATAACAGAGCAGCTCTTAGATCTTGTAGCTCCTTTGAAATGGTGGTGTACTGATGGTGTGAAT